>NC_134116.1:80622091-80937283 GCF_040939455.1 Microcebus murinus | reverse complement strand
ACTCTCCTACCCCAGGGGCACATCCACACAGCTGCTTCCGGTTCCAGCCACCAGCCGGGCAGGCTGCCCACCACGTGTGTCCCCTTGGCTTGGGCTGTGGGCAAAGCCTCTGCCTCTCCCTGGAAGGGCTGCCTGTCGGCACAGGGCACAGCCTCCCACCTTGCAGGTGGCCCCTGCTGTCCCGCTGCCACCTGTGGGACCTCCTGCTTCCAAGCTCCAAAGGCCACCACCCAAGAAGCTGAGCAAGAAAGGGGATTTGCAACCCCCGTCACTGGCACCTCAGCTGCTGTGGGTGACACACAGGTGGTCTCAGGTGTGGGTGGCAGTTTGGACACCAGGTTCACCTGCAAAGAGCTCCGTGGTGATGCAGGAGCAGAGGACGGAGCCCAGAACCAAGACGGAGACAGCCAGGCGGCGGTGAGGGCAAGTGTGCTGACTGCGCCCGGCAACTCCCTCTTCGAGAGCCGCTTTACTTAGTTTTGCAGACGACGCTGAGCTGTGCTCGGAAGCGGGTGCACCGTGCTCCCTGCCGCCAGCACCGCGTGGGAGAGTCCCCACCGCTCCGTGTCCTCTCCGACACTCGGTGTCCCCAGGCTTGCTAAACTGGTAGGGAACAGGGTGTCTGCTCGTTCTAAATCATCCCACCCTGTGTTCGTCGGGGCTGCTAAGGAGAACAAATTAATTTATCCGGTTCCCTCAAACGCTGACAAGGTTCGCCTCCTCGCACTTCCAATAGCAAAGCTGTAGGGGAGGGCGCGTCACTGAGGCACATGTACAAAGAGAAGCCCCTTAAATCTTTAAAAGATTCTTAAAAACTCAAACAGAGTAATGAGCACTAAGACCACTGTTAGTTCAAAACCTGGTTTTTGTACCATGTCCTGAAAAACCACTAGGCAGAGTGCTAAGGACTCCTCTTTACTGGAAAACTTCTTGCCTCTACTTCCTTTAGCTACAGGCCGAGACTTACTGCCACCAACTAATGTGTGCGCCTGGCCAGGGCAGGAACTTTGTACCTGGAACACTGGAGTCAGCACCTGGCTGGGGGAACCACAGACTCATCTGTGAAGCAGGAGAAAATTCGAGATAGTCAGTGAAGCACTCGATTACTACGGTACGACTTGTAAGCATCACCAGGGTTTAGGGATGTAAGAGGCAGGGTCCCACCGGGGAGACAGAGCCAGCAGGACACACAGACTCATACCGCGCGGACCCGGCACATGCCATCGTGGGGCTGGCAGGTCTCGAGCCCACAAGAGAGGCTGCAGCTTGGCAGGAGCCGACCCTGCAGTCCACAGGTGGAGTTTCTCCTTCCTCAGGGAAACCTCAGTACTGCTTTTAAGGCCTTTCAACCAACTGGATTTAGCCCACTCCGATTGTGGATAATAATCTCCTTTACTTCAAGTCAACTGAGCTACAAAATACCTTCCCAGACACACGCAGACTGTGCTTGCCTGAACGGGTGCACCGCCTGGAGAGCTGACCTCGCAGGGGTGTTTGCTTGTGGGGTGGGGAGAAGAGGCAGCAAGGCACGTCTGATGACTAACAATAGCAAGAGGTCAAAGGGGGCCGTGCTACTTGCTCTGGTCTTTGCACCAGACCCGGAAGGAGGGGCAGGCAGGTGGGTCTTGCGGGGTTGGGGTATGTGATATTCGATGCATGGTCCCCTGCGACCACTTCCTCTACTGATCACCAGCCTCACAGAGTTATCTTCCCTTCTCCCTGATCATCCCAGTCTTATGTATTTTTTGCATGCCTCTGTTTTCATTTTCCTTTTTTTCAAAAACAAATTCCCAGCTTTTGATATATTCTATTTTGTTTTGTCCTACTTTTCCCCAAACTTGATCCCGAATTTTCATGTTTTTCTTGTGCAAACACTGCTTTAACTTTACTACCACCACCACCACCACCAGGAACTCAGACTTGCCACCCAGGAATCCAGACGAGGTTTTACGTAAGTACTTCCCCACCCTCCTCAAGCAGAGCTGTCCATCGTCTTAACTGAGAAACAGCAGAAAGGTGAAGATTCAAGAGTAGGAAGACGTTCTGTCTTAGGTGAGCATCAGACGATGACATGCAATAGTGAGAAGCAGAGTGCTATGCCCTCTTCAATCCTACAAGGGCGACCTGAAAGAGGCGCCAGGCTTGTTGGTATCACCCAGGTCAGAGGCCAAGGAGACGAGACTACAGGCAGCGAGTCCACCTGAATCTTTAGTTAGAGCAAGCATGGACCAAAGTTCAACTTCAGTGAGTAATCCAGAGATGCTCCAGGATAGACCGGACAAGAACCACCACTGGTGTGGGAATGACTCGAGCAGGAGCCGGGGTGCTGGACCGTCCCTCTGGCTGAAACGCCCAGGCCGGGCGTCCTTGCAAATGGCACGTGGAGTGGAAGAGTTACAGGTCAAGTTTAAATTCAGAACCAGCATGAAGATGCACGAGCCTCTCCCGAGAACCCAACTGGTGCCGGGTCAGCGCCCTCCACTGACATCGACCGTACGCACACGCTTTTGTCCCTGCGCTCGTGCACCGCTTCTCCCACGTGCGACGTGAAACGGCTCCAGAGCAAGGGTGACAAAGATCTGACCCCACGGTCCCCACCCACACCGCCTCCCAGGGAGAAGGTGAGGCCAATATTGGCCCCTAATAAGGAGAGATGAAAGACTGCTGAGTGCTGCCCACTATTACTGGCAGGCTCGTGGTCGGGTTGTGAGCTGCCGGGTCTGCTGCCAACACTCACAGGTTTTCTTGGAAGTAGGACACAGACATTCCTGCAGAGTGACTCGGGCAGGTTTTGCTGACTCTAGGAGAGCTGTTTGAACACCACACTGAACTGATGCAACAGGACACTGAATCATGCCCGTAAAACACCCATCCTGTCGAGAGCCTTCTGGGAGGACGCAAGAAACGCCGGGTGGACACACCGGTCAGGCTGCTGGGAAACAAACCCACACGCAGCTAGCGGCCAGAGGCGGGTCTCACCTCTGGGAGGCGTCTTGGCTCCATCAAGTCTGTCAGGTCATAAAAATGCCACGGACAGGGCTAGCCCGGTCCTGGGAACAATCCCACAGAAAGGCCCCCAAAAGAGAGACTGTGCAGAGAGGAGAGGCTCGCTGAGGCGTCATCATGGCAGAAAACCCAAAACTATCATACCCTGAAACAACCCCCCGATAGACCAGATCAGGAAATTTTTAGATTAAAAATCAGATCAACTAAATGAAATATCATGAACCCATTAAAACTGAATACAAGTTTGAGCAATGTGTTTACAACAGAATAGACAAGAACACCAGAAAACTGAAGTAGTCTGACTTAGGGTAAACACAGGTGTTTTTTCCCCCCTTTGAATTTTCTTCAAAATAGTTTTAAAATAGAAACAACCCAAAAACCGGAAGGGAAAGAGAGGAAAGACTTTGCCCTCATAAAAGGGACGTTCCAGAGCTTGTTAGGCCCCAGTGACAGTCCCTGCTGCTTCTTGGCCTGCAGTGATGCGTGACAATGACTTCAGGAGGAGAAACAGTGTCATGGAGTCTGAAAGAAAGGAAAGGTCTTGACCTTAAGAACAAACAACAACAAAGAGAATCCCTCCTTTCGTGTGGAAGTGAGTTCACCGTTGCCCAGCAAGGGCCGGACACTCACCTGGCTGGTCCTCTGGGAATACAGTTTAGTGCAAAGAGTCGTGAACCAAAGCGTGCAAGTCCCTAAGCCAACAGAAAGAGCAGCACAAGCCCTGTCTCTGCGCCCCACCCCCATACTTCCCTGGGGGGCTTCATGCCCTGGCCCGGAGCAGCCCCCCTCCTGCAGGAGAGGGAAGGCAGGGAGGCTGTGGCTCCCACAGGGCAATGGGCCCACAGACAGTGTCATTCGTCACATGCACACTCCTTTGACTGTACTCTTGGGGACGCCTTCTGCCCTCCCATCCCTGTTTCAGGGCCCACGGCCACCACCCATTAACTTCTGAGCTGCAAACCGAGGGGCTGACATCCGTCACTTGTGTTCACGGCTGGGCACCTGCTTGGGGGGGGGGTTGGCAGTGAGGTGCTGCCGTAACAGCAGTTTTATTTGCGGGGTTTGTCAGAGTTGTTATACTAGCATAGCAGCTTGCAGCGGCTTTGGTTTTTCATAATGTGTATGTGGTTGATGTTATTTATGTTTGTTAATCGGGATATAGTTATCTCTAAAATAGTAAGTCAGCAGTTCTTTCTTTTCAACAGGGTTTTGTTGCTCACCAATGTGACTACTCAGAAAATGACCACCCACTAAATAAATATCATCATGAAAACAGTCCATTTCTCACTGAGAATCACTGCTAGAAAGTTCTAACTAGCTGATGATTCCCAGTCAGCACATAAAGTTTTCTTCGCTGAAGACTCTCCTGTGGTCACTACATAGCTGAGATTCCCAGTCCTAATTTTAAGATACTGAATACTTCGGTATCCCAAAAGAGATGTGGAAATTGATTAAGGAAAAAGAGATTTCATTCACTTCTAGTTAAACGCATAAACCTATCCAAACAAATGCAGGAAGCTCGCTGGGAGGAGCCGTGGACGGCCCCTGGAGGGTGGGGCCGTGCGGTTCTCCTGGAGAAGGGCCGGCGGGATGCTGTGTCGGGCTGCAGGCTGCGGCCGCGCGGGACGTGTCCGGAGGGAAGCCGTCAGAGGGTGCAGAGTTACAGCTCAGACACTGCTGACGTGTGTCTGTGCAATTGGCGGGAAGAGTTACATCAAGCCACGGGCCCGGACACAAGGCAGTTAGAGGAGCCGAGAAAGACCCAACCACCCGCCCCTACCCTGCACCCCCAGCTGGAGTTTCCTACATTTTATGTATTTTAAAATTTAATCTTAAAAGTTTAGGATTTCTTTTTTTTTTTTTTTTAAGAAACAGTGATCTTGAGATACACTTCATTAACTGAAATGATTCCTAACAGCTGCATTCGTGTCTGAAATACGGCTCAGTGACAGAGCTCTGGAATCCCAGGGCCCCGTCCAGATGCCACCAGCCACACCCTCCCTGATGATCAAGAGACCAAGCACTGAATTTGTGCCGCGTAGGGCCCTAAGCACAGAAATCCTGCACAGGGATGACATTGCCCAGAAGGACGGATAAAACCTAAAGTCATCGATTTCCAAGGCCGCCATCGCGGCCATCTCGAGACCCTGCAGACGGCTTCCTGATTCACTCCTGGCACCTCCACCTGTCCCATCCTGAAGGAAAGAATTTACAGGCAACAGACTCAGCTACTGTCTGGCCAGGAGTTTATCGTCACAACACAGCATCCCTTTCATTGTACTAGTGCCTTAAGGACACTGACTTGAAATGACATTCCCAGCCAACTGGCACTGTCAGCCACCGAGTACAAACGTGCACAAATCCAAAATCAGAAATCCAAAACGTTTCTGGTCCTAAGCATTTTGAATAAGGGATGATCAATCTGCACTACCTTGATAGCAAAATCAAAGAAAGAGAGTACAAAGAAAACTGCAGAAGAATATCTCTTATGAATTTAGATATAAAACTACAAACTAAAACAAACAAAAAGGCAGGTAGGCTGGGTACAGTGGCTCACACCTGTAACCCTAGCAATTTGTGAGGCTGAGGTGGGAGGATAGCTTGAGGCCAGGAATTCAAGACCATCCTGAGCAGCATAGGGAGACCCTCCCCCCCCTCCCGCCGTCTCTACAAAAAATAGAAAAACGAGCCGGGCATGGTGGCACATGCCACATGCCACCACATGCCATGTAGTCCCAGCTACTTAGGAGGCTGAGGCAGGAGGGTGGCTTGAGCTCAAGAGTTGGAGGTCGCAGTGAGCTATGATGACACCACGGCACTCTAGCTCTAGCAATAAAGTGAGACCCTGTCTCAACTAAAAGAATAAAACAAAACACCAAAACATAAGCAGGTCAAATCCAGCATTGTCTAAAAAGAATGACACTCCACAACCCAGCAGGATTTATTCCAGGCACGCAAGGCTGGTTGAACACGCGGCAGTCAGTCAGTGTGAGCCACACTGTCAATGGTTAGCGAGCGGCTGTGCAGCTTCCTCTGTCCCTTCAACACTGGCACCACGTGGTCAAGACACCACCGTGCCAGGTGGGAACACAAGCCAGGCCCACTGTCCCGTCCTGCTCCAGCTCATGCCCCGGCTTGGGGGTCAGCCCCTAATTCACGCCCAATTCGATTTGCACAGAGCTGTTCCCCCACAGACAGCAGGGAATGGCGTCCCTTCCCGCACCTGCTGACCCAGCACCAGGGACGCCTGGACACAGGTGTGGGGGCTTCTAAGAGGCCCCTCAGCAGCCGGAGCCAAGTCACCTGGTGCTCTTCCTCCCCTGAGAGCACCGCAGCCCTAGCCAATTACTAAGCCTCGCGTGGGTCAGACAGCAGAGGCTGTCACCAAACTCTAGTTGGCTTTGCGAGTCCCTGAGGGGCCACTGCCCCTGCTGGACACTCACTCTGCTCACTACGGTCAGGTGCTCCGGACACAGGCCCACCCCAGCCTCTCTTGGAAGGAGGGCCCCTGTGAGGCCTTTGGATCTTTTGAGCCGAAAACATGCAAAAGACTCCCCCAATTCCACTCCTTGTTAAAGCAGCTCTTAAAGTTTGGAGATAAACTTGGAACTCCCCAAATCTAAGTTGAAGTTCAGCTGTTGAAATACTCCAAGATATAAATTCAAGTTCGACTGGCTTTGAAGTCGTGAGTCAAAGCGGTGTCATTCAACCCCTCGGGGACTGTGGCTCAAGGCACACATGCAAATTTGCAAAAGGTGGAGGTGGGGCTCTGGGGAGGTTTGCTAACTTGCAGGATCTGAAGCAGAAACAGGCCACAGCAGCAGAGGTTTCCTTTTAAGAAATTCATACAATAAAGGCAAGAATCCTCAAACCAACCCACTTCATGGGAACCGCGCCAGGTACACCACTGCCTGCTCAGGCAGGTACATCAGTCGCGGGCAAGATTTCTCAAGGGCAACCTTGAGAGGAAGCAAGCTTTACCACCGAGCCTAGAGCCTTCCAGAAAATAGTGCTTCCACATGCCCACCCCACTGGGGGAGGAGGACTTGGGGTTTCTAGACATGCCTGGGTCCTCACCATGTCTGTATGTCATCTTTACTTTTTTTAAAAAAATCATCTTCTAGACTTTCACCAAAGGCAACCCTTTGGGTCTATTCACACTTTCTTAACCTTCCCATATCCGTTGGCCTCTTTAGCCCTTGGTTCCTTACAGGGACTCTAGCACGCGAGTCCCCACAGCAGCCAGCACAGACACCCGCAGGGTCCGCTTTCTCAGGAGGCCTAACGCTGACCCGACTGATGTTCAGAAACACCCACAACCGCTGAGAAACTCAGCCTGCCAGCTGAGTGCGGATCCCAGCCCCGCTGCTGGGCGATGCAGGGGCACCAAGCGAATCTAGCCAGCGAGACGCAGAGCCGGTTACCGTGCGGCACGGAGCACCCACGGGGACCTGGCGGGACACCAGCGCGGGCTCCGGAGGCCCACGTCCGTCTCGCACATCCGCCCGGCCCGGAAGAACTGCTGGGAAACCAGCACACGACGCCCAAGGAACCGAGGCCCGCCGGCTCCCTGGTTCCCGCCTCAGGCGTGGCTGGGCGCGTCCAAGCGAGTCAGCACTCGGATCTGCGTGGACCCGTGCCAGGAGCAGACGACCCGAGCCTGAGCACCATCCTCCTCACCTCCCATCACTTGCAAGCCCCTCACGCTCCCTACTGTGCTTCCGTGGCACAGGTGTGGGCAGAAGCTGGGAAAGCACCAGAACGGAAACCAAACAGCCGACTCCCAGACCCCGGGGCTGCTCTGACCTCTGCCCTGCCAGGCGCCCGTCCCTCGCGCAAACGCACACGGGAACGCTGGTGTTCCTTGTTTCTTCTTGAACTAATTAGAATCCTTCAGGGGACACAAGTTTATTTTACAAAAAATATATTTTTTTCCACTGGAAAAATTACAACCCTCGGAGGTAAAACCCGACTCTGTGGGTAAAGGCAGCACGCGGCACACAAGGAGTCACCTGGTCATGCCGTGAAAGGGCAGGAGAGAGACAAGTGTATCACTGTGTCCTAACATCCAGCGACCGGCTGGCTGTAAGGGGAAGCTCCCCAACTGACCATGAGTTGCTATGCTGTATTTTCAAAGCTTGGTCTCCAAAATAGAGCAAGAAAAGACCAGGCACCCTCTGACTTTCTCAGCTTGCAGGGTGCCTGGGAAGCAACTTTCTCTGTCCTGCTCAGTCAAGGAGGGAGGCAGGGAGAGAGGGAGGGAGGCCGGGAGAGAGGGAGGGAGGGAGGCAGGGGTGCACGCACCTCCACCAGCCGCCAGGCCTCGCTGATGACCGCGTACTGCAGGCGGTTCAGGGCGAAGCCGTCCACCTCCTTCAGCAGGCGCACGGGGCACTGTCCGATCTTCTGCAGCAGGGCGTGGGTTCTGTCCACCGTGGCAGGGGCCGTCTCCGGGTGTGGGACCAGCTCGACCAGAGGGACGAAGTACGGTGGGTTCACCTTAGGGGAGGGAGAGAGGGAGGGGCGTCAAGGAGAGGGCGCTGGAGTTCGGGGTGTTGCTCTGGCCGACTCTGCCCACCAGCTCAAACGGCCACATGGGGCAAACACATCTTTGGAAAGGCCCCTTTAGTTTCAGCATCCAACAACAAGAAACTTAAGGAATTTATGCACAAAGAATAAGAAACAAGAGAATTTGAACAATGAATCACGTGGTTTTCTTTTTTTTAAAGAGAGCAAACATAACTAACATATAAGGCTAAGCTCTGGAGGTCAGCTCACCATCCTGTGTGTTTGCTGCTAATCTCCACCCCCGGCCTCTCCAGCGGGGGGTTCTCGGCTGCCTCCCCCTCACCACCCTCCGGAAGCACATCTACCCACTGCAGTCACCGTCAAACACTACTAGCAGCATCTTCCCCAAACTCGGTGTTCCCTGAATCCCTCTCCCTGCTGCACCGCCAACGTCTGCCTCCCCGTCTGGCGCTGCCGGCTCGCTCCGGATGGAAATGGCCGCTCGGCAGCTCCACGCCGTCATGCGCAGGAGGCGGGCGGCACAGTCCCAGGGAGCAGGCCCCGAGCGAGGCTGCCCAGCCCAAGATGCGACCTTCCTGCCCCTGCTTCCCTGGTTTGCCCTGCTGAGCTGTTCTTGGAGATTCCCGCAGAGTCGCCCGAGGAAAACAGTGCTAGGTACAGCCTGACTGGCCTCACCGAGCCAAACATACTGCAGCAAACCGGCCCCCAAATGATGCTGGGAAATGGCTTTTCCCCCACACCTGGGTCATCAGTAGGGTGTCACGTGTGTTACGAGAAACGTCTATTAGCGAGAAGCGCCCACGTGAAGGTGTCTCCGCAGGAGAGGGGAGAGAGACCCGGCTGCTGCCCGGGGGCGGCATCGGTCCCCACGGGGCTCCTCCACCCCCGCCGTGCCGGACACTCCCTCAGCCCCTTGGAGCAAGCGAGAACGGCACCTGTCTCCACGTAAAAATCAGGGTCGTGAGAACTGGGAGCGTGTCTGTCTCAGGTGGATTCGACCTCACGACAAAACAGGGCTGCCGGGCCCGGGTCTTCAGCGCCCTAGTGCCACGGTGGCAACCGCAGACTGAGACGAGTAGGCAGAAAGCACTTCCACGTGCGGCTCGCCAGCTGCCCCGTCCCGGCCTGCTCCACAGCTGCCCTCCGGCCCACACTTTGCCCGCGAGACTGCACTTCCGGCCTGCCACGGTGGCCCCGTCCACGCCCACTCCCCAGGCGTCACCCCCACCAAGCGTGCCTCACAGATCTCAGGCCCACGCGTGTGACCACACACCCGACACGCCGCCACACAGACCCGCCTGGCACTCGCCACCCTTGTGGCTGCTGCACCCAGGCGGGTGTCCTTCTTCCTGGCTCTCGTCTCACATCCCCACACCCAAGTCAGCACCAAGAGGGGCGTCCTTGGGCCCTGCCTCCCTGATGTCCCATCAGCGACAAAGCCCAGTTA
The DNA here is from genome assembly GCF_040939455.1 of Microcebus murinus. Taxonomy (NCBI): domain Eukaryota; kingdom Metazoa; phylum Chordata; class Mammalia; order Primates; family Cheirogaleidae; genus Microcebus; species Microcebus murinus. Next base: position 80,927,301 of record NC_134116.1, on the reverse strand, counting down.
ATTCTCTCCCTGTCAATTCATCTCTCATGAGACCCATTCCTGATGCCTCCCTCCTCCCTTAGCTCAGAACCCACTTTCCAACTTCATTCCACCCCCTTTGCAGGCATCCCGGGTCCTGCCTTCCCCAGCGCATCCCGGCACTGCTGCCAGAGCCACCCTTGGTGAGACGGATCCTGCCGGGATCCATGGCGACAGGAAACAGAATAGAGGTTGCATGGGGCTGTGGGGAGGGGTAGTGGGAGTTCGTGTTTAACGGGTACAGAGATTCTGTCAGATGACAAGAATTCTGGAGATGGACAGTGGTGACAGTCGCACAATGTGGACATGCTTAATGCCACCGAACTGCACACTTAAAAATGGTTAAGATGGCAAATTTTATGCAATGTGTGTTTTTCCACAGTTAAAACTTAGGAAAATAAAACACAGGGCCTTGATCATTGCCCCTCCAGCTCAAAACCCTGCAGTGACAGCCCCACACTGCCCACCATAAAAGGCACACAACTGAGGGACACGGGGCCACCTGCAGTCCACTCTCTGCACCTCCCAAAGGAACCTCTCTCCACACCCCGCATTCACCGCCAACAGGGGCGCGGGTGGATTCAGTGTCAGACAGGGCGAGTCAGAAAAGGCACAGGTGCGGAGCCCGGGGACGCGGCCTGGGCAGGAAGCAGGCCCGGGCTCGGACTCAGCCTGCGACAGCCGCTCCTGTCTTCGGGTCCCCACTGCAGATGGCCCCCACCATGACCAAGACTGAGACCCCCACCAGCTCTCAGGACTGTCACCTCCCCCCCAGAGATAAGGAAGAGAAAAAGTGCAGCAGCCTTTGCAAAGTGTGGCTACACTACGAGCAGAGAACTGCTGCTCTGAGGCGAGGACAGGAAGCGTGTCCAGGACAGAGGGAAGGGCTGTATTACAGCCTGTCCTAGCCTTCAGTGACGGGTGCCCACGGCCCTTCCCGGGCCCTGGTCTAGGAAGCCCACCCTGACAGCCCTCTGAACTCCCGGGGACGAGAGCATGTGCCCACCCAGCCACCCACGGGAACACCAGGCTGGCACCACTCCATGCAGGGCGGAGGCAGCAGCAATCCTTCGGGATTGCGGAATATGCGCTTTTGCCAGGGCACGAGCAGGCCTCCCTTTCCTTCATCCCATTTCCTGTCCAAAGATCACTGATGACTAAAGCTTCTCAAAGGTGATGTGTGGTTCTTTTTCCTTTTTTAGGGTCTGGCCTCTCTCCGTGGCACAACGGAGAGGCCAGCTGCTCCAACGCAGCAGAAAGAAAGGATGAAATCCCAAGATAGTTAACTCGGGTTATCTGATTTGCTTCAAAGTTGGTTTTGGTCAAAAATAATTTAAACAGATTAATTTTAAAAATAAGGTCTGGACTTTATACTGTTTGTCTAATTGAATAAGTGAAAGCAGGCAACACTGGGATGGAGGAGAATGGGGATGAGGGGGAGAAATGTCATTCAACAATTACCGACTGCCCCACTGGCCCGAGGACTGGGCTGGGTGTGACAGAGAAGAAAGTGACTCAGGTGCCATCTCACCCATCAGGTAGTTTAAAGTTGAAGAGATGTGGCAAAGGTCTTGTCAAAGAACTCAGGAAGTATATGCTGACTTAGTTTTGTTTTCAACTAAGAAGTAAAAACCCAGATTAGAATTGGGATGCTTCAGGCGTGAGGCTCACGCCTTCCACTGAGGCAATCAAGTAACCGCCTAGTGAGTGCTCAGGTTTCCGAGAGTCCTGTGTATGGGCGTGGATATGTCACAGGAGCAAAGACGTAGCAGGCTTCCTGGGACTTGGATGTTTGGGGGCTTTCACTTAGGGCCCCTCCTGGTGCTCGTCTCACTTGTATTTGAGTGGTGACTAAATGTGAGTGGTTCTCCTCTCTGTTCTATGGGCCTCAGCCTCCTTGTTTTATAACCAGCCCTCACTGTTTCCACTACATTCCAGTGCACGGCAAAACGCCCAGAACCACACAGCCACGTTCACAGCAGTCCAAGCTGCCCCTCTGCTCAGCGTATAAAATCCGGTAGGTCCACAGCTCACTCTTCACCTCCCTGAGCAAATCTGACCCCTCCCCACTCTCAACTGCTCTTGCTAAGAGAAACTTCCCCGGCTGAGAGCAGGCCACTCGTGCTTGGAACACTGCCTGCGTCCTGCTCCTCTCTGAGCCACGTCCACACCAGGACAGGCCGTCACGTCACCTCCCCAGGCAGCGCTGGCACATGACGTGGCTGCTCTGCGCCTGCGCCGTCCCGATCCTTCGGAGTAACTCTCCTGCGTCTGTGTAAGCCGAGCATCCCCCAGCCTTCCCGCCTCCCCACGGCTCCCAGGCACATGTGCTCCCTCCCGCTCAATCGAGCTTCTTCTTGCCCTGGGGTCTGTGTGTGTGGTGCTCGCCCCCAGCCTCAAACCCTCTCTTCCCCTCATCAGCCCAGCCACACGCTAGCCAGGCTGGCCCCAGCTTGGCTGTGTCACCTCTCCCCGGCCTGAACCTCTGATGACCCAGTGGTGCCAGGGTGTGGCCACCATCATACACCGTCACGTTTACCACGGCTGGAGCTAAGTCGGCTTTACCTGTCCCAACAGGCTGTCCTGGTTCTCCAAGATCATGCCGAGCTCACAGTTGGGACTCAAATGTCTTCCCGGAGTGATCCCTGAATCTCCTCCTTCATCCCCTTCCCTCCCATCAGTGCCTTAACCTCAGAGACCCGCTGGGCGCTGGCATGCAGAACTCGCTTGGAACTCACTGTCCAGTACACCTCGTCGTGTGCTCCCAGCAAACAAGCTTGCATGGATAACACGACAGATGGGTGGGAGGGACAGCCAGGGGAAAAGGGGCTTCAGTCAGACCTGCTGGATCAGAATCCCAGGAGAGGGCTGAGAATCTGCATTTTAATGCACCCAATGCTACTCTGAATTGTGTTCAGTAAACTTCACAGTACAAATGACACAGTGCAAGTGACATCTATAAAACCCTCCTCTGTGTATACATTTTTAATGCAGCACTTTTACCCTGTTAGTGGAATTCCTTGGTTAGTCATTAGCCTCCTCTGCTGCACGGTAAAGTCACCTAAGGGCAAAAGCCTCACAGCATTGCTAATTCCACTGTGCGTTAGGTACACAGGAAAAAAAAAAAAAAAAAAGAATTTTTGGATAAATTCTTTTTTAAAACGCTGCCATTCCACAACTCTGAAAATATACTAAGAATCATTGAACTGTACGACTTCAAGTGATGAATTGTGTGGTATGTGAATCTTATCTCAGTAGAGCAATTCAAAATTCTAGTGGGTCAGTCACACTTTATGGCCCCCGGACGAGACTCAGTGAACCCCCAGGTTTAAGACACTCACAGGGTGAGCCACCAGGCACTGCCGCACGTGCACCAAGCTGGCAAACAGCTTGGAGGGCAGGAGGCAAGAGCTGGAGCTGCTGAGGACAACCTTGTCATCCACGATGCTATCCAGCTGCGCGAAGATCTTCTTCTTCAGCTCTAGGTTTTCTGGAACACATTCCTGAAATAGAACATAGTTAAATTACTACTTGTGATCACTGTGTTCAGTCAGGTTCCAAGCAAAGCAGGTCTTGTTCGATTCATTACCAAAGTGAACTAATTTGAAAATGATGGGGGGTTCAGGACATGTTACCCCAAAATATGGCATCGTGGCATTTGAGAAAACAGCTGAAGCAAGAAGGTCTCTCTGACCTTTTCCTGCTCTTCTCCCCCGCCCAGCAGGTCACATGACCCTCACTCCAGTGGTGCCCTCCCTATTCCCAGAGGAAAAGAGAAAAGTCCTTATCTCTGCAGACTCGGGCTTTGCCAAGTTCCCCCCAGTCTATCGCCATTAGATCAGACCCCTTTGTCCAACACATCTCTAAACAACTGCCCACTCTTCGTACCTAAGCATAAAAATACGTAAGTTCCCTGTGCCTTTGGGTCTCCATGTCTGAGGCTCCTGTCACATAAAGCTTGTTAAATAGATCTGTGTGCTCTTCTCCTGTTAATCTGCTTTTTGTTATAGGGGGTTCAGCTATGAACCTTTTAACAGATGAATGGATTTTTACTTTTTTCTCCCCTAAAAAAAACACCAGCACAATTGAACAAGAAAGGGCTGCTGAAACACGAAAAATCTTGCTATCTCTGGAAAGTAAGTGATGAATACCTGGAAGCTTGCAGCGCTTCCTAGTTTTGAATAGGTCTGAAGATTCTCATAGTAAAGCCTGCCAACCATATGGGGGTGGCTTCTACAAACAGAACACCCAGCAGCACCCCGGGCAAACTGCTGGAACATCAGCAGTCGTCATCAGCACTTACTCCCATATCTGTCCCGACCATCAGATCAACTGGTCTTCAGGCGAAAATCTCATCCTCATGCAATGAATAAACGTGTTCGTGGGTAATTCCCTCCCACCTTTGGAGTCTCTGAAGTCTATTATTTTCTCCTTGTTCTGTAGGTTATTTATTCTGTTGATTGTTTCTTTTGCTATGCAGAAGCTTTTTAGTTTAATTAAGTCCTATTTGTTTATTTTTGTTTTGTTGCCAAAGGCTCCTTGAGAATCTATGTCTAATTAGAAGTACTTTTGAAAAAGACCTTTGTTTCTAAAAATCTAAAATTACTTTAATAGGGGTATAAGGGAGGGGACAGAGAAGCAAATTTGGATTAAACACTGCAGATAACCACCACTCTGAAACTCTAATTACAAAGCTGGGGAGGGAGGGAGATGCCACCTTCACACCCCAGCGCTGGCCCTTGGGTGAGGTGCGTTCCTGGGAAGGTGAGGACGCAGTAGACGCTGCCCTGCCGGGGCTGGCAGGGGAACAGGAGGCGGTGGCTGGAGCTGCCCGGACACTGGGCACACTAGAGCTGTCCTTCCCTCCCTGCCACCTGCACCTCCGGGGATCGCACCAGGGGTCGCTCCTGCCCAAGGTGGGTCCCTGCTCACCTGGGGGCCACAGGTGCTGTAGGGGAGACGGTGTGGACTCCCAACACTCCCTGGCGACCTGAGGATGATGATTCTCAGTGTGGTCTAGTAACACTCAATCAGAATCAGTTGCGAGCTTGTTAAAAATGCAAATTCGCAGGCCCTTATCGCAGACCTACTGCATCAGAGTCTGGGAGGGGGGGAGGTGTCCAGGCATCTGCAATTTCAATAAGCATTCTGATGATTCCTTTTCTGGCTAAAGTTTGAGAACCACTATTCTGAGGCGTGTACCCAGTGTGTGGGTGGCGGTACTCAGTGTGCTGTGCTAGCAAACGTGCCCGCGATCTCCTCTGCACCCTCATGTCAGCTTCCCCCTCCCCTCCCAGCTACTCAGGGACAAAACAAATGTGCCCTGATGGGAAAAATGAGAAGTTAGCACTGTGGTCATTCCATGGTCTCTAACCACCTGGCCAATTTCCTGGAAATGCTAAATTTACATGCAAGGTAGTGAAGATAGCATAACACCAGCAGATAACCAGAAGCACGCAAAGGGAAATTCAATGTTGAAGTACTACTAGCAATTATATCAGAATCACCCCTCAAAAATAAAAGATTTTCAAGTTTGATTTAATAATATCTAATAGGTAAGAATATCTAATACAGAGGTCCTCAAACTTTTTAAACAGGGGGCCAGTTCACTGTCCCTCAGACAGTTGGAGGACTGGACTATAGTTAAAAAAAAAAACAACTATGAACAAATTTCTAAGCACACTGCACATCTTATTTTGAAGTAAAGAAACAAACGGGAAAAAAGACCTGCATGTGGTCTGTGGGCCGTAGTTTGAGGATGCCTGATCTAATATATTGAAATCAGCCATGTAAATAGTAAGACACATGAATTTTGCTTCTACATCATCTCCAAGTTTTATTCTGAGGGTAGGGAGTCCATTTTTTATTTTTTATACTTTATAAAAATATAACCAAACCATGTGAAATTTTATTAAAAACAAAAGGTCACATAAACACCACATCTCAAAGACAAGAAAAAAAAAATGGAGTCATTTAAGAACTGTAAAGCCCATTGTGTTAAATTCCCTTATCACAAGGGGAAGAGAGCTACAGTAGCCGGCCAGTTGTATCGAGTCATTCGTGGATCAGTTAAGTCTGCGAGCTGGGTTCAGTTTAAATGGGGCCTTGTAGCAAAGCCAGAGACTAAGAATGATGCGGATCCTGTTCAAGCTAATAAAAGAGTCGTCATGAATAGCTTTATTGTGAGCCTGTCATGCAGATTCTCCCCTGAAATTCTATGCCTTCCTTCAGATCCTTTGATTATCAAAGAGGCAAGAAACCTTGAACCAGAGGAAACTCAAACCTGCTACAATTATGTAAGGGTTTTTAATGGCTCATTTGCTTGAAGTTTTATTGCTGTTTTTAAAAGTAACCCAATTGTCTTGGATGAGCTCCGTGGGGGTTACAAGGGCCTCTGTCCCTGTCACACCTGAGTTTATTTCCTTGCTATTCACTGGGATAGCCCTGGTCTGAGAAAGGGAGTCTGACACACTTCATCAGAACCCTCCTCACTTGCAGTTGACTACAAAGCTCAGGGAAGCTGCAGTCATTCTCTCTGCCCTAAAGGGGCTGGGAGGAAAGGCAGGGAAGAATGTCAAACAATGAGACAACTGAGCCTTAGCTGCACTTGCTCTCCAAACTACAGGTGGGGCCCACCCCACACGCTCTCATCTCAGCTCTTTCAGGGGCCCCTGCTGGAGACAGCCACCAAATGTGAAGTGTTAGCAAAAATGCTATCACTGCTGAGTGTAATCAGTTTGAACTTAATTAAACTTTGACAGCATCTTTCAAAGGACTGACTTTTGTTTACTTGTTGGGTTTTGTTTGTTTTGAGGTGAGAGGGAGATGTAGCACAAAATAAATATTCTCATGTGCAGCCACCTCCAGGGAATGCCCAGATTTTGACAGACAATACAATAACTCTTACTGGCTGAGGAATATCAGTCAGGAGCTGAGAGCCGAGGCTAAGGTTAAACATTGTCTCTTTTCCCTTCCCTTCTGGAAAGGAAGAAAAAGTATTGCAGGTATAACATAATTCTAACTTATTTTTTAAGTAGGTTATTAATAAACTTTAGTGCTTTATTAGTAGCAAAAGTTGGCTGGGTAGTTAATTCAACTCATTAGGACTGTGTTTTGGAAAAGTGGCACAGCCACAGCAAGTCAGCTCACTAGACAATTCCCAGGGAATGGGGATGCCAGGTGAGTCCTCACTTCTGAAGCTTGTCCTCTCGCTATGCAACATACATTTGCCAACACGTATTTCCATGGTGAAAATAAAACATTGTTCAGGTTTATTACAAAATCAATCCAAGCATTTTAAACAGGCACCCTGTTGCTAGAAAATCTGTGTTTGCTAGTGCAAATAGCTGGAAACAATCTTCAATGTGGTTTCCAGAAAGAAAAAACAAATTAGAAGACTTCAGTACTTAAGGCATTTCAAGAAAAAGATGAGTTAGAATCCCACTGCAACTATGGCAGAAGGAAATTCACGCGCAGGTTGGAGATGGAGGTGATTGATCTCTATTATAAAGTCTGCTAGCACTAGGGACATCTCCTGCTTCAATCTGTCTAATACCCCCAGTTCCTCTAATACCCCGCTGCTTCTCTCAAGAGCACGATCTTTAATCTATCAGATTCACAGACTGCTACGGCTATCCCTCTTAAGCATTGGACATCATAATTATCCAAAAAACAAATCTTCTTGGGCTAGAAGAATTATAGTATGAACGTGTTAAGAAAAAAGGGAAAGAGTATATCAGCTTTCAACACCACAGGCAATAAACTGCACTCTGCCCTCACCAGGGGCTCATCTTTTCCCTTAAAAATCAAGTTTCGTTTTTTTTTTTAAAGCCTATTACAAATCCTATACATATTCTACAATAACTTAGAACAAATTATAGCAAATCCAGAGAGACCTTTCCCAAGTCTTTACTTTCCAAACAAAGCAAAACTCAGCGCAGACTGTATTTAGGAATGTGACTTCCTGGGGCTTAGGTGTTCCGGGTGCAGGATTACTGGTGTTTACTTTGCGGAGCGGTCCCCTCGCAGGGTGACCGCAGAGAGCCCAGCGGCAGCTCACGTGGCACGGGCAACAGTGGCTATGCTGATCATGTGTCTGTTCCCATCCTCATTCCAGTGAGTCTTCCTGTGCCTTTTATGAAATCATTTAGAATTGGGCTAAAATGCTTGACATGAAAAATACAATAAAAATATTTCATTTAGGCTTGCAATTATCATATAGCTTTACTGCATTTCTAATATTTCTCATGAGGAAGAAGTGAGAGTTTTAAATATGAGTTTGTTTTTTTTTTTTTAAAGTGCTGGGAAGAACATGAAACATAAAATTGGAGAAAGAATCTTTAAGGCATGAAGAGTAAATTTTTAAGAAGAAAAATGGAAAATTAATAAGTTGCCATGAAGGACATCAGTAACTCAGAGTAGCCAGCAACCCTGAGACCATTTATTATAAGTGAGGAATATCTTTAGATTCCAATTAACAATCAAGATTGAGAGGACTACACAACTCTTTTGTATAACCTTTTTTTTCTGGCTCTAGATTGGACACATAATGCATTTCCAACAGTGACCTGTTTATGATGTGGCAATTGTCAAAGCAGCAGAGAGCGAGGAGAGAGCCTACTTATGAGGTTTAGGGGTGGGAAACATGGAATTTAAAATTTATTCTTCTTGTTGAGATAAGTTTAACTAAGTGTTTTTAGCCAAAACACCTTATTATTGCTTTGAATAATTTGTATTTGAGTTATCTTGTGAGGATGACAACCACTGTTTTCTATAAATGTTCCATTTTTGAAAACTCAGGTTTTATAGTACCATAAAACTAGTTTCACTTGCAACCATATCATCTCACTATAAAATAATTATATAGTATTTACAACAGGAATAGTATGTTCAATAGCTATCTATACCTTGAATCCATCTGTCCATATGAGAAACCTGGGAGGGAAGCTATTTTTACATATAGTTGCAAAATTGCAACATAGCTTTGAAAAGTCTGTTGGGTACTCTTTTTTTCTAATTAATTTTTAGTTGACAAATAAAAAAACTATATTTATGGTATATAATATTTTGATATATGTACTGTGGAATTGCTAAGTCAAGCTAATTAGCATATCCATTACCTCACATAATTTTTTGTGATAAGAACATTTACAAATCTACTTTTAGCAATTTTCAGGTATATAATACATTGTATTAACTCTAGCTACCACGTACAATAGATCTCTCCTGAACTTATTGCTCCTAACCCAGATTTTGTATTTCAGCGTTCAGTAACTCTCCCACCACCCTCCCCAGCCCTCTGGTACCCACCACTCTATTCTCTGCTTCTATCAGGTCCGCTTTTTAAAATTCCACATATAGGTGAGATCATGAAGTATTTGTCTTTCTGTGCCTGGTTTATTTCACTTAACACAATGTCCTGTGGGTTCATTTATGTTGTCACAAATGACAGGGTTTCCTTTTTAAAGGCTGGAGAGTATTCCACTGTGTATGCACCACATTCTCTCTATCCATCCATCGTCCACTGACGGACACTTGGGTTGATTCCCCATCTTGGCTGTTGTGCATAGTGCTACAATGAACACGGGAGTCCAGACATCTCTTCAACATGCCAATTTCATTTCCTTTGGATATATATCCAGAAGAATTGCTGGATCACATGGCAGTTCTATTTTTAATTTTTTCGAGGAACCTCTGTGCTGCTCTCTGAGATAGCTGTACTAACTTACTAATGTAAACTGGTAGACAAGGGTTCCCTTTCTCCACATCCTCCCCAACCCTTGTTCTCTGTGTGAGATACTCTGAAAGAGTTTTTCTCATCTTAAGGTTCTACACTCTCCCTAGTTGCTGAGACAAGAAGTTTGCAGTAAAGAAAAATATTTTTACTAGGAATAGAGATTTTTAAGATTGGCTGAGCTTACAAAACTTTAGGTAGGAATCTGGCTATTTTTATTATTTTAAAAATACTAACACAGTTATCTTTTTAAACACTTTTTTTAAGCTTTAGCAAGTAGATGTTATGTTAGTCTCTCTTTTCCTGGTTCCTTTCTTATCCATTTAATCTCTCCTTCCTTATATCACGGAAGAGAACCAAAATCACACTTTTTTTAAAGAAAGATTTAGAGTTCTATCTACAATAAACATGTTTCATTTTATTTTAAATTTTTCTTTCTAAAAATGGAATCAAGTTGCTTTTTCTTGAACAATCCTTATTTGATCTCTTCTATGGGTCAAGAGTTGCTAGTACAAACACTTGCCATAATCCAGCCCTCAATTTCTAACATAACGGCGGCCTGCGGCAGTGAGCGCATACTCATGGATCATACATGAATTACCGGGACTACTAGGATTGCCCCTTCCTGCTCCATGAAGCATTCAGAAAGCCACCAAGCAGTGTGTTCCATGCCACATACTGTATAAAGAGGCACATACTGTTTCCCCCTCAAGTCCTTAAATGTGAGTCTGACCCACCCCCAAAACCGCGAAGTTTCTCGGGAAGGCTGAGAATCGAGAGGAGGTGTGGCAGGATCACCGCTTCAGCCATTCGCACCCCAAAGCAGCACAAGACCGGGGCACTTGGGATCCTAGGGTACGGCTCTGTTCAGTGGCAGCCCTGGTATTTTGGCCTCCCATCATTAAAGACAATTGGTTAATTTAGAAAGAGCTAATATAGATGTACATATATTCATTGGTTTGTCTGTATTTGTTTCATAAAACTGACCTTTGGCTTCTGATAGAATTCAACTAAAAATATCCTTTGCCAGATTTTCCCCACAGGTGCCCCAGCAGCAATTAAAAAAAGAAAACACACATGACCCTGAAAACAAAGGTGGGTAGGCAACTTCATGCCAAACTTTTCAAAAATTAGAAACAAGAGAATGTGTGCTAATAAAAACTTCTCCCATAAAACTGAGGAAGGGCTCTTTCCCATCTTGCAAGGTGGTAGGTGAAAAAGTCGAGAAGCCGGCTACGAAGGAGAAGAAACCTGGAGCCCAGGTGGCCGGTGCTAGTGGCAAGGTTGAAAAGGGCGGCGTTGGGGCTAAAAGCCCTTGAGGGGAAGCCCCACTGCAGTCAAAACCTTGTGGGAGGAATTGCAGATATTCCCGTCTGCGATGTATCCCAGGAAGGCCGTGCACACGAGGAAGGACTCAACCACTGAATCCAGGATTGAAAAGGAGAAGGTTCTTGCCACTGTTACAAAACCACTTGGTAGTGCCCAGGTGATTAAACTTTGCAAAATGCCTGGCTATCATCCTGCTGAAGACTTGTCTCGAAAGCGGTTGAGCTATGGCAAAATCCCTGCGTCAGCACGAGAGAACTGCGGGCCAGCACCATGCCTGGACCCTGCTGATCCTCCTTACTGGGCACCACAGAGGCAAGAGGGTGGTAATTCCTGAAGCAGCTGAGCAGTGGCTTGTCACTTGTGATGGACCTTTGTGGTCCTCAATCAAGTTCCTTTGCAAAGAACACACAAGAAATGTCACTGACGCCGCCACAAAGATTGACACCAGCAATGAGAAAATCCCAAACCATCTTTTACTGAGCCTTACTACTATGAGCAGCAGCTGAAACCCAGACACCAGGAGGTGAGATCTTTGACACAGGAAAAAGCAATATGAGATTACAGAGCAGCACGAGGTTGATCAGAAAGCTGAGGACTCATTCATAAATTTTACTAAAATCAAAGCTAATCCTCAGCACCAGGCCTACCTGTGATCTGTAGCTCCAATGGAGTTTATCCTCATAAACTGATGTTTAATTTCTTACAAAGAACCTAATAGCTGATACATTAAAACCAAAAAACTGATGAAGACATCTGGTTCTGGGAATATGATGGACTAGAAAAGGGAGTATTTATTCCCTTTGTAGTAAATACTGCATAATTCTGTACCCAATCATCCTCCTGAATGAAGAGCTGAGCTCTCGGGAAGGTAAGGAAAGTCACCAGGTACAATCAACAAGGACACTGAAAACCACAGCAGCCAGCATTAGAGCTGATGCTGAGGCCATCTGGGGTAGAGAGTAGATTTCAGCAGTCTAAAGTGAAGTTCAAATCCCTCAGGAAAAGCTAAGCTGAGCTGAATACTTGGGCCACATGATTCAGGGAGCTGGAATCAAGACCACTAAAATAAAACTGAGACTCTCAAAAGGCTGTATTTTCAGTGAACCCGTCATCTAGTTAATACAAAAGATAGTCCACCTGCTGAGGGCAAAGACAGAGAAGCTGGACTAGATCTGGCCTCCAATTGGAAAGGTCAAAGAGTGAAAGGAGGGATAAATTAACATGAATTCATATTCATAAGCCTCAATTTTACCCAGGTTTGGGGTTCAAAATTCTCCTATATCTGTGGTCTGGACACTACAAAGCTGACAAAGTAACATAAAGATTGCCCTAGGTTAGTGATAAACCTGGTAGAAGCAAACTCAAAAAATTCTGGAAGGATACTTGCTGAAAGAGGCCACAAATCTTTCTTCAGATTCACAAAGAGCCTCACTGAAGAAACCTCACAACCCAAAATTACAACACACATGAAACCCTCTAGACAGAACAAAGTCCAGGATCAGATAACAAGAACTTCACATAACTAAAAGAGTCTAATAGGGTTTAAAAAACAAAGCATAAGAAAGGACTCAAACCAAGAAAAAACTACATAGATTTGAAAAAGCACTAATTACATTTAGAAATTAAAGTCATTGAAATTAAGAAAAGCAACTTAATAGGTTGAGCAATTGAATAAATACAGCTGAAGAGTGAATTAGTAAACTAGAGGATAGAGTTAGGGAAGTTACCCGGAATGCCATACAGAAAGTAAAAATCTATAAAGCAAAATTGACATCAAAAATGAGATTCAGGCTGGGCACAGTGGCTCACACCTATAATCCTAGCACTTTGGGAGGCTGAGAAGGGAGGATTGCTTGACTCCAGGAGTTTGAGGAGATCAGCCTGAGCAAGAGCAAGACCCTGTCTCTACGAAAAATAGAAAAATTAGCTGGGCATGATGGCATGCATCTGTAGTCCCAGCTACCCAGGAGGCTGAGGTAGGAGGATCACTTGAGAGCTCAGAAGTTCAAGGCTGCAGTGAACTATGATGGTGCCACTGTACTCTAGTGTGGGCAACAGAGTGAGACCCTATCTCTAAAAATAAATGAGAAACACATGTCCTGTTAGGGAAGTAGAAACAGAAACACGTAACCATATTATGGTAGGCAATATATGCGGTAACAAAAGTAAGCAAAATGATAATATGGTGCCACGCCAGACTGCCACACATATACGCTGGTCTGACTTGATGACTACAAACACTTATGTGTTCTGGTCATAGCTAGAAGACTAACATGGCACCACAAATTACACTTACGTAGAATTATTAGGAGAAAAAATATTCACTAATAGAAGGAACATGAAAAATGTTTCCGAAAGGTCAAATTTACCACCAGACCCCAGGGCCCAGCACTGAACAGCCGTACATACACAAATTACCTGTAGACAGTTCCACTTTTGGCAATGGTAGACTAGGTTGTTTTGGACAAATCCTTTTGCTGACAATAACTTTAAAAAGGCTGGAAAAGGGTAAAATATAATCTGTTTGAAGATATCAGAAAGCATCCAAACAGTGAAGAATTACAGAGCCAAGTTCCAGGTAAAAGGGAAACCCAGAAATAAAAGCCTTACATTTGGCTCCACTTTCCCTTTGAAGCACCTGCTTATTTCAAAAGCACAGATTAATTGGCTAAAATGACAAGCAGGACTTTTACCATACTCAGAGTGCCAGGGAAAATTTCGGCATTCAGGGCCTGGCAATTGCTCCAGGTTTCCAAATGGGATCCTTAAAGGCAATATCACAGGAACAATGGTAACAAGAAACAGACCAGTCTTCGTAAGGACTCAATCCTGGCCTCAACTTACCTCAATCCACAATTAAGTTAGGGAGATATGCTCCTAACACCTAACTGCCTTCTCTGGAGAAAGATATCAACCAGAGCCTTAGTTTTTCATAAAAGATATCTCACACTCAAATGAAGAAATAAATATTAGGGAAGACTGACTTGATTGAAAACCAAGAGAGAAAACAGACTTTAGAAATAGACCCACAGGACATTCAGATAATGGTGTTACCAGATATGAACTTCAAAATAACTATAATTAACATGTTTAAGGAATTTCAAGATATTGAACAATTCTAGCATATTAACTATAAAAAAATCAAATGGAAATTCGACTAAAAATAAAATTAAAGGATGAATTTAAAAGAAAATTAAACTTGGCTGAAGAAATAATATCCTGAGAGACATATCAGGATAAAATATCCAGACTAAAGCATGGAGAGAGAAATGAGTACAAATACAGAAGAGATCTTAACCACTTCAGTATGAGCATCGACTATAGTCCATAGCCACAGATGAACGCACACAGCCGAGCGTCGACTATGAGTGCTGGCTGTGGGCAAGGTTTCGAGGCCCATGAGCGCCATACCAAAGTGGTTAAGAAACACAGAAATGTTAAAAAAGTTCTAACATATAAGTGCTATCCCAGATAAGGGTGGAGGGGAGAGAAAGAGAATGAATGAATGAATATAAGAATGGAGCAGAAGCAATGAAGACATAATCAATTTCCAAAATTTACTAAAGGAATATAAAATGATTACGACAATAAGGACATCCAGAGAATGAGATACTGCAATCATTAAAGCCAGCAAGCTTATTAAAACTTAATGGAATGGGAAAGTAAACCAAATACAATGTTAAGTGAATGAAGACTATAATAGTCTTCCTTATAACTTTTTAAATGTACATAAAATATCGAAAGGAAATACACAAAATAGTAACAGGGGCTCAATCTCTGGGCAATAGGCACATTAATTTTTTTTTTTTTTAGACCGGTTCTCACTCTGTTCCTGAGGCTGGAGTACAGTGGCAATAGCTCATTGCAGCCTCAAACTCCCAGGCTCAAGTGGTCCTCCCACCCCAGCCACCCAGGTAGCTGGGACTACAAGCGCACACCACCATGCCTGGCTCATTTTATTTTTTGTAGACATAGAGTCTTGCTATGTTGCCTAGGCTGGTCTCAAACTACTGGCCTCAAAACAATCGTCCTACCTCATCCTCCCAAAGTGCTTAGGATTATAGGTATGAGTCTCTGTGCTCAGCCAATTTTCTTTGTATTTTTCTGGATTTTCCAATTTTCTATGATTACCATGAGTTACTTATACAAATAGAATGTTGATTTTTGAATGCAGGGAAAAGAATGCTATCAAGGTAATTGATCTTAGAGTGATGGGATTAAAACAGGTTTTTTCCCCTCTATTTTTCAAGTTTATATTAACTTTAAGGCAAGGCAATATTCAAGAACAGTGTCAAAAACTATGAAAGGTCTGAGATCTTACCTTAGTTGCAAGCTAGCCAATCGGCCTGTCACAGTTTTATAGATGCTGGGAGGAAGCACGAGATTCTTGGGCCAGAGACAAAGGACTAAATTACACACAGGATATTTATTAAGCAGGGGTTTCACATTCTCCTTAGTCCCCCTTACCCTTCAAGTGGATTCTGGGTTTGTGTAACAGCTGAGCTTAGGGAACACAAGTCTTTTATAACTGACTACAGGCAAATCTACCTGCCCTTTGCCCCTGAGGGAGACGCCATCTCTGTCTTCCAAAGCCATCAGTTATATAAGCATCCTTGAAAAGCTCGTCCAGGACCAAAGGGCAGGCAGTGCCTCTGCTCACAGAGTGCAGAATCGCGAGACCCTTGGAGAACTGTCTCCCAGCAGCCAGGCCTCTGTGTAACTGAGGAAAAAGTGTTTTCTAGTCTCTTTTTCCCATAATGAGGCTCACGATATGTGATAATGTGTCTTGGCCCAAGGATAAACTAAAATTCTATAATAGTCCTAAACCTTCAGTCTAAGAAAAGAAAGCGTTCCCTTCACACTGAAGATTTTGAAGTGTTTGTCTAGCACCAACTATCCCCAAACAAAATCAATGTAAAAATCATCTTGGTAAAATAATTGATGAGAACACACACCCTACCAACAGGCAGGTAATTAGTCAGAGCCTCTAGATCAATAAAAGTGCTTTGATTAATAAAAGTTCCGAAGCCGTGAGTCACAAGTCTTAAAAGGGGACAAGTCCTATTTAGGCGTGAGGACGAGCTGACAGCACTTCTGTCACCCTATTGGGCGTCAGTGGACGTGCTGGGTCTGGCTAGTTCTCCCACCCCGTCCAGTGGGGAAGGTCCAGTTTCCTCAAGGAATAATCCCTCTTCATTCAAAAACGGAGTACCAATCAGTGGGGGCCTTTCCCCCATTTCACCCAGCTATGTAGTACTGCATTCAAACTAGTCAACTAGAGAATTAAAAAACGTAGTGAAAACTAGTTTTGGTTTAAAAATGGTAGAATGGTAGCAGCCCTTCTTGTACACTGTACATAGCTCTGATATAGTATAGCTTAGTACACAGTTATGAGTGTCTTCACCACTGCATTAACGAGCAAAGTTCTTGGCTAAAGGTCTCTAGGAAGCTGGCTCAAAGACAAAACCAACAGGGCTGGGTAACAATGTCCACAGATCTGCCCACTGTTGAATCCAACAACAGAGTCAAGAAAATTCCTCGATGCTCCCATGATAAACCAGCTTGACCACTAAGTACTAAGAAGAAAGGAGCCCTTCCTTTGTGGCAAAACTATTTTGTAACCTAGTTTGAAATTTCTTTAGTAACCATTTCTTTTAAGTCCCTATGTACGCCAGAGAGACTTAACCAATAGCTGTGACGCTCTGTTTCATGCTGCAACCGCTTTGGGTGCTGAGAACAGACTGAATTACTCCTGGCAGAGGGGGGCTGACAGACGATCCCACCAGTACAGGAGGCAGCCCGCCGATTCCTCAATCCACTCAGGACTGCTATGAGTAGACACACATTTCTCAAACTTTAGATGTCCACAGGAAAAATCTGAGGGAAATAATCAGGAACAATTGGGGCTCTTTGTGACATCATATGTCAGCCCAACACATGACAAATTCAATATGTGATACAAACACATTTTAATCCACTGAAGTGACTAGAGACAATAGCACAAAAACTCTCATTGCTAAAAACCTACAGTATTTGGGAAAAGAGGACTGAAATAAACCCGTATCCCTGATGGAAGGGCAGGAACAGACGCTGGCCACCCCCGGCCAGGGAGAGCCAGGAGCACTGAGGCAGCCCCACCCCCCAAGCCCCAGGGACACAGCGCCCTGCCTAATACTCAAGCTGAATCAGAGCCCTCCCATTGCTCGCCCTCCCCCGGTGGACAAGTATTAAGTAGCAAGTAACAGGAGAATACTTCTGGGAGAGGGACAGAATGAGAACGTGGACAGAGGTCCTCTATGAGAGAAGTGCAAAAGGAAAACTGAAAGCTGAGGGTGGAACAGATACTGAAGGGAAAAAAGCCCAAAGCCCTCTGGCCAATCAGTCTTTATCTTAAACGCAAGGCATTGCAACAGGAACTTGAAACCTTCAATACACCAAGGGTAACCATATAGCAACCACAAACCTCACACCTTGCCCAACTCCTAACTAGATCAATGCAAATCCCCAGAATGAAAGCACAGCAGAAGGAAAGGCTGTTCTCAGACATAAAAATTCCTCACCTGAGTATCTGCTCTCCAACTCAAGATACCTGGCTTTCAAAAACACAAAAAATGTGAGGCACACAAAAAGGCAGAAGAAACCACACACCTAAGATCATCAAAACCAGACTCAGATATGACTCGGATACTGGAACAATCTAACAGTAAATTTAAAATAAATATGATTAATGCATTAAAGGCTCTAAGGAAAAATGTGGACGACATACAAAATCATATGGGTATTTTAGCAGAGAAATGAAAACTATAAGGAAGTATCAAGTCAGTTTGGACACCAAGCATAGCTGACAAGGTGCTTCTTTGATGGCGGGGTCTGCAGAGAGTTTGGTAGAACCTACTGATATCACAAGAGATGCTCTTGTAACTGTTCCAACTCCCTCCCCATGTCCAGCACCAAGGTGGCTTTCAGAAAAAATGTCAGTTTATCCACATGGACATAATACTGGACTTCTGATGATGTCCTCTTCATGGGTTCTACCAATTTCTCATTCCCAGGCAGTTAGAACAATGCTGATCCAGGCCAGATGCTGATAGTCAAGTGCCTCTTTCTGCCTTCAACACAGCTAAGGAAATAATCTATAAACCTAAAAATTTAGTCAATGAAAATAATCCAAAATGAAAAACCAAGGAGCAAAAAGACTGAGAACAACAAACAGCACCTGTGACCTCTACTAAAAATATCAAACACCTAGTATACATGCAATTAGAATTTCAGAAGCAGAAGAGACAGAATGGGGTTAGAAGTAAAAGAAATAATGGCTAAGAATATTTCAAAACTAATGAAAGTCACCAAATCACATATCCAAGAAGCTCAGAGAATATAGAATAGCACATATGCCCCTCCCTTCCAAGTAAACTCCCACATATCTAGGTATATTATATTCAAATCGCTGAAATAGAAGACAGGAAATACTGAAGTCAGTCAGAGGAAAAAGTCACATTATATGTACAAAAACAAAGGTACAAATTATAGACTTTTTGTTACAGACAATGCAAGATAAAAACAATGGACTGACAGCTTTAAGTGCTGAAACAAAAAAAGACTTGTCAACTTAGAATTCTATACCCAGTAAAAATATCTTTCAAAAATTAAGAAATAAAAACTTTTCTTAGAAAAACAACTTAGGGAATTCATTTCAACAGAATCAATCTATAAGAAAATTTTAAGGAGTATGCAGGCAGAAGAAAAAAGCTATGAGACAGAAAATTGGATCTATATAAAGAAATGAAGAACACTGAAAATGGAATAATTGAAGGTAAAGTAAATGTTTTCTTGTTTTCAATTGCTCTAAAATATAACTGACTATCCAAAGCAAAAATAGCAGCAATGCATTGTAAACGCTCATGTAAACATAGGACAATGGCACAAAGAATGTGAAGCATTATTAATACAATAATATTAGAAGGTAGCCTCTGATTAGAGAGGCTTTAAATCCTTTAAATAAATACTTTAAATCCTATGACTACAATTAAAGTTTTGAGAAGTATAGTCTTTTAATAGAGAGATAAAATAGAATCATAAAATGTTCAATTAACAAAAGCGGGGAAAAAGTAACAAACAACAGATGGGACAAATAAAAAACAACAAGATGCTGCATCTTAAGCCACCTGCATCAACAATCACATTCCATGTGAATAGTTGATTAAAAGACAGTGACTGTCAGATTAAATAGAAAGCAAGACCCAATCTAAGCTATCTAGGAAAAAAATCTAGTTTAAACATAGACTTAAATAGGTTAAAGGATGAGAAAGTATATTCCTTGCAAACACTAACTGAAGAAACTTGTGGTTGCTATATTAGCATTTGAAGAAAAGCAGACTAAGAACAACAAGTACAATCAGTGATAAAGAGGGGCATCACATAACGATGAAGGGGTCAATGTTCCAAGAAGATATAACAATACTTAATGTTTACGCACCTAACAATGGAGCTGAAGTTGTGGTTGGGGGGGGGGGGAATAGGCAGAGTACAGAGGATTTTTAGGGCCATGAAAATACTCTGTATGATACTATAATATAATAATGGATACATGTCAACATACATTTGTCTAAAACCGTAGAATATATAACACTGAGAGTGAACCCTAAAACTATGGAATTTGGGGTGATTATGATGTGCCAATGTAGGTTCATCAATTGTAAAGACTGCACCACACTCTGGTGGGGGATGTAGATAATGGGGAGGCTATGCATGTGTGGCAGCAGGGGTTCATGGGACATCTCCGTACCTTCCCCTTAATTATGCTGCAAAACTAAAACTGCTCTAAAAATTAATATTTTGGACTTCACATATTTTGGATATTAAACACTGATTTCTAAATACTTGTTAAAAATACATGAAGTAAAAACTGAGAATTGAAAGGAGAAATGGACAAATACACGACTACTGCCGGAGACCTCAATAACACTCTCTTGGAACAAGTAGATTAAAAAACATAAGATCATAGCAGATCTGAATAACATTTCAACCAACTTGATTGACTTGACATTTATAGACCACTCTACTCAACAGCAAAATGTATACTTTTTCCCAAATGCACGTGGAATCTTCACTAAGACAGATCATAGTCTGGCCATGAAACAAACTTTAAAATTAAGAACAGAAATCATACAATGTATGCTTTCTGACCATAAATGGAATTAAAGTAGAAATCTATAACAGAAGGGTATTCTGGGAAATCACCAAATATTTGGAAGTTAAATAAGACAATTCCAAATAATGCAGAGTCAAAGTGGAATTCTCATGGCAAGTTGGAATATTCTGAATTTGATGAAAATGAAAACACAACATTATCATTAGATTCAACAAAAAGCAATGTTGAGAGGGAGATTTATAGCCTTACATGTTTACATTAATAAAGAAGAAAGGTCTCAAAAGTCTTTACCCAAGTTTCTATCTTAAGAAGCTAAGGGAAAAAAAAGAGAAAATATAAAGAAAGCAGAATGAAGGAAATAATAAGAAAAGAATCAATGAAATTGGAAACAGAAAAATAGACAATATAAATAAAATCAAAGCTGGTTTCTCTTAGGGTAAAAACCAGTAACAATAAATTTCAAAGCAGACTGACCAATAAAAAGAGAGAAGACAAACTATCGATATCAGGAATGAAAGAGGGATCATCACTGTTAGTCCTAGTCATTAAAAGACTAATAAAAGAATATTATGCATAATTCTTTATGCCAAGAAATCCTACAACTCAGAACAAATGCACTATTTGAAAGACACAAACTACCAACACTTGAGAAGAAATAGAAAACCTCAATAGTCTATATCTAGTAAATAAATTGAATTTGTAGTTTAAACTGCCAACAAAAAACTCCAGGCCCAGATGATTTCATTGCCAAAATCTGCTAAACATTCTGCCAAACAAGAACTACTGCCAATCTTTACAATCTCTTTCAGAAAATAGATGACGAAACACATTCCAACTCATTTTATTAAGCCCAAATCACCCTAATACCAAAATACGAAAGACATTACAAGAAAAGAATATCCATTATGAACACAAATGCAAAATTTCTCAACAAAAAAGGACAGTACATCATGATTAACTGGAGTTTATGCCAGGAATGCAAGGCTGGTTCACCTTTTTAAAGTCGAACAATGTAATTCATAATACCAGCAGACATAAGAAGAAAAATCACGTAATCAGCTGAATGGATATAAAAAGAAATCACTTCAAAAAATTAAACATCCATTCCTTTAACATGATAAAGGATAACTACAAATCCTATGCTAACATCACACTTAATGGTGAAAGACTAAAGGCTTTCCCCTTAAGGTTGGGAAAAATGTAAGACGTCCAATCTCAAATTCTATACCACAACATATTGGATGTCCTATCCAGTGCAATAAGGCAAAAAACAAACAAACAAACAAAAAAAAACATAAAAGACATATAGACTGAAAAGAAAGAAACAAAACTGTCTCTATACACATAAAACATCAATGTCTACATAGAAAATCCCAAAGAATCTACAAAAAACTGAGGATTAGTGAGTTCAGCAAGATTGCAAGATATAGGCCAATCAGGTCAATATTAAAAACCTAATTGTATTTATATACAGTAGCAATGAATGATTGGAATTCAAAAAGTTTAGATATCATTTATAATAGCACACACAAATTACTTACAGATAAGTAACAAAATACCTTAAGTATCTATATGCTGAAAATTACAAAATACGGATGAAGTAAGCCAAAGATGGCCTAGGAAAAGTGGAGAGATATACTACGATCATGAATTGGAAGACTTAATGTTAAGATGTAAATTCTCCTCAATTCAACCCAATTCACTGAAATCCCAATAAAAATTCCGAACAGTTATTTTGTAGGTATTAACAAGATAGTTCTAAAAGTTATAGGAAAAGGTGAAGAAACCAGAATAGCCAAGATCATCTGGAAAAAGAACAGAGTTGGATGACACAAAATCTAATTTCTAGACCTACTATGAAGCTACAGTAATTAAGGGAAAGTAGTATTGGTACATACTATTACATTGACACATGTATCAAGATAATATAAAGACAGCCCAGAAACAGATCCAGGTGTGTTCGGGCCTCCGGGGAGCTCAGTGTGGCAGGTGGAGAGGGCGGAAGGGATGAGGCGAGAGGCAGGCAGGGGACGGTCCACAGTGGGCTCGAGCACCGTGCCAAGGGCTGCCCTGCATCCTGTGGACAGGAGGCTGCGAAACGGGGGAGGAGGGTGGATCAGAACGGCCATTTAGAAAGAACCTAAAGCAAATGGCAAAGGATAAAAAGAGGTGGCTTCCAGGACCATTCCAAGAAGCAGGATCTCCCAGGATGGCCTGTGGGGTGTGGGTCTGGGAGTTGAGGGTGGCTCCTGACTCTGGAGAACCGGCAGAGAGCGGAGCCCGTGGGAATCTCTAGAGCATCAGGATACAGATGACTATCTTGCGAGTAGGTGGATCTTTAGACACCTTTTCAGCACCCACATAATAAAAACCATGACCAAATCTGTTGCCTGAAAACAGAGCAACAAAATAAACTATGACAGGCTTGAGTACTGCCCTAAAGGAAGTTCTGGGATCCAGCCAGGCTTCTTAGGAAGAAAAGAGTATTTTAATTAGCTTGCCAATGTGAACGTTTTCTTGGAAGACTCCATTGCCTGGGATGCCATTACACACCAACATAAGCTATTTCAGCAGATTACATTTAAAATAATAACTCTTGGCCACATTTCCAACGAGAGATGACAAGTTTCATCCGCTTGGCTTTGTAAGGCCTACAGCTATAGCCTAAATCCAAGGCTGTCACCTCAAGGGGACCTCTGTGGAGCCTCTAGTCTGGCAGTTCCCTTTGTTCTGGGCGAACACTGGGGAGGCGGCTACTGAGTATGTTCCCTGCTAAGCAACAGGCACGGATATAGTAGTTTTCCAATTCCTGCAGGGAATGTGCCCGCCCACAGCCTTCACGATCAGAAATAGTCAGAGGCACCTAAGTTGCACTTAAATGTGAAAAATCATCAGTAAAACTGTTGGCATAAGAAACTCTGAAAGTCAGTCATTATCATTACTAACAGTACCTGGTACAGGCTAAGCACTTTATATACCTTTTATTTAATTCCTAGAGTAGTCACATACTTACAGTATCCACATTTGCCACATCTCCCCACCTCCTGGGCCTGCATCTGGGCAACCCACTGAGCCAGCCCAGTGGGGACAAAAGTCACTCACATCTGCCAGGGCAACCACATGGCAGCCCTTTTAAAAGATAAGTGTGCTTTTACCTCCACAAAAGTAACATAGAGGTATTCACTGTTGAAAACTTAGATAAGTCTTACTCACACTCCACTTCCAAGAGATAATCAGTATTAACACTTGAGTTTTTCCTCAGTATTTTCCCTCACAAAAACAGCTCACCACACATACAGGTTTGCAACCTGCTACTTTCCTATCATCGTAGCACGAACAGCTCACTCCAAACAGAGCTAAGACAGTGATCCGATTTTACTTGTAGAAAAAAAATAAGACTCCTCCTCCTGGTGTGTCACTCTGAAGGAAGCCGACTAGTACAGCAATCTCGGCAACATGGGTCTCATGAGCTTTCTCCTCGTCCGCCAACAGGCTGTAGAAACCACCGCCGCCTTTCTGAGCCAGGTGCTAAACTGCCTTCAAGCCCCATTTATTCCCAAGGGAGGTGGAGGCTTCACAAAGGCAAATGTGACCCATGCACTTCCTAAACTCAGCCAATTCCTACCCTTCCTTAAATAAGGACAGGTAGCTCCCTGTCCCACACAAATTAAAACCAGGACCTCTGTCATTTCACACCTAACAGATTGGCGAAAACTAAATAATCTGATGACATCAAGTGTTGAAAAGGACGTAGAGAAATGAAAGCTCCATACATTTTACACAAAGTTGGAAGATGTGTAAAATGACACATTTTGGACACTGACAATATGACATATGGCATTATAACGTCTAGAAGAACTGAAAATGCACAAATCCCATGAGCTAGATACGCTACCTCTGAGTACGTGGTGCAGAGGCAACTCCGACATGCCCACGAGGCGGCTCTGGAACACCCCATGGGGAACCACTGCATCTGAAAGCCACCCGTGTGTCCATCAAAGGGGGATGGTATAAACTGTGGGCTATGCATATTAACTGATATTAAGATGAATAAAATTAAAGTGAATAAAAAGGACTTAGTGTGTCAATTAGAACAGATCTCAAAAAGCATATGAGTAAAAAGCAAGTTGCAAAAAATATATGCATTTCTATTCATATGAATACGCGCATTAGGCAAGTTACACGTAACTTCTGTGCAAAGAGGGATTGTGTCTATAGGGCAGAATCCAGGGATGAGATCTCCGTGAATGCCCATTTAACACAAATGGGGTGTTGTGGGTTGAATTGTGCCCGCCCCCTCCAAAAATATGCTAAAGTCCTTACGCCCGGTGCCTACTAATGTGACCTCATCTGGAAAGAGGGCCTCTGCAGATGCCATCAGGTTAAGATGGGGCTGTGGATTGGTGTGGACCCTGAACCCGATGCTGGTCTCTTTGTAAGAGGAAGAAGAGGGAGTCTGGGCACAGAGACGCAGGGCAGGCACACAGGGACCAGGCAGCAAAAGCAGAGACTGGAGTGAAGCCACTGCGGCCACCGCCAGCAGCGAGGGAGGGCTGAGGAGGGACTGTGGCCCTGCTGGCGCCTGAGTCACAGCCTGCAGAACTACAAGAAAACCCATTTCTGTTGTCTTAAGTCACCAAGTTTGGCAATTTGCTATGGCAGCCCTGGGAAACGGACCCGGGCAAACGAGTCCTAGTTCCCCACAGTGCGCATACGCCAAGAGTGTCTCGCCAAGGCTGCTTTGTCAATCTTTGATTTTTCCGATTTGATGGGAGGGGGGAAAAACTTAGGTTTTCATGTTTTGGGGCCCTTGTATCTTTTTCTGTGTGTGAACTGGCCATTCATAACTTTGGGCCATTTTAATACTGGGTTGCTTTGCACCTTTCTTGACTTGTAGCAGTTCTTTATAGATTAGCCTTTTGGAAATAGTTTCCACTGCTATCGATGTTCTTCCAATCTGCCATTTCCGGTCTGATTTCATTCATGGTGTCTGCCTCACAGAAGTGCTTTGACCTGAGGTGGCTCCGTCACTTTCACTTTAGATTCCAGTCGGTGTCAGGAAAGGCTTTACGATGGTCAACGTAAAAACAGTCCTGCAGGACAAAGATGTGCTACACACGGCTACGGTCACCATAGCCCTGAAAGAAAACCTTTTGCTTATTTCAAAGCAACTTTGATGCCTCCTGACCAGAAGTCCCTCCACTAGAATCCTTCAGTCAATCAAGAAGATTTTAAATGTTTTTCATATTGAATTTGCTCTTTTAGAAAAGATACATGAACAACTCCAAAGTAGTCTGTATAAAGGAGTAGGACAATTCCTTCAGCTGTTCTATGTGCAAATTTTAAAGCTGGCTAATACCCATAGCTGAAGGGATATCAGACTTTTAAATATCCCAGCTATGCAACTAAGCATACCCAGAAGGGGCCTCAAGGACAGATAAACAAAGTCTCACAGCAGGGAATAGCTTGGGACTAAGCAAAAAACTAACCTGGGAGTCACAGAAACCTGTATCTACTCCCCACTCCCCGCAGACCTGCTGCGTGATCCTGGGCAAGTCGCTCGACCTCCTTGGACCTCGGAACATCAGAGAAACAAATGCGAGTTATTCAAGCAATGAACCAAAACACAAAGATGTCAAAGGTTTTCTAGGGTTGGGCTTGGGTTAGAAGTTCCTAGGAACTCCTCAGGAGTGATTTGGAGGTTAGGTTTCCTTTTCTCCCTTATGAAAGGAAAGAGCTATGAGCAAACAATCGAAAAGCATCACTGCGGGAACCAGAGAGGACTGGAACAATTAATCCCTTGAGCAAGAGCAAACAGCGGCAGGCACCGACCACACTGCGGCATGCAGTTTCCAAGCGGGTGGGCTCACACCACTCCCTATTTTGCAGTATTATTTTGTAGATCTTCTCAGCAAAGACCTGGCACTGACCTACAGAGAGTTTACTAGGATGCCGGCAGCAATGATGCGACCGGCCTTCGCCTCACAGCACGGCCACACAGCCTTGCACACGCCCCAATCTCCAAACAAAGGGGACGAGGAATACGCAAACAAGTGTTAAGGAGCACAGGAAAAAAAGGCAAAGATCGGCAAATTTGACTGCATTGAAATAAAAAAACCATATGTGCATAGAAGGACACCATAAACGAAGCAAAACAGCCTGCAAAGTGTGATCAAATGTTAAAACATAGGATTTAGGGCCTAAAATCTTAAAAGAGTTTCTATATATCAGTTAAAGAAAAAAGATTTTGTTTAAACAAGCAAAGCATACAATAGGCACTTCAAAAAAAAAAAAAAAAAAAAAAGCAGCAGCCAAATATTCTACATGATCCTGGGCAAATATTCTACCTGGGCAGCCAAATATTCTACCTTTCAAGTAATCAAGGAAATGCAAATTAAAAAGATGAGTTATCATTGCACACGTATCAGACTGGCAAAAACTGAAATATCAGATAGTTCTGGTGTGTGTGAAGTTGAAAGTTGAGGTTGCTGTACCTGCTATATAAGACAGAGGGCCTATGCTTAACTATGTACCCTAATTATGCACATGAATAAGAAGAAATGAATAAGAATAATCACTGGAACATTCTTTAGAATTCAACATTAACTTTTATACATCCATCAACAGGGAAACAGATAAATTGTGTAATAGTTGTATGAAACAACAATGAATGAAAACAAGTTGCTCAAGAAGTCACACAGTATAATGTTTCAATAAAGTAAAAAACCATACAGTACTATACTGTGTATTGTTTACAGTTACATAAACGTAGTAAAAGTAAAAAACACATAGAAAGAGTACAGGATAAATTTCTTACAGTGATAGCTTGTGGGCAAAGGACAGCTTCAACAGGGAGCTGTATTTGTAAAGTTTTTTTTTCTCCCTTAAATTGAGTTTTTTCCCTTCGATCTTCAATATATTATTTGATATATTTATTTATATCTTTTTGTGTGTCTAAGATATTTCACTTAAAATTTTACAAGGCCCACATTAAAAACACCTGGAAAGATAAACACCAATACCTTAAACAGGATTGTTCTATCCCAAACCTTTCCACAATTAAAAACTCCTTGAATTTTTTTAAAAGAAGTTAAAGATGTCTAAAATTTTCCAGTTTTATAATCAGTGAGTACCCTTCTGATTCAGCTATATCTGCAAAATTTACTTTTTGTGTGAAAGTAGTGCCTTAGCTATCCAACAACCCCTGGTATAAACCAAGGACCACCGGCAGGATCCACTCGCTGGCCGTCAACTGAAAACATCAGACGCCAGTTTCTAAGGCTCCTTTCTAGAGACATCCCTACTGTGTTTCCCTGAAAATAAGACCTACCCATAAAATAAGCCTCAGCAGGATTTCTAAGCATTTGTGCAACAGAAACCTACCCCGACAATGAGCCCTGGTGATGGGCGTGGCCACGCAGCGCATCTGCACAACCCATGCATTTCCTCTCCGAGGGGCAAAGATGACAAGCAGCCCTTCTCATCTGCCCCATCATGACAGCTACTATCCCAGAGGTGACCGGAAAGGTGCGGGGCACCCCCACCAACAAGGTCGGCTCCCCCTGTCAGGTCCCGGCCATCCTGTGCGTGCTGCAAGCTGAGGCTTTGAGGGGAAAGTCATCTCAATGAAGTGAGGAGCAGGACGCTCTGCTTTAGGTATTGTGTGTCCCCAAGGGGAAGAAGGAAAGCTGTGGCTGCCATTTTACTCAGCACTGCGGGCCTCTCTCACGCCCCCACAAACACCAGGGGATAGGGGAAAAGCTTCAGCAAGCAGTCTCCTACTGAGCCCAGAGAGATCATTTCTGCTCCACTGTGCAGATTGGACCCAGTGCTCACTGGATCTCTGATAAATAAGCCAGCCCTTACACATCTGCTTTGCTGGCCTATCTCTGCTTTTCCTGAGTATCTGTCCCCCCAGACAAGATGAGTACAAAAAGAAAGCTATTCTGTTGAGTACAAGAAAGAAATTGTGGAGGATTCCAAGGGCAAGAATCTTACGGCTTTCTGCAAAGAGAAGTAGTTGGATATCCAAATGGGCAGGCAGAATACGATAACCTCAGTCTGCATGTGGATAGAGGAAATGCTAAGAAGCGCAAGTGTGGTTCAGGTCAGCAACCTTTATTTCCTGAGCTGGAAGACATGATCGGCGAATGGATTGTTGACAGGAGAGCAAAGGCTTTGGCTGTGTGCAGGGCTGATATTCAAAGATTTGCCCTTGCAATGGCACCACAATTAGAAATATCCCCAGAAGATTTCAAAGCATCACAACACTGGCTGGATGACTTCCTTCAGCGATAGGAACTGTCTCTAAGAAAATCGACAACACTGTAAGTTGAAAGATGCTGAAGTTATTAAGTGAACACTTGCATTCAAGTCCTTTGTTAATGGCATCGACTTTTCTAAATATCAACTTTGAAACATGATTGCTATGGATGAAACTGCAGTGTTTATGGGTCAAGAAGCCCAAATGACAATTGAACAGAGGGGTGCCTCCTCAATCTACGTTCCCTCCACTGGTCACAAAAGTTCACTCATGGCCGGGCGCGGTGGCTCACGCCTGTAATCCTAGCACTCTGGGAGGCCGAGGCGGGCGGATTGCTCAAGGTCAGGAGTTCAAAACCAGCCTGAGCGAGACCCCGTCTCTACCATAAAAATAGAAAGAAATTAATTGGCCAACTAATATATATATATATAAAAAATCAGCCGGGCATGGTGGCTTGTGCCTGTAGTCCCAGCTACTCGGGAGGCTGAGGCAGGAGGATCGCTTGAGCCCAGGAGTTTGAGGTTGCTGTGAGCTAGGCTGACGCCACGGCACTCACTCTAGCCTAGGCAAGAAAGCGAGACTCTGTCTCAAAAAAAAAAAAAAAAAAAAAAAAAAAAAGTTCACTCATTACCTGTATTTTGGGAGTTTGTCTGGATGGAAAGAAAGTCACACCTCTTATCACTAAGGGCAAGAAAGATAAGACTGAACGTGTTTCCAACATTTATGTTCTTGAAACCGAAAAAGCCTGGTGCACACAAGCAGTTATAAGGAAGTGGCTTGATTTAATGCTGCCACTTGTTTTGCGAGGCAGCCAAAGAGGTCTGCTAGTCTGGGATTCAGCCAGCACTCACCATGCTAATGGTGAAGAACTTCCTTGCCGAGAGAAAAATAGATCAAATAATGATTCCTGCAGGAATGACTGCCTATCTGCAGACCCTTGATATTGCAATAAACAAGCCATTCAAAGACCATTTGCGCATGGAAATTAACGACTACATTGAAAACAGAATGACAAGAAATCAGCATGGAAACTTTGTGAAGCTAAGCCTGCAAGAGATCATGATTTGGGTGAAGAATTCATGGGATAAAAATCACTGACAGTGTTGTTACCACACTCCAAGCAGGTTACATGGATAAGAGCTGCTCATTTAATGAGAGCTCTATGGCTCCACATGAGAGATTGGGGCCAATGGTTCTAAAGGAAATAGAGTTGCAAGAAATTCAGGATGGAATTCGGGGTTTGGAGAGTAGGATGATGCTCCAGAAGATGACAACTATATTTGAATAAATGTAGATTGTTGTACTTAAACAAAAAAACACATCCCCTGAAAATAAGCCCTAGGGTGTCTTCTTGAGGAAAAATAAATATAAGACCCTGTCTTATTTTCAGGGAAACATGGTACCACCTCCTCCGTTATCTTGCTCTCCCCTTCCTCGCTGTGCATCCGGGAGCCGCATCCCAGGCTTCCAGAGACACTAATGAGAGGTGGGAACACGGAGAGAGTGAGGCTGGGCTCCTCCCTCACGGCCAGCTTCACTACTGTCATTCCGTCCTCCGTCAGCGCCTGCCAGAGACAGGACAACCACCTACTTTCTGAAGGGCTTAAAGTAAGTTGTGGAAGTCTTAAAGCTTATGCCATTTCCTCAGCAGTTGGACCGCATGTGAAGATGTCAGCAGGTTCAAATTCAGGAGCTTTCTTTTCTATCTCTTTATGCATGTCATTCAAACCCAGGCCTAAAAGTCCTTTATAAATACAGACTTGCTTTAACCATTCTTATATGAATCTGAGGACAAAACAAGCGATATTTTACACCTCTGAACCTACAGTAAGATTTTAAAACCTACCAAGCAGCCTTTCAGAAGTTCGAGTCCGGGTCAGCAGGTAATTGATCACATTTCTCAGGCAGATGCTTTCAGCTACAGGTAATCACACACCTAATTCAACCTGCCTTGAGCAAGAGAGAAATGAACAGCTCACAGCACGGAAAGTCCCGAGGTAGGAAGGGACTGTAACCTCAGTTAACACAGTGGATGGGACTTTTCCTGCCCCTAGAATGTTCTTATCTTTACATCATGCTTGTATCTGTTTATCCTCAGGCCACCTTGGCTGCACGATTCCTTCTCCTCACAGCCAGGCATGGGATATTTACTTTCCTCCTGTGGCTTGCTTAGGAGGAGGAGGAGCCTAAAAGTCACAGGAGACCTGTCAAGGTCTTGGCTGGACCATTTGCTCATCCTTGCACCAGCGCCTGGCCCACGGGAGAGCTGTCTGACGGGACAGCGGCTTCCCAACGGGCTGAGACCACAAGGCCCACTCCTGGAGCTGAGGCTGCTCCTCTGGGCCAAACACAACATGACAAAAGCCCAGCAGGATGGTTAAATGGACAGCCACAACGGTCAATCCACATCACACACTTACAGGATGAAGTGTGACCTTCTATACCTAATGGTCCTTGAAAAGGTTACTGACAGCACGATCACTTGGAATTTTGGTATAAAGTTAAATCCACCTTTCCTACAGAGCAGGGCTTCTTCCTCCCTCAAATATCCCAAGAACAGCAATATATTTAGCAGCCCACTGTCACCAAAATGAAAGCAGCATCAAAAGAGAAGAGAAAAAGCTCCAGAGAGGCAACAGGACCTCCCTTCCGGCACATGGAAAACCTCTGCCCCATCATCCTGACTCGGGCATGGCCCTGGAAGCAAGTCCAAGTGCAGTCTCCAGCAGCGACCTGTCCCGAGTGTGCAGAGATGTGCCTGCACAGGGCACAGCACAGGCACAGCCATGGGGCAGGAAGACCAAGCCTGGGTCTCAGGGTGGCCAGGTCTGGGACACCACAGGGACGCGCCCACCCTCGAAGACGCTCAGCTGACAGGGACAGAGACATCCTTCAGCCTTCTGGGGATTTTCTTTTTTTCCCGGGACTAACACAAAAAGCCAATTCATTGTTCTCACTAACAACAGATAAGAAGAGAAAGGGGAAGAGCATTTTGAATGGCTATATTTAAATCTACAACTTCATTTCTTCCAGAAACTTAAGACAAACACAGTAAGACCATTAACCACATACCCTTTTGGAAAGTAAACATATAAAGAATTTAAAGAAAAAAAAAAACAAAAAATAAGAACAAGAGCATAGAGAGCCTCTGGTGTAAGAGTTTCACTTTAGGGAAAATATCCTAAACAAAATGATCCACAGTACACATGTCTCAGCCATGAAGGTGTCATAAGGGTGAAATACTAAACAGAATCAAACCACGGGAACCGCAGTACAGGAATGGCTGTGTAAGTCAGAGTAAATACACGGGAAAGATTATGCGGCTATTACAAAAATGGCCATGAGAATAAGGCAACATCGAACACTTTACATTAAATAATATGTTCGCTGTGGTATCAACTGTTTACTAAAGCAAATTAAAAAAAACATATGTGTGAAAAAGACAAAAGAAATCCAAAACGACAGCAATGGTAATATTAGGAAACTAGGTTTCTGGGGCACCTTCCACCCCCGTTAACATATTCATCCCTCAGTTCCCAATGTTCCAGGACCCCCCTCAGATGCTAAAATCCATGGATGCTCAAGGAGCATCGCATTTGCATATACTTCACACACATCGTAAAACAGCAACACATTTGCATAAAACACATTGCATTTGCATATACTTCACACACATCCTCCCATATATTTTAATCACCTCCAGCTTACTTAAGATCTCTGTGATGGAAATGCTACGTAAATAATTATATTGTACTGTACAGGGAATAGGGACAGGAAAAGAGGTCTGTACTTGTTCAGTAAAGATGCAATTTTTTCCCAACTATTTTCAATCTGTGGTTGGCTGAATCCATGGATGCAGAACCCACAGATATGGACCAACTGCACTGACCGATTGATTACAGCTGACACTTACGACACACAGGGTGTTCCGAGCACTTTATGCTGAGTAGACGTTTCCTCCTTGGGGGTAAGTTTCTATCATTATCTTCATTTTATAGCAGAGAGAACTTCTGTTATTTAAACTTCCCATACAATTGCTGGCCTTGCTCTCCTGAAGTGGGGGCAGTAGCCACAGTCAAAGTTTCCTCCCTGCCCACGGCCTCCACCTCTAAGAAGAGGGGTTCTGACACTAAGGACAGAGTGGGGTGCAGGGCTGGCTCCCTGGGGCAGAGCTGTCACAGAGGAGCAGGAAGCTGGAATGCTGCCTTGTCTCCCGGTTCCCCAAATGCCAGGATGATGCATGGATCTTGGGTTGCCGGGGTGTGGGGAGGAGGCACCCCAGGAAATCTTAGGACTTTGGCTGGGGTCAGGGAGGGCCAGGCAGGGAGTGGGAGCCGGCTGTGCTCTCAGCATCGGGGAGATGGAATCTCTCTTTGGACTCACTTCTGGGCCTCTTCCTGCCATCAGGATGTTAGGATTTGGGGTTTGGGGGCCAAGATCCAGTCCTGCTGGGGGAGGACAGGGGTGGCCAAAGGAGCCAGTGCCTGCCTGCTCACAGAGAGGTAGCACGCAAGTTAAGGGAGGTGTAAAAGTTAGTCTTCGATCTAGTTCTTGTTTTCTCACTTTGGATGGAGATACAAACACAAATATTTCACCTTTCTCTCCATTTGAAGGAACACAGTGCAAATGCGGCAGTGGACTCGTGGCCTCGGCACGAGTGGTGGGGACACAAGCAAAGCCTCACGGTGGCCGCGTGGGCAGGCCCGCTCGCTGCGGCTGGACCGCCCAACTCTCTGGAGCTATGAGGCAGCTATGTTTTATGTGGAAATTTCCAGACTTTTAAACATCAGCGAGTCATTCAAACAAACAAATGAACAATTATTTTGGAAACTGCACATGGCCAGACTCAGCTCCTGGCACCAGCCTGAGGCTCTGAACTGGCCTTCAGCTAGCAGAGCCCCCACACATAACGTGGGCGCCATCACAAAAGTGCAAACCTAACGGAGAATGACACCCTCGGTTACAGCTGGGCTGGGGTGGGGCACGATCCAGGTGTGACCTTTACCTTAAATTCTATCAGGACCAAAAGAAAACAAGAAAAACAAAACAGATCATTTGTGAGGGTAGCAGGATTCAAGATAAGTCATTTTTCATTTCTCTTTTTATCACGGTCCATGTAAAAAAAAAACAATGACTCTTCCCTATTCTAACATCGTCTCAGGAAAGTACCGAAAACATACCAAGTGAATTGGGTATAAACAACAGGGTAATTTAGCAGTGGGTCACCCGAGACGCTGTTAATGATAGGCGTTGGTTTCTGTTCGTTAGTCTATAAAGAAGGGGCACCCCTACTTCTGGGCTGGGGAGCAGACACTGGATAAAACCACCTGGGTGCCTGGAGGAAAGTGCGGACAGGTGTCCCGAGTTCTGCAAAGGACAGCAGCTGGGGCTCAGCCACAGCTACTGAAAATTGCACCATTTACAGGCATGTAGGAGTTGGAGTTTTAAGGTAGTCATGACACATTTTTCATAATTTCTTCTACTGTTGGCCATAATAGTGGCCTTGAGAGTGCTCACTGGGTACCTGAGGGCACATCCCAAGGCCAGCACGGCTCTGGCAGCAGGTGGCTCTCACACACGCCCTGCATGGGAGTGACCACTAGTAGGGGGTCACTGGCCAAGATGGAAAAGGGGTTGTGCCAGCTTTGGGGGTCCTGGGCACACAGGGGAGTCGCTCGGTGCTGCACGGCCGCTCTGGCAGTGCCCCGAGTTATGGGAGAAACCCCGGACCCTTGGAGGGAGACGATGCCCACCCCATCACCTACCGACTCAGGTGGCAAATTTCAAACTTACAAGCAGAGCAAGATGTAAAGGCCCCAGGACAGGTCCCTGTAACATACTAAAACAGTGGGCAGAGACCCTGTGAAAGGAAGGCTTGTGTAAATTTGCTCAGTTGGTGGAAAACTGCCCTTCTCTGGGAAGGCCCCAAGCCTCCTCCTGGCTGGAGCGTCCTGGCTGCACACCGCACGTCCTGGTAGGGTGGCAGGTCTCTCCCCCCACCAGGCACGCAACCCCCTTAGAGGGGCACCGGGGCTGCCCCCCAGCCACACAGCAGCAACAGCATCCCAGCCGTGCTCCCTCACCGAACGCACAGCTTGGGGCTTGCACACGGCCAGGGCTGTGACAGGGAGGTCTCTGCTGGGTAACAGGGACTGACACCGCACAGCCCAGCTCCCAAAAAGTGAAAGTCGCTGACTTGAAAGAAATCATCTGATTTTCCCCCAGCGGTTCAAACAGATATACTGGGCAACAAGTCTTTGCATATTGACTTTCAAATGAGAGTAAACCCAGGCGGTTCAGAGTCAGCAGATACAATCCCAGCACTGCTGCTGCCAGGCCCGCAGGGGGCCAGGGCCGGTGGGAACACAAGCAGTCCCAGCGCCTTCCCAGCACTCGCCAGGGAACCAGGTCCCTGGGACTTGGACCAGCACCGAGTCCTGCCCACGTGTCCCATATTTCTTATCAATATTACACCAAGACAGACTTCCTCACGCACTTTTATAATGTAACTCTTACAAAGTCAGACTCCACGGTGTGCTCTGTAAACAACAACCTGCCTGCCTCCAACAGCAAGAAGGAGAAACGCTTTGGAGAAAATAACTAGAAGCAAATATTTAGTTGCTAAAGCATTTCCTATTGTCCAAGTGTTAAATATGTAAGCTATGGTCACCTTCAAACGGCCTGATCATGTTTTTAACCTAGTTGTAAGATTAGAAAACTATTTCCTTAGCTTGTATTTATCTATCCCATTTAACAGACTTTCTAAAATAAATGTTTACAACATTTGATACTTGCTTACTTTGACTTTGGGCATAACAACCTACAACTTCTAAAGCAGAAAGACAACTCAGTTTCTATCTAGACTGAGTATATCATCAACATAAAGTCAACTCTCTAATAACTCACCATCCCATCTTTCCAAAAGGGCTCTGTAGGACCCTTTAAAATAGGCGTCCTCAAACTACAGCCTGTGGACCACATGCGGCCGGCTGAGGATATTCATCCGGCCTGCCAGGTGTTTTTGCTGCTGCTGCCTGTCCTGCTTAGCAGCTGACTCGTCCCGGGCCCACAGTGCGCATGTGTGGAATGTGCGCCGCACTCTCCAACGGCCCTCCAAGGGTCTGAGGGACAGCAAACTGGCCCCGTTTAAAAAGTTTGAGGACTTTTGCTTTAAAACATACTTTTTAGCTTTTATTTTTTAAGTTTAGAGGAAAGTTAGGGTTATTCATTCAGTTTTACAGATATTTTAGAAACCAAAATAAGAATGTCCATGTTGGGACAATGCCATATTATTGGTTGTTACAAATTGGGACAATGTTTTCATTTAACACTTTAATAATCATTTTAAAGAGCAACAGACCCAACTCTGGCAAGTTTAACATCAAACTGCACTAACGGGTTGCTCCTGAAGGCATAAGGAGAATTCATACTGCCATTATCAAGAGCCAAAAGGGGCTGACAGTGAGTCACTCCATTTTTAATGCACTTGCCCTTAAAAAGCATAAAAGAACAGTACGCAGGGATGACCGACCAGCCTAACTATAAGAGTACTGTAGCAGGAGCAGCTCTAAGGACATTGTTCTCTATATGATTATTTGACTTAGCTGATACAGCCACTCAACAGCCTCTTGCACAACCATTGAAGAACTGCAAATTCTAACAGAAAAGTGTTAAATATTCACTAATCTAAGCAGAATGATGCTGTACCTATGAAGACACACTGCAATTATAACTATAAAAAATATGTGAAAAAGGATTAGAGGTAAATATATAAAAATGTAACAAATGGGTATTGGAGTAACTGAATTAGTCATGTCTTCCCCTTTCCAGCACCCAAACTTTGTTTACAGTCTACTAAATATGAAATGTCCAATTTCAAATTAAAAGCATAGTTTATTATATCTCAAACAAGAAACAGTACAATAAATCAAAGTATCTGCCTAACTATCGACACAGTTTTGGCATCTTAACGGTAGCTTGTTTATGCCAGTAACAAAGAAGCCTGGAGAGCAAGTGGCGATGAAACTGCAAAAGGCGTTTTCCACAGCTTGTTGAGAACTGATTATTTTTCCTTGCGAGAAGTGGTCCAAAGCCTGGAAGAAGTGGTGGTCAGGCCAGGCACGGTGGCTCACGCCTGTAATCCTAGCACTCTGGGAGGCTGAGGCGGGCGGATTGCTCGAGGTCAGGAGTTCGAAACCAGCCTGAGCAAGAGTGAGACCCCGTCTCTACTATAAATAGAAAGAAATTAATTGGCCAACTAATATATATAGAAAAAATTAGCCGGGCATGGTGGCGCATGCCTGTAGTCCCAGCTACTCAGGAGGCTGAGGCAGCAGAATTGCTTGAGCCCAGGAGTTTGAGGTTGCTGTGAGCTACGCCACCACACTCACTCTACTCTGGGCAACAAAGCAAGACTTTGTCTCAAAAAAAAAAAAAAAGTGGTAGTCAGTTGATGCAAGGCCTTGTGAATACAGTGGATGACAGAGTTTCCAAGTCCAGCCTCTGTAGTTTGAGCAGCGTTGTTTGTGCGACATGTGGTCAAGTGTTGTCTTGCAAGAGGATCAGCCTGTCTTTATTGACCAATTTCAGCTGCTTAATCACAAGCATCTTCATCATTTCATCCAATTGGTGGTGGTAGACATCTGCTGTAATGGATTGACCAGTTTTCATGAAGCTGTAGTGGATAATACCAGCACAGGACCACCAAACAGACACCATTAGCCTTTTTTTTTTTTTTTTTTTTTTTTTTTGAGACAGAGTCTCACTCTGTTGCCCAGGCTAGAGTAAGTGCCGTGGCGTCAGCCTTGCTCACAGCAACCTCAAACTCCTGGGCTCAAGCAATCCTCCTGCCTCACCCTCCCGAGTGGCTGGGACTACATTTACATGCCACCATGCCTGGCTAATTTTTTCTATATATTTTTAGTTGTCTAATTTCTTTCTATTTTTATTAGAGACGGGGTCTCACTCTTGCTAAGGCTGGTCTCGAACTCCTGAGCTCAATCCACCTGCCTCGGCCTCCCAGAGTGCTAGAATTATAGGGGTGAGCCACTGCACCCGGCATAGATCCCAATATTACTTAAAAAAATAAGACATATTTAACTCTTTATAAAAATTTACTATACCATTTGCAGTTTGGTATGAAGGAAATGAGACAAGATACCAAAATTGAAAGGTAAAGTAAGCTGGGCACAGTGGCTCATGCCTATAATCCTAGCACTTTGGAAGGCAGAGGCAGGATGACAGCTTGAGGCCAGGAATTCAAGACCAGCCTGGGCAAAAAAGCCAGACCCCCATCTTCATAAAAATTAACAGTGTGGTGATACATGCCTGTAGTCCCAGCTACTTGGGAGGCTGGGGCTGCAGTGAGCTATGATGATGCCACTGCATTCTAGCCTGGGCAACAAGGCAAGATTTTGTCTCCTTAAAAGAAAAAAGAAAGAAAAAGGAAAAGTAGAAATTCAGACTGCCCTGTTGCCTTTTGCTATTCTGCTCCAGCACATCTAACTTCATACTCAACCCCACAGGGTACGGGCCAAAGAGAACATAGCACTGTTGAATATTCTCCTAATGCTCTCACAGCATTTGGTATCTTGTTCTCTGCAAGACACCAAACTCAAAAGGCTGCATAATGTATGATTCCATTTCATATAACATTCTTGGAAAAGGAAAAACCCCAGGGACAAACACATCAGTGGGGGTCAAGGCCTGGGGAAGGGGGAGAGGAGATTAACCGCAAGGAAGGGTCCCTGGGGGCAGCAGGAACACTCTACAGCCTGCCTGATGCTGGTCTCCCATGTGACCATGTGCAAACACACAGCCCTACACGCTAAAACAGGTTATTGTACGTGAACTATACCTCAGTAAACCTAATTTTATAATTTTTAAGAAAACCACAGAATAGAAAAAGTGAAATTCCAGTTTCAATGGAACACTTACACTCCTGTAAGTCCAAGGCTGGCCATCCATGTGCCTGATGCTACCTGAACCCCACCCCACTCCTACACCAAAAGGAGGGCTATTCTGGGCCTCAGTGAACCAAGACCAAGAGTCCAACAAGCTTCTATCCTTTTATAAAATATCTAAGTTTCAGAAATGTTACTGGTATTCATGAACACTACTTCCTGTAACCACTGACAAGTGTCTGAAATGCCTCATCAGAATGACTAGCACTTGCTAAATCTTAAAGGTAAAGTTTAGATGCAAATTCTGATCATCTA
This sequence comes from Microcebus murinus, assembly GCF_040939455.1. Taxonomy (NCBI): domain Eukaryota; kingdom Metazoa; phylum Chordata; class Mammalia; order Primates; family Cheirogaleidae; genus Microcebus; species Microcebus murinus. The sequence continues at coordinate 80,888,590 of NC_134116.1, read as the reverse complement.
TATGGACCATATCAACTTTACTTCTAGATTTCAGCTGTCATCCTGAGATTGTGTAAGAAAACCCCAATTTAACTTCCTAACTGTATAAACAATTCCCCTGGCTCTTACCAGCCCGAGATCTCCAGTCTTAAATTCCAGAGATTAGATGACGCCTCTGCATGGCGGCTAATGAGCCTTAATGCTCTTTAAGAGTCAAGACTTGAGACAGGCTTTTCAGAATAAACTTATTTTTCCAACACAGTAGATTTTCTTGCCAAGCAAGATTTGATTTCAAAATTGCACTAAGTTCTAGAAATTCAGGTTTCTTTCTTGTACGCTCCCACATTTCAGCAGAGTATTAGGAAACTCTCTGACCCATGCTCCCGCCCTCTAGGGTTTGGATAGAAAACAATGTACCAGGGAGAATTATACTCACAGTGGTAGGGCTCTGGCCCTCTGGGACCCGACAGATCCTACAACAGGATTGCTTTTAGTTGAAGAATTGTGGCAAGCAACCTATGAAAGTGTGTGTGTCTCCACAAGTTCCGTATCCTGCTTTTGAACAATTCCCTAAAATAATAATTTTCTTTTTGTAAGACAACTGCAGCAACGTGAATGGAAGTGGAGGTCACACTACATTAAGTGAAGTAAGCCAGGCACAAAAAGACTAAGGCTGCAAGTTCTCACTCCCATGTGGGAGCTAAACACATGGCCCTCATGGGGGTAGAGAGTGGAATAGCGGTTACCAGAGGCCAGGAAGGGAAGGGGAAGAGGGAGGAGGAAGGGAAGGGGAAGAGGGAGGAGGAAGGGAAGGGGAAGAGGGAGGAGGAAGGGAAGGGGAAGAGGGAGGATGAAGAGAAGGTCTACCTAGAAGGAATAAGTTCCAGCATTCGGCAGTACAGTGAGGAAATTATGGTCAACAACAATTTATTATATATTTCAAAATAGCTGGAGAGAACATGAACATCTATAATGTTCCTGACATGAAGAAAAGATAAAACGTTTGAGGTGATGCTATCTCAATTACCATGATCAGATCATTACACAGTGTATAAATGCATCAAATACACATGGATCCCCCAAATATATACAGCTATATCAGTAAAAATTTGAGAAAACTGTCTCCAAATAGCCTAGTTTTTCTACAATGAGAATTTGTCCTCGTGCAAATCAGAAAAAGGAGTCGTAGGAGCAGACAAGAGCAGCACTAGCAGCTAGCAAGACACCTACAGGCTCTAGGGTGAGGATATGCCTGGGGCCGGGTGAGCAGTCCTTGCTCGGCAGATGCTTTGGAACTTCAGCAGTATTGGCATCTTTAGATGGAAGGCTCTTCCAGGTTTGACATCAAATGATATCGCAATTTTTTAAGGCCAAAAATTATATTTCTAAACAAATCACACAGCAAGAAATAGTCTAAGTTTTAAATAAAAACCATGATACAAAATTTCATTTGCAGTATTATCTCAAGTAGGTTAGAGATAAATAGGATAATTGGAAAAATACAAATACACAAATATACTAGACAGTTTCAGACTAAGACCAAAGCAGGATTTTCCTAAGCTTTCTTTATAGAAATGTTTAATTCTTTAAGAGATATATATATATATATATATTTTTTTTTTTTTTTTTTTTGAGACAGAGTCTCACTTTGTTGCCCAGGCTAGAGTGAGTGCCGTGGCGTCAGCCTGGCTCACAGCAACCTCAATCTCCGGGGCTCAGCGATCCTACTGCCTCAGCCTCCCGAGTAGCTGGGACTACAGGCATGTGCCACCATGCCCGGCTAATTTTTTTTATATTTTTAGTTGGTCAATTAATTTATTTCTATTTTTGGTAGAGACGGGGTCTCGCTCAGGCTAGTTTCGAACTCCTGACCTTGAGCAATCCGCCCGCCTCGGCCTCCCAAAGTGCTAGGATTATAGGCGTGAGCCACCACGCCCGGCATTTAAGATATATTTTTAACATTCCAGTTTGTTATAAATACTAATGCCACTTAACACGGTACAGCATTAGGTACCATGTTGGTAGGTTTTGTTTGGGGGGGTTTCATTTATTTAGGTTGGTGCAAAAGTAATTGTGTTTTTGGACCGTGAATTTTAAATCATTATAACCAGGCTCAAATGCATCTTTATTAATAAAAATAGTAACCATTACATCAACACATGTTTGCAACAAGAAATAAGTTTGTTTATTCCTATGGAGTAAAATTCTCTGCTTTGGGATTCAACGAACTCTTGGAAAGCATTTTCTGCATCCTGCTGGTTGTGGAAGCATTTTCCTTGCAAAAGGTTGTCACGATGCTTGTAGAAGTGGTAGTCGGTTGGCGAGAGGTCAGGTGAACATGGTGGATGAGGCAAAACTTCACAGCCCAATTCGTTCAACTTCTGAATCACTGGTTGTGTGCCGTGCAGTGGGGTGTTGTCATGGAGAAGAACTGGCGCTTTCTGTTGACCAATGCCAGCTGCGTGCATTGCAGGTTTCCATGCATCTCGTTGATTTGCTGAGGAGACTTCTCAGACGTAATGGTTTTGCCAGGATTCAGAAATCTGTAGTGGATCAGACAGGCAGCAGACTACCAAACAGTGAGACCATGACCTTTTTTTGTTGCAAGTTTGGCTTTGGGAAGTGCTTTGGAGCTTCTTCTTTGTCCAACCACTGAGGTGGTTGTTGCCAGTTGTTGTATAAAATCCAATTTTCATCACCTAGTCACACAGTCCTATCAAGAAATGGTTTGTCATTGTTGCATAAAAGAAGAGAAGATGACACTTCAAAACGATTTTCTTTTATTTTCAGTCAGCTCAGGAGGCACCCACTCATTGAGCTTTCTCACTTTTCCAATTGGCTTCAAATGTGGAATGACCATAGAATGGTCGACCTTAAGTTCTTCAGCAGCTTCTCATGTGGTTGTAAGAGGATCAGCTTCGATGACTGCTCTCAATTGGTCGTTGTCAACTTCCAATGGCCAGCCACTGTGCTCCTCATCTTCAAGGCTCTCGTCTCCTTTGCAAACTTCTCGAACCCCCACTGCACTGCACGTTCGTTAGCAGATCCTGGGCCAAATGTGTTGTTGATGCTGCGAATTGTCTCTGCTGCTTTATGACCCATTTTGAACTTGAATAAGAAAATTGCTCAAATTTGCTTATCTAACATCATTTCCATAGTCTAAAATATATATAAAATAAACAGCAAGTAACACGTCATTAGCAAAAAAACAAAGTGAGAAATGTGCGTTAAAATGATGCATACCACATTTAAGAATGTATTCCAATATCAAATGGAAAATTTCCAAAATGCTAAAAGTACATTTACTTTTGTACCAACCTAAATACTAGTTTGGTAAACCTAAGATGAGACCCTAATATGCACCAGCTATAAGATTTGGAGGATAAAATATGCCCATCATATAAAGAAATGTGTAAACATACCCAAGAAAACTGGCAAAAATGAAATCTTGATTTTTTTTCCTTCCTCACCTTTCCTTCTGATTAGTTTCACTCTCCTACTACACACCTTCTTTAAAGGATTCTAATCAGGGTATAGATTGAAATCCAAACTCTATTTCTTTAAGGAAATATTTAAACAGTGTTTCTATGCATCACGCACTACCATAAGCACTTTACAGATTTCATTTCATCTGGGCCGCTCTTCAGGGTGGCATCCACGGCATCGTGCCTCACCCCTTCCCCATCCCTCCAATGGGCCAGTAACTTGGCCTCGCCAACCTCCCCAGGTGCCTAGACTATCCTCACAGGGACCTCTCACCCTTTGTTCATCTCTTCCCGAGACATGATCCCTATTTCTGCCTCCCCACCACTTCTCCAAAATCTACTTGTCAAAGGCCAGGACAAATCCTGCCTTCATTGAACCTTCCCAAACCCTCCTGGGTCAGAACTGTTCCCTTCACCCATTACACTCTGCGGTACTAGAGGTACAGTCTCTGAAGAACACAATCTCTCGCAGGAATTCCTAGTGGTTTACAGCACCCTTCTCTATCTTCCTCTCCCCACACTGCCTGGTTCCTTGTCCCTCTGCACGATAGATGCTGCTCAACACGCCACGCCCTATAAATATGGTCATTTCACCTACAAGACAAAGATAGACCTTAAAGAGCAGTCTTCAGTGGTGCCTACTATGCCCAGAACACCATACATTGCCCCATGTTATTTATTACCAAAATTATTATAAATGCCATGTTATCATTATCATTTACTATTTTCCATGTGCGAAGTACTGTGCTAAGCACTTTAAATGTCTTATAAGTTAGCATATCCCCTAAAATTATCCCTTAGAAGAAAGGCTCACCTTATAATCAAGTCATTACAATGGTCTCATATTGCAGAGGGTTCTATAGTTTTTGAAAAACAATATTCTGTTTGATGAAGACACACGAGCCTGAACTAATTCAGTCATGCTAGTTTTAGGTGTTTATAACAATCATCTGATAAACTTTTTAAAAATGAGACAAGGAGATAAATTTAACAGATATATTCATTATTCCTAGGGCATAACTTTACAATTGCTATTGCTAGAAAATTTGTGAATAAGCTTTAGTAAGATCACTTTCTGGAAAAAAAAAAGCAACACAGCAAGTTGTCACACTGTGGACCCACAAGTATATTATTAAGGGAGGAAAACACGTAAGTGTTTGAGAGTTAGTGATTGAGGATACAATTCCAGTGCTAACATCACAGAGGGATTCGGAAAGCTCTGTGTAGCAAGTATCTCCAAGGAAGCAAAGGTAACACACTCCGGGAAACTGCTGAGAGAGACAAAAAGCAGCTCTAATGAAGACACACATACTGGAGTTGGAGACACCAGTCCAGAGTTTCAATATAAGTGTTTTGTTACACGAGAAAGTAGAAATATTACAATGATACATGACATACTCACACTTCAGATCACATGCGGTAGCTAAACACTGTCCTTAAAAGCTAAACCCACGTGAAGAAGCCTCTCTGCCGTGACCAGGCCCCTCAGGGCACTGCAGCTCGGGAGGGCTGGAGCAGGCCGTCATCGATGCTCATTAAGGGAGCCCTTCTGGTCCCTTTTAGACCCTTCAATTTCACACAAACTTCACATCAAGAGATCCTGATGAGTATATTAGAGAGAGACGAAGACTTGAATGGCCCTCTCCTTGTGTTCCTTTGTGACACACATGTTAAATGAACTAGAAAAATGTGAGAGCCACAAACCTAGAACCTCCATCTCCCGTATCTGACCTGAGCCTTTGTGGTTTGCTCCCAAATTCTCAGCTGGAATATCCTCCTGGGAACAGCATGCGTTGTGCAAGTGTCAGAACACAAAATACCAAGGAGGAGTATTTGGGGAATAATGGCTCTTATTTTTAGGTAAATTTACTTAATCCTAATAGCAATAAGCGTAACCTTTCAAAAGACAACATTACGCCTCAGGGATCTTCCACGGGGCAGGAGCATCGGGAGGGCGGATGCCTGGAAGAGCACCGAGCCACGGCCACAGCGCCGGCTGCCTCTCGGGCGACCGCGCAGCTCTCCAGGCTCACCCCGCTGTGGACACAGCGCCCCCAGGTGTCTCTTTTTTAAAGTGAAGCTGTTGGATAGGCTACATGCAAATGAAAGGTTTTCTTTCAGGTAATTTAAGCTTTTATTCAATCACATATGAGAACAAAAATATAATTTTTTATTTAATAAGACGATAAAACAAAATAAAATAATGTTAGCAGTCAGATAATCTAGTCGTATTTTGCTCGAAACTGTAACCCCTCCGAACCATAACATCGTCACGGGTAGTTTGATGGGAACCTGTATTGGGGATGTTTTGAGGACCACATTTCCTACCATAGAAAACAGAATTCTTGACCTTGACGGTACAAAATGTCCACACCTTTCACTGCCCTGTTCTTCCAGAGGCTGGAAGGTGATCTCTTGAGCCATGCAGACCTGGGTGCCAAGGTCCTTAACTCACCTGAATGTGCACAGCGCCCTCTACTGCTTCTTGGAGACTAGAACAGCCACTGATGAGTGACACCTGCTCTTCCACACTCAAGGAGCCTTTCAGAGAACCTGCCTCCTCCAGCGACTTCAGGTCCTTCCTGCAAAGGAGTGGAGAATGATCACCGAGTATCCAAAACCAAATTAAAAAGCAAACAAAGCTCAACAACACGAATCACCAAGGAAATGCAAATAAAATCCACAATGAGAAGCTGCCTCACACCCATTAGGATGGCTATTACCAAAAAAATAGAAGTAACAAGCGTTGGCAAGGATGTGGAGGGACCAGAGATGTTGAGCACTGTTGGTTAGACTGTAAAGGGTGCGGCCACTATAAAAGATAGTATGGCGGTCCCCCCCCCCCCAATTAAAGTAGAATTACAATATGATCCAGCAATTCCACTTCTGGTTATTTACCCAAAATAATTTCAAGCAGGGTCTCAAAGAGACTTTTGCATACTCACATTCATAGTAGCATTATTCACAATAGCCAAGAGGTAGAAGCAACCTAAGTGTCCACTGACAGATGCACAGAAAAACGAAAAATGAAATGTTGTGCATACACACAACAGAATATCATGCAGCCGTAAAGGAGGAGGAAATTCTGACATATACTACAAACAGATGAATCTTGAGGACCTTACGCTATGTGAAATAAGCCAGACACAAAAGGGCAAATACTGTATGATTCTGCCGATAAGAGGTACCTACAGTGGTCAGAGTCAGAAACTTAGCATTGTCCCAGCCGCCAGGCACTGGGGTTGAGGGAATGGGGAGTTTGTGTTTAGTGGGTGAGGATGAAACACTCCGGGAGATGCACTACCATCACCTTCATTCAACAATGTAAACATACCTGACTGTACTTAAAAGTGGTTAGGAGAATAAATTTGTTATATATACTTTATCCAATTAAACTTTTAATTGAAATTTTGAAAAATAAAGGATGCCATAAGCCCTGAGGGTGGGGATTGGAAGCAGTGGTTCTTCACCCTCATGCCTGAGTCAGTCCCCAGGCATGGAAGGGTTGAAAGAAGGTGTCTTATCACCAGGGTGGGCTTCGTGGAGTGTGACCTGTGAGGTCCCTCAGGACCCTGAACTTGGAGGGGCCTATGCTGGGTTTGATGCTCTGCTGTCACCTTCTTAAAATTCTTATTAAATTTTGAACAAGGAGCCCCACATTTTCATTCGCACTGCGCTGTGCAATTTATGTAGACAGTGCTGCTTATATCTCATGACAGGTTAAATAAACCAGGCAGAATATGTGTACACACACACACGGCGGCCTAAGGAGCAACGCCCGTGCCTTCCAAAGAATTCTGTGGACTTTTTGCCAGTAAGTCAAATAATTTTTACACCATTTCATGTCACAGATTTTATCTGTGAGCTGTCAATGCTCCTTTAGCCAAAAGCTACCACTTGCAGTGGAACCAGTGGGGTCTGCGCGGCGAGGAAGACACACATCGTGCGTGGGGGCGCCATGGCACATCTCAGGGAGAGGGTGCCAGAGAAAGCCTGGAACTGGGGTTGGGCTTTGGTTGGGAGATTTGGAGGAGTGTCTCGGGAAGTGGGGCCCCCTAGATCGCATGCCGGGGCAACCTGAAGGTTGGGGAAGTCAGTTGATCTTATCCATATGGAGGGGAGGCCAGACCAGAGATAAAGCCGTCGCGGGGAAAGAAGTAGCAGTCTCTCATTTTGACCAAGAGAGTGGTGGGTCACATGCAGCCTTGTTTCTGTCTGTGCTTAGGCAAATTCATGAAGCAGCTTTGTGTTGCCTAATTCCGTCCCAGTCTAAGAATGACCCAGTCTGATGTTGCTTATGTCCGCCAGGTGAAGGCAAAAATTGCCAAGATACACTGAAATACAAATAGGTTTCTATAGTATCTTTAGCAAAAAGAAGCTTCAAGGAAAAGATGAGTCCTCTGCTGATCAGGCAGATGCAAAGTCTTTCCTGCTTACAAGTCAGCAAGGACAAAAAAGCAATTATAGGCATCACCACGCATGGGACCTGGGCTTACTTTTTTTTTTTTTTTTTTAAAGGAGGGGGAGAATGTATGAAGTTTTTCTCATGTAAATAATTTTGAAGATCTGCAATATATCAACTTAAAAACAAAACAAAACAAAACAAAAAACACCTTACAATAAGTCCCAAAAATGGCTGTCTTATTTTGGAGGACAAGCATGCAGAGGTCCCTCCTGAGACCTCATCACCCACAGAGCAGCTCAACGCTGGGTACCCAATATCCCTGACCACCCTCAATGGGCAGGTATTCTTAAGTTTTTACATACAACTAATTCCTTAAAGTAGAAGCTTATAAAATAATGAGAAATACACAAAACAAAGCGTGTGTCTGAGCCAGTTCACCAGAAAGTGTATATTCATTGTATACGGCGTTGTGAGGTGCCTTAGCAACAGATTAGTTAAGATTTAAAAGTTTGATGGCTAAAATCCAGAAAGCTGGTTCAAGGTAAGTGCCAGCAAATAGATATCTGAAACACCATTGAGGAAAATACAGCAGAAATGGTTACAAGAAAAGGTTCCCTACTAAGATAAAAGGGAAAGGCAAAAGTTCACAGGTCAGAGGTTCGCGTGAGCACACATCAGCGACGCCCGGCAAACCTCCCGCGGGGAGACCGAGCGCCTGTTCCCAGTAATATCAGGGAAGAGCACTGTGTGACGAGAAGGCCATTTCTTTCCCATTTCACAGTATATGTCTGATCCAGGTTTCAAAAATGTTTAGTTATACAACTCTAAATATATGGAAAACCCTTGAACTGTACACTTTAGATTAGCCCATTGCATGATATGTAAATTGTATCTCAGAAAAGGTGGTGTACCCGTTTCCTATTGCTGCTGTAACCAATTATCACAAACTCAGTGGCTTGGAGAATATAGATGTACCATCTTACTGCTCTGGTCAGAAACCTCAGCGAGGCGGACACCACCGTGGCCGCGGGGCTGCCCTCCTGCTAGAGGCGCCAGGGTGGGGTCCATCCCTTGCCTTTTCTGGCTTCCAGAGGCCACCTGCACCACTGGCCCATGGCCCCCTGTACCGTTCACAGCCAGCAGTCTGTACTCCTGCCTATGTTCTGTCATCACATCTCCTTTGACTTTCCTGCCTCCTTTTGTCCCTTACGAGGACCCTTGTGACTACATCGGGCCAACCCAGGAAACCCCCTCATCTTGCCATCCGTAATGGAATCACATCCACAAAAATCCCTTTTGCCATGTAAGGAAACATTCCCAGGTTCCAGAGATGAAGACATAGACATCTTTGGGGGAGCCATTATTCTGCCTACCATACCCGCGTAAAAAAACTTTCAGAATATGTAATGTATATAAGAATATCCTATATAATCAGTGTCCAAATTATGCTTGTATAATAAGAGGACTTACCTAGTAAAGCCACTGCAGATATCATCCCACTATATTCTGACCTCCACTGGCTGTTGAGAAATTGTCAACTTGTCATTCCTTTATAAGTAATCTGTCTTTTCTCCCTGTTTTTAACTTTCCCCCTTGTGGCGTGGTGTTTGACAGTTTCACAATGCTGTTCCTGGGTACAGACATGCTTTCTATTTATCCTGCTGGGGATACTTCGTTATTCCAGAATCTGAGGATTTGTGTCTTTGACGTGAACTCTTAATCAGATCTTCACAGATTACTTCCTTCCCTGTTCTCTAAGTCTTTCAGAACTCTAGTGACATGGATGTTAGACATTCTATCCTCCATGTTTCTTAACCACTTTTCCACATTTTCATCTCTTCATCTCTCTGAATTGCATTTTAAATAATATCCTCTGCTCCGATTTCAGTTCAGTACGCTCAAAATGCCCGTTTCTCATGACTTTGGGGGTTTGGCTTATGAGTGTTCACTGAACACCAAGGATCCCATGAGCGTTGCTTACGGTACGTTGCTCTGGAGATGACAGCATTTTACTTCTGCCAGGCACTCGGGGGCTGCCAACCAAGGAACCTTGGCGTGGGGTATTCCAGACCACACAGGCAGTGTGAATTTGGACTCCAGTACTTTGAGAGCTGCTTCATGGTTATAAATCCTCAGAGAAACACTTCCTCCCTGATACCCAGAGTCAAGGCCAAAACAGACAAACCTCCACTTGCAGATGAGTGATTTTTGTCTTAACTGTCCCTTTCACTGAGGATGTAGCCCTTTGGGAACTCTGGCTTCAGTCACGGGTCTCCAGTCCATGCCCTCACCTTGCGCATAAGGCAGGCCGGACGACCAAAGCTCCAGATGAGCAGGACTGGTCAGTGTCCTTGGAGCAGCCACCAGCTCCAGCGCTCAGACCGCCAGGACTGGTGCTCCCACGGGAGCCTCTGGGACTTTCCATTATGTTCTTGCCAGCTCACAGTGCATCATTTTAAAACACCTCTAATATTACCCAATATTTTTAAGTATTTTGAAGGGGAAAGGGTTTTCAGGATACTCACTATGCCATATTGCCAGAAACGGAATTTTAGACCATTTCTTCAAAGTCCAATATACCTAGGTACTATGCATAGTTGACATTTCCTGAGAAAAGGGAAATATTTACCTTCTTCATTTTATTAACAATAAGTTATTCAATGTGAAAATGATCTCTACCACACAAATTTATAACACACAACTATTAACTAATTACATCATGGTTCTTGTCCATATGTGCAGAGAAGAAAACACTACTGATTTTTAGGGTTATCCTAGTTTTGCAATTTGAAAAAAAATATCTGTAATTCAAGAATTCACTCAAATCTAATAAATTTAGCTTTAAAAACAATTAGAGATACTGATGAAATAAATCAAGACAAAAAAGATGTTTCTTTTTTATTTAATCTCACCTATTCATTTTGGTGCCAAAGAAATCGTGGCCCAAAGAGGTTAGACTCGCCAGGACTCCAGGCTGTCAGAAGCTCGACCCACTAACCCCAGTCTCTTCCTCCTAGGGCACAGTTAACAGGATCCACTCTTCCTTACTAACTTCCTGCCAAAACACACTGTCTCTCGTTAAAAATAAAAATCTTGTCTGACGGGATTTACTTACAGGACCAACTGGCACAATTTATCGGCTTAAAATCTGAAGATTCGGGGCACCCAACAGAGCAAAGAGGACAGGAGGCGCTTGCACCCACTCCTCCCGAGTGCTAACCCGCTCCCCAGCCTGTGGGCCTGCGCTTGGACTACGCGGCTCCGCTGTCCCTTCAGGGCCCCAGTGAACCTGGAAACCCCTCTCCCCTTTCAGGACCTCGCGACCAACAGGCGTGCCACGCCGGGTCGCCGAGCCAACGCCGGGCTTCACAGGCTGCACCCAGGACGGGAAGCTGAGCAGAGGCGGCGTCCAGGGCTGGCCAGCGCCCGGCTGCAGAACAGCCCCAGGGGGGCCTGCGCCTCGTGGCGACTGGGCGGACCGAGATGAAGACCGCACGGTGCGGGGCTGGGCGCGGGGGGCAGGAGCAGCAAAACGCAGGGCTTCGCCGAAGGACCTGCTGGGAGTTGCCAGGGCTGCCGTCCGGCCGCCAGAGGCTCGGGTGTCCCCGGACGACGTCCGTTTCCGCGACAGAGCCGAAGCTGCGGACGGCTCGCGGTCCTCCCCGCCTGGCCCCGCCATCCGCCCTGCTCGAGGGGGAGGCGGAGCGCGTCCGCCTTGCTCCGAGCTTGCGCAGGCGCGTGTGTCCCCTCGTCCTCCGCCTTTTCTCCAGAAACACCGAGTGGGACCAGATGACCGACGGCACGCGAGGTCCCTCGCGCCTCCGGGGATGCCGCCGTGCAGCCAGAGGGCGCCGGCGAGCAGCTGCGATGCACAGCTCCGCCTCTAGAGGGCAGTCTAACACTAAGACAGAATATCTACACCCTAACTTCAGCTAAGTTTCTATTTTAAATTGCAGAAAAGGAAATGTTAACAATTCAAACTGTAGGGTAGGATATGGGTGATTTTTAGCTTTTTATGTTTTTTTCTTGACGTTTCTTCAAAAGGAACATTTAAAAATATAAAAATAGTGGAGAAATTGGAACCCCTGTGCACCAATAGTGGGAATGTGAAATGGTGCAGCTGCTATGGAAAATAGTATGGTGGCAACTTAAAAAATTCAAATAGAACTACCATATGATCCGGCTACCCCACTTCTGGGTCTATATCCAAAGGAACCAAAAGCGGGATCTCAAAGATCGCTGCACACCCACGTCCATAGCAGCTTGTTCACAATAGAGCAAAGATGGAAGCATCCCAGATGTCCACTGACAAATGGATAAACAAAATGTGGTACAAGCAATGAAATATTATTCAGCATTAAAGGGAAAGAAACGCCTGTCATATGCCACAACATGGATTAAACTATCACTTATTATGCTAAGTGAAATAAGCCAGACACAAAAGGACAAATACTTTGATTCCACTTACATGAGATACCCTGAGTGTCAAAATCATAGAGACAGAAAGCAGAATAGTGGTTTCCAGGGAAAACTTCTCTCCACAGGAGAAGAGGAGAGTGGGGAGTCATTGTTTAATTGGCCCAGAGTTTTAGTCTTTTAGACAAAAAGTTCCAGAAATTGATTGCACAATTATGTGAATGCATTTAATACTAAACTGCACATTTAAAAACAGTAAAGATGGCCAAACTCCACGTGAACTAGAATTCAGAAACTGATTTAGGGAACAATCAACTTGTAGATTTTATAGAATCAGAGAATAATTTTGGCTAGTATATTCCAATTGATTCATGTAATGACCTAGGTCTTAGATCTCAAATCACACAGGGTAAATAAATCACATATATTTATCTCTGCTCCCTCTACACCCCAGATGAGGAAACAGAGTAGGCGAGTTACCCAGCTATGAAGAAGGACTGAGCCAGATCCAACTGCAGAGCTCGCGGCCTGCATCCCTGAGCCACACTGACCCCCTGTGCACCCCTCATCTATTTTCATGCTTCACTGCCTGTTTCCCAACTACAGCAGGACTCCACCCACAATGCAAACCCCTGAGGAATAAAGGTCACAGTTTATGTTTTTTTATCTTATCAGCCTGTCATGAACCCTCAAGACAATTCCTGGCAGGGTTTTTGCCTCCCACCTGTTCCCTAAGGTCTGAGGATCTGAGGCAGCTAAAGTCAGGGAGAGGCGGGCAGAGGTGGAGTACCAGGTAAGATTAAGCTTACAGAGGTGAGTCTCCTTGGCTTCTAGGACGCTGTGTAATCTGCTTTGACAGGGACAGAGCCAGACTTCACCGAGTGCCCAACAGATGGCTCCAACTACACACGGACGAGCTAAGCTGAGCCAGCACAAGAGCCTTGAATTAAGTCACCACGATGTGAAAGAGCCAGAACACAAGCTGAACAACGCACCCCATGTACCCGGCAGAACAGCACGTGGACACCAAAAGTCACGGCAAGTGTTTTGAAAGCTGAGGGGAGGGCAGAATACAAAACATTTCAGAGACTGTAAAATCGCAAATGCCTTTCCCCGAAGACTATCTCCAGTGTGCCCAGGGCCCCACCCGCCCCATCGTTCCCCCCTTACCTGCCCAGGCCCTTAGACTTCGGAAGCTAAAAGCCTCTGCGTGGGGCATGTGAACTTAAATGTCCCGAAGGAAGAAAACACTGCCCACAGGAGGGCCATGGGGCGGCCGGCAGGGTCCCTGCCCTCGCACCTTCTCCCCTTCCTCACTCAGCTCTCCTCCCTCCAGGCTGGTGGTGACGGTGAGATCCTGGGGCAGCGAGAGGAGCAGGGCAGGAGAGGGCTTGCGTCAGCCACAAAGTTTACGCTGAAGTATCAGGCACTGGCCCAGTTAATAAAAGTGGTGTTTTGGTTTCCTGTTTGTCATTGTCAGAAACGTCACAGGGAGACAAGGATCCGATAAGAGAGGACTCACACCATTCTTGAGTACTACACATCCCTAATACCACTGCACCATCACAGCGCTGCTGTCGCTGCTAACATGTACGCACCCACCCAGCGCCCAGGATGACGTAAGTGTGCACCCTCAGAAGGTTCTGGGACGGTCACTCGTAATCCTGCCATCTAGAGAGAGTCAAGGTGTTCTGACTTCTCCCCGGTTTTGTAGATGTACAGCTAGCATATGTGGCTTTCGCAAATCAGATAACGCAGAACTATTTGTTTGGGAAGAAAAATAAACAAGGGGAAAGTGAAGCAATTATTTGCTCTGTCCTAATGATGGCCAAGTAACAGCAGGATCTGTGAACACACAGATAAGTCAGGTTGAATAACCCTGGCTGAACCCACAGCCGTGAACTTCCAGCCACAGGCCTCAGATCACTCCTGAACTTCTGTCAACCTGTCTCCCTGTTCCTTCCTTCTAGGTAATTAAACAACTACAGGCTTTTGCCCAGGGAGAGGATTTGTGTTTCTCCATTTATTTAGGTCTTCTTTGCTATCCCCTTCAATAAAATTGAAGGAATTTCTCCATGACTGTCTTCTACTTTTTACAAATATTTATACCCAGATTACTTATGTTTGTTGGTAATGGTAATACATTTTTTAATGTGTTTTCTAACCATGTGTTGCCAGTATAAAGAAATGCAATTGATTTTTTTTTCCTTCAACATGTCATGTGCTTTCTCCATCCTTGGAATTTTACCTACTAAGTCTATATTCAAATTTTACCTTTTCCATGAAGCACTCACTTTTCATTTGACTGGAACTGCCCAACGTCTCCTGAAACCTTATGGCATGTTTGTTATCACTCATATGTCCCTGATCTATTTCCCTAATTGGGTGGGGAGATAGTAAATAGGTTGTGTGGGTCACATGGTCTGTCACAACTACTTGTAAACTTAAAGCAGCCATAGATGGCCAGTAAACAAATGGGGGTTTTATTTATCAAATAAAACTATAATACGTTCCATAGAACGGGAACTGATAGTTCTGCATGGCTTCTTATAAGAGTGGAATTCCCCCGAGAGCAGGAAAGCTGTGGAAAGACAAACCCACAAACCCCAGACCCTAGAATCGGCAGAGGTTCCCAACCTCAGACCAGACCAAGGCTCAGTGTATCTGTTACCAACTACCTACTGCCACCGTCCCGGGGGTCAGCGATCTTGGCTGGGCTTGTCACGTGCGTGGCTGCCATGAATGGCGGGTTGCCTGGGGGCTACTGGCCTAGGATGGCTCCCTCACCTGTCTGGCAGTTGGTGCTGTGTTGGCTGGTGCTGGCTTAGAGCTGGGCCACAGTCTCTAGCTGACCAACAGGACACAGGAGGGAGGAAGGGCCCCTGACAGCACATGAGGGCACCCCAACGCACAGGCGGCCTCTGCTGCATGTGCTGTGCTTGCTAATGGCCCACTGGCCACGCAAGCCTGTGGCCAAGCCCAGACTTGGCGGGGGAGGGGGGACGGCGGGGGTGGGTGGGGGGTGTTGAGAGTAGCAAAGTCACATTGCAAACAGAGTGCAGGCAGAAATGGGAGCAATTTGTGATCTGCCATGCTCAGTTATGCTAGCCAAAGGTATGTTACCGACTAAGAAAACTAAATTTCAAATCAGGGAAAGAGACCGATCCAGAGAAATCCAGATCAAAACAGAGTTCAAGGTGTCCAGGTAAGGTCAGAGCCCTGATTACTGAGAAGTTCAGTCACTGAGGAACAAGAGTACAGGGCAGCTACCTAGTTCCAGAGATCACTTCTGGTGGTTTACTAGCTCCTAGTCCATTCAGAAAGCTGGTTCATTTTTAGGTGAACCTGAGTACCAGAGTGACCATCTACAGACCACCAGAGAGAGATGGCAGCAGAGAAACTGACATGGAAAGCTGCGGGTACCTGAAGATGGTGATTTCGGATTGGGGCTCAGGCCAGACAAGGCAGCCTGTTCTGCCCCTGGAGTCAGGGTGATCACCAAGATATCAACATGGACAGCCATGGTGTCCATGGGTGTCCTGGCCCGTTGGGGGTGGTCCTAGTCTCTTGAGGGCTAGAATGGCCCACCCAGTACATGGAAATGAGACTAGCTCCAAATGTATAAGTAAAACATTCCTGAGCTATGGGTTTACATTACAACTTTGTTTACTTGGTTTTTCTTCTTGAACACTGCATCCATGCTCTGACATCCTTACCTAAACCAAACATGCAGCAAGCACTGGGCACACAATGGAAGGCAAAGTAGTGGAGTATCTGCTAATAAGGTTTCCCAGGGTCAAGCTGCCTTTCTATGATGAAATACAAACACTCAGTGTTTTTAGTTTTTCCTTGTGCTACCCTGTTACAAAAAGATTAGTCTTGGATGACAGCTTTTTTGTTTCGACCATTCACTAAGATCCCTTGGCATGGAATGAGTTGTGATAATTTCTTTAATCTTCTAATTCCTTAAATTGAAAAAAAAATTAACTTCATTTAATTTAACTTCATTTCTACAAGTTCAGAATGCAGATGTACCATGTCTGCTGCTTAACAAGATTGACATCTAACAGGTCTAACACACACAAAATTTCTACACATAAGTAGTGAAATTTCAACCACATATTTTCAACTATGAAATGTTGAAAAGAATCAGATATGGGAAGTGAGCCAGACTGCAAGGTGAAACAGATTGTGGGGAAAACATCTATGAGAAACACGGCCAGACTTTTGAGACTCTAGAAAAGGTTCCTGTGACCCTGTTACAACCACTGAGTTAATGCCTCGCATGTTCTAGGCTCCGGGGACAAGAAACATGCATGTTGTTTCTTTCCGCATTCATGACCACTACAGAGACCACATGACATTAATTAGTGAGGGACACTGGGAGTGTAATGCAGTCTCTGTCCTCATGGAGCCCACGACCCACGGAGACCACAAAACAGTTTCGTGAAAGATGCTCATGGAGCACAAACTATTCTAACTCGTCAGTCAATCCAACACAATCAGGAAGGTAACATCATTGATACCTCTTGACAAGAGGATAAAGTCGGTTCTCCACAAATTCCTTTTTGCCTAATATATGGTCCAGGACATTTTAACCTCACGTTCCTGAACATGTAAGGACCACAGGCAATATACAATGATGATGTTGACAAAAGCTCACAGTCACTGTCAATCTGCAGGTGTCAAAACTCATCATATTGACCAAAATATTTACAAAAACAAGGTGTGGTCTCAATCCACTTACTTTGGATTCTCTGTACAGGAATGGCATGTTTTAAGATCTTGTGATTTAAGAAAGGGAAGCAGATTTACTCAAAAATTACTCAAGACAAAGAATTCAGTACTCCCTGGGGGCGGAGGGCAATATGACACGACTCAACCAGCTTTCCGGAAGCTATTTGCCAACAATAATTTGAGAAGGAAGAGGCAGTAGGTCACAAGATACCCCAAGATTCCCATTTCCTGCCAAAGTAGTATAACCGGTTCTGCATATTGATGTTAACTCAGCTTAAATGTATGTAAGTTATACAAACAGGAAGCCAGGCATGGTGGTACAGGCCTATAATCCCAGCTACTCAGGAGTCTTGAGGCAGAAGGATCACTTAAGCACAGGAGTTCGAGACCAGCCTGAGCAACATAGAGAGACCCCATCTCTAAAAAATAAAAATAGGCCGGGCGTGGTGGCTCACGCCTGTAATCCTAGCACTCTGGAAGGCCGAGGCGGGTGGATTGCTTGAGGTTGGGAGTTCGAAACCATCCTGAGCGAGACCCCGTCTCTACTAAAAATAGAAAGAAATTAATTGACCAACTAAAAATATATATACAAAAAATTAGCCGGGCATGGTGGTGCATGCCTGTAGTCCCAGCTACTCGGGAGGCTGAGGCAGGAGGATCGCCTGAGCCCAGGAGTTTGAGGTTGCTGTGAGCTAGGCTGACGCCACGGCACTCACTCTAGCCAGGGCAACAAAAGTGAGACTCTGTCTCAAAAAAAAAAATAAATAAAATAAAAATAAAAATAAAATTAGCTGGGCACATACCTATAGTCCTAGCTACTCAGGAGGCTGAGGCAGGTGGATTGCTTGAGCCCAGGAGTTTGCGGTTGCAGTGAGGTATGATGACATCACTGCACTTTAGCCTAGGCAACAGAGTGAGAGACTGTCTCAAACAAACAAAAAGAAATATAACTCTTAATAAAGCATAGGATAATAGCAAAGTCTTTAACCTGATTTTAAGAAAAAGAAAAAAACCAAAAACCTTATCCCCGACTTACTCCCTGCTGCCTGAAAGGACTTTAAAAGTGCCCAAAACCTTTAATGATATAATTAGGCTAAAAAATAATGCCTAAAATACAAATACCTCAGGAAATAGAACAAAGAACTTTTCAGTTAGGAACTTTGGGGTTTTCTTAGTTACAACTAAGTTGTAGTTGACTCCACAAAATAAAAGATGAAGCGATGCTAGAACTGAAGTCTAGGGTAGGGTGGGCAAACAGCCCTCAGGCCAAATCTGGTCCCCACCTGTTTTTATATAGCTTGTGAGACAGGATGGTCTTCACATTTTTAAAATGTTGAAACAAAGTTTTTTGAAACAATATTTTGTGACATATGAAAATTACATGAACAAAGTTCAGTGTTAGTCCATAAAATAAAGTTGGATTGGATCACAGCCACACCCATTTATAGCTGCTTATGGTCTACAGTGAGAAGCTGAGACTGACACCACAAGACCCACAAAGTCTGAAGTGTTGTTTCCAGCCCAGCCTGTACAGACCAGCCCTGTCAACCCTCATCTGGAGCTGAGACTGACACCACAAGACCCATGAAGTCTGAAGTGTTGTTTCCCGCCAGACCAGCCCTGTCAACCCTCATCTGGAGCCCAGAGGGGCCAGCGTAAAGCCTAACCTAGGCAGACATTCAGGGGTCTCCCCTTCCCTAGATGGAACTCTCCTCTGATACTGGGCCCGTGACCAGGCTAATGTCTCTCGGCTGCAAACCCACCTGTCATGCTATCACTGGAGAACCAATTAACTGAAAGTCCAGGCCTGCTGCTAAGACAGGATCGCCACCCAAGGGCAGGAAGCACAGCATGTGCAATGACTACCGTTTTCAAAGTGGGGCTTGCTATGCTCTAGCCTACAAAAACTACTTAACGTGGGAATAAAGGGAGAATTTGACAAACTAGATGTAATTTTACTTATTTAGGAATACCATAAATTCCTTAAAGTTCTTTACAATTTTATTCCCCTTAATGGCTTTTTGATTATCAGTAAGTTACTTCCTATTGTTCCCTAAATTACCTCCATTACACCAAATATTAAGCTGTTTGTGCCTCCATGTGTTTTTTGTGTATGTGTTTTTTTTTTTGTTTTTTTTTTGAGATTGAGTCTTACTCTGTTGCCCCAGGTAGAGTGCTGTGGTGTCAGCCTAGCTCACAGCAACCTCCAACTCCTGGGCTCAAGTGATCCTTCTGCCTCAGCTTCCCAAGTAGCTGGGACTATAGGCATGCCCATGCCCAGCTAATTTTTTCTATATATTTTTAGTTGGCCAGTTAATTTATTTCTATTTATAGTAGAGACGGGTCTCCCTCTTGCTCAGGCTGGTTTCCAACTCCTGCCCAGAGTGCTAGGATTATAGGCGTGAGCCCCACCCACCATGCCTTTTAAAAGCACGGACTTGATCTGTGAAAATCCTTTTGCCTCACAGTTTTGTTTTTTAGAACCAGTCAGTGCTCTATCAAGAGGTTATCTCTTCTGAATTACAACAGCAGGACTATATGGCCTTGAGCTGTTTCATTGAGGCTTAACATTTAAAGACTATCTGAAGACTGACTTCCAGCACTGTGGTCTACCAAAAAATCACTGAAGGCCTCTATTTACCCTGGATCATAAGAATAATTTTTATGCATTAGGAATCACAGCAAGTAAGGAAAATTAAGGCTCCTCCTTTAACCAAAAAAAAAAAAATTTTTTTTTAAAAACTCAAGATATACAGATGGCAAATTAAGTACATTAAAAGATGCTCCACATCATATGTCATCAGGGAAATGCTAATTAAGGAGATATCTCACACACCTATCAGAATGGCTAAAATCCAGAAGGCTGGCAACACCAACTGCCAATGAAGATGTGGAGCAACAGCAACTCTCACTCGTTGCTGATGGGAATGTAAAATGGTGCAGCCACTTTGGAAGTTTCTTACAAAACATACTCTTACCACAGGGTCCAGCAGTTGTGCCCCTTGGTGTTCACCCACAGAAGTTGGAAACATGTCTACACAAAAACCTGCACACAAACATTTAATAGCAGCTTTTTTCATAATTTCAAAAACTTGGAAATAACCAAGATGTCCTTCAGTAGGTGAATAGATTAATAAACTGCAGCACATCCAGGCAATGTAGTATTAGTCGGCACTAAAATGAAATGAGCTATCAAGCCATGAAAAAACACGGAGGAAACTTAAATTCATATTACTAAGTGAAAGAAGCCAATCTGAAAAGCCTGCATACTGCATGAGTCCAAATATATGACATTCTGGAAAATGGCAAAACAATGAAGGATCAGTGGCTGCCAGAGGTTAGGTGAGGGGAGGATGAATGGGTGGAACACAGGATTTTTAGGGCAGTGAAACTTCCTTGAGTGATATTGTTAATATAACAGTGCATACATGTTAGCATGCATTTGCCATACCCATGAAACATACAACACTGAGAGTGAATCCTAATGTCAACCATGGACTCTGGGTGATGATATGTCAATGTAAGTTCATCTGTTATAACAAATGTACCACTCTGGGTGGAGGATGTTGGGTGGGGGCTATGAATATGTGGGGGGGGGGTTAGGGGTATGTGGGACATCTCTGTACTTTCTTCTTTACTGTGACCTAAAACTGCTCTAAAAAATAAAAACTATGTTTTAAAAGAGGAAAAAACCTAGGAATTGAAAAGGCTATACAAAACAGGCCATAGGACATGGTTTGCCAACCCCTGCTCTAATATGCTGTATAGTTTAGTAACTCATTTTGTATTATATATGTCTCTAGCCTTCCTTTCCCCCATAGTTCCTTGCAGTCAGAGATCTTAATCTATTGTGTTTACAACTTAATCTCCAGTGCTAAAATATGCCTGGCACATGGCAGGTTCTCAACTAGTATTCTTGAATGGAAGTATGAATGAGTCAAAAAAATATATATATTTAAGCCTGCCAATATAGTAGTGAAGTGCTATAGTGAAGGCTGTTGGTGCTTCACCCAGATCCCTTAGAATCCCCTGCACCAGCACTTCGTGACCCCCCCACCCCCACACCCTTGAGTTCTTCGTTGCTAAAGGTTCACACCTGCAGCCTTCCTCAGAGTACTACCCTGGACTCAGACCAGAGAACCTGAAATGCCTGAGAGCTTATGTCCACCAGGGGAGGCCTTTAGTCAGTGACTGATACAGGAATATGAAAGCTCAGCTAACTTGCCTTAATGGGTAAAAAACTTTGCAGTATACTCTATGCTCCAGAACTCCCATGGAATCTTTGTGAGCCTCAGACTACTCCTGAAATCATACCCTTAAGTCAGTTTCTTCTTTATCCTATCTCCCCTATTCCCTTACGGGTTTCTCCTGGGAGCACTTAAAGAAATCACTTGCCCAGGAATCCTCATCTCAGGATCTGATTCTGATGAATCTGATCTAAGGCAGATTCAATATCGTACTTATCAGGTACATAATACAAAACAATCGTGAATACTCAAAGACATGAAATATGGAACCATAAAGAATAACCAGACAGGGACTATAAACAGGTACATTTGGGGAAAAAAGGCAAATTGAACTTTTAAGATAAAAAAAAAAATATTGAAATAAACTCAGCCCATAGTTTAAATAGCCAGATTAGACACAGCTAAAAAGAGAATTGATAAACTGGAAGAAAGATCTAAAGAATGTATCTAGAATGTATTCCCCAAACACAGGGAGACAGGAAATATGAAAGAGGTTAAAAGACAGGAAGAAAAAAAATGACATAGTTCAATATCCATGCAATCAGAGTCCTTGCAGGAAAGAGACCCAGCAGTCTCTTAGGTATGTACCCTGCAGAAACTCTTGCACTTATATACCAGAAGACATATGCAAGCCTATTAATGGTAGCATTGTTTATAATAGCCCCAAACCAGAAAGAGCTATAATATTCACCAAGAGGATAATAAATATATAGCAAATTCACTCAAAAGGACATAGAAGTGAAAATAGATGTTCTATAGCTATAGGCGGTAACCTGGATAAATTTAGAAATAGTCTCATAAAGCACAAAAACAAGCAAAACCAAACAATATGTTGTTTAGGATACATATGTGATAGAAGTGTTTTTTAGGCAAGTAAATAGTAAATACAAAATATAGGAAACTTATTACCTCTGGTGGAAAAGCAAGGGGATGAGATCTAAAAGGTGCACACAAGATACTGAAAATGTTCTAGATCTTAGGTTGGGTAATAGAGTCACAGATGTTCATTATTAAGCTTATATAAATTATCTATTTTTGTATATATCAAATTATATTAAAAATAACATTTGCAGGATCTCTATAAAGCAAGTAGCATAAATGAATACTGAATATGCTTAACATATCTTTGAAATCAGACAGACCAGGGCTGGAATCTTGTATCTTACAGGATCCTTGAGTAGGTTACAGACCACTGATAGACCTATGCTTTCTCATAAAATAATGGCAATAGGCCAGGCATGGTGGCTCATGTCTAATCCCAGCATGATTGAGGGGTAAAAAAGGATCATTTGAGGGCAGAAATTCAAGACCATCCTGAGTAACATACCAAGACCCTGTCCCTCCAAAAAGTTAAAAACTTGGCCAGGTGTGAGGCACACACCTATAGTCCCAGCTACTTGGGAGGCTGAGGCAGGAGGATCACCTGAGCCCAGGAGTTTGAGGTTGCTGCGAGCTATGACTGCGCCACTGCACTCCAACTTGTGCAACAAAGCAAGATTGCCTCAAAAAAAAAAAAAAAAGGCAATATCTGCCTCATAGGGTTATTATGACATTCAATACAGTAAGATTTCTAGGCTTTGTCTACATAGAGTTTGTCTACGTTATCTACCTACGTATCCCTAGTGAATAGAACATGCCTGGCAGGGCCATGTCCCCTTCCTTCCAAACTAGTACAGTCTGCACAAGTGATTTTGTTATGGTGGTTTTACTTTTTGGTTTGTTTTTTAGATTGACATTTTACGTTGGCACTGGCTATATATAACTATATAGAAGAAATAACTTCTCTGGGCCCAGATTCTTAATCTATAAAACAATGTTAGACTATAGTTTTTTGTTGTGTTTTTTTAAGAGTCAGGGTCTCACTCTATCACCCAGGCTGGAGTGCACGATAGTAGCTCATTGTGGCCTCAAACTCCTGGGCTCAGGCTATCCTCCCACCTCAGCCTCCTGAGTAGCAGGAACTACAGGTGCATGCCACCATGTCCAGCTAATTTTTAAATTCTTTGTAGAGATGGGGTCTCACTGTGTTGCCCAGGCTGATTTCAAACTCCTGGCCCTAAAGCGATTGTCCCACTTTGGCTTCCCAAAGTGCTGGGATTACAGATGTGAGCCACTATACCCAATTTCTTGATGCCTATAGCCCAATGTATCATATGAAAAGATGAAAAATTAAGCATATTTTTGTTGCACAAAAATACGAAGTCAAGTTATAAATCCATCCAGAGGAGGATAACAACCAGCTAAGCAAACCCACATCTGAGATGGTCAGAACTGTGCGCAATGACTGCCGGCACAGGCGGGTGTGCTGCACAGGGAGGGCAGGGCGTGTCTGCCTTCTGGCACGCTCCTGAGCTTGCTTCCTCCATCTTTCACCTCCTTCCCTCTGCCTGTTTCTTTGGTTCCTATTCCTCTACCCGTGACTAACATTCCTAAAACTCAGCCTTGAGCATGCTGAGCATTTGGTAAGTTCACTTACGCTCACACCTTAACTAGTGTAGTCGTCAGGGACTGACACCCACATACCGACTCCAGTTCTATCCTTTCACAGGAGTGCTGCTAAACCTCTAAAATTCAGGATATTTATTTTAATTTGGGTCCTGCCATCACTGGATCAATATAGGTCAAGAAAAAAAAAAAAACTGTGGGCCCTCTGTTTCTAAAAGGTAATGCGCCTGTGCAGCTCTGGTTGTCACATGCCAGAAGTGGGCTCACTCCGCCCAGAGAGAACACAGGAAAGCCTGGCTCTCCAGCCCTGTGAAGCCTAAGATCCACGTGCGGCTTCCCCACTCCCATCTGGCATCTCCTCAACCCGAAGGATCCTCTCCTCAC
Organism: Microcebus murinus; assembly: GCF_040939455.1. Classification (NCBI taxonomy): domain Eukaryota; kingdom Metazoa; phylum Chordata; class Mammalia; order Primates; family Cheirogaleidae; genus Microcebus; species Microcebus murinus. The sequence continues at coordinate 80,864,492 of NC_134116.1, read as the reverse complement.
AACGGGAACCCCTTCTCCAGTCCGAATTCACGTCCCAGCCACCTTGGGCCTGGGCTTTGTCAACTCAGAGGCACCACAACAGCCGTCAAGTGAAGAAGTGAAATCACAGATATTTATAGCTTTGAAGGAATGATAAGACCAATTGAGAGAAACAGACCCATTTCGATTCCTCCCAGAAGGCACCAGCTGACCCACCTGATGGTTTCCAGGGCATTTGTTATCTGCTGTTGCTCAATGTCATAGAGTTTCACCTTGAAGCCTCCACTGGCAAACAACATGGCCCAGCTTCGCCCAATGAGTCCGCTAAAGGGAAACAAAATTAAGAAAGGATTCGAGTTAACTTAATTGAACAGCTTTTCATTCCTAACCTAGAATGAGTTTTTAAAAATTATACAGTATCCTATTCTTAAAATATTTAATAAATATCTTAGAATTACAGGTATTAGCCAAGCACAGAAATATCGCATGTTGTCACTCATGTGGGAGCTAAAATAGTTGATCTCATGGAGGTTGAGAATAGAATGATAGTTGCCAGAGGCTGGGAATTGGGGAGGGGGGGGAATGGAGAGGTTGGTTAATGGGTACAAACATACAGTTAAATAGAAGGAATGCACTCTAGGGTTCAATAACACAGTAGTAGTACAATTAACAATATATTGTTTATTTCAAAATAACTAGAAGTATTTGAAATGTTCCCAACACAAAGAAATGAGAAATATGAGGTGACGGATATCCCAATACCCTCACTTGACCATTACACGTTCTATGCATGTGTCAATAGGACACGTACCCCATAAATATGTACCATCATACATACATTTTTAAAAGTATACATTTTGATAACTGCATTTAAGTGTTATCTGTTTCCTCCTATGACCTCCTGAGCCCTGGACCCCAGGGCCAGCATTAATATTCCACACAGAGCACTGCGGTATCTCAGGTATTTATCACTCACACACTGAAACAAAAACTTACAGCCGAGAGGTGGCAGGGGGCCAGGGAGGCACAAGGCCCCTTGGTGAACCCCCATCTGACACTGTCTCAGGAAAGTCATTGAACTTGGAGAATAGAGATAGCACTTTCCCTGTGCTCCCAAATAACTACTGCCACCTCCACCCACACTGAGCATGGATTAGGTGCTAAGCACCACTGAACACTTCACAGGTCTCACCTCTGTTAACATTTACAACAAGCCTACAAGGTAGGTGCTATAATTATTTCCATTTTACACAAGGGGAAACTGAGGAACAGGGGGATTAAGTCCACACAGGTCACAGGTGCTGGATCCACAAGAGGAAGCCAAGCAGTCTGATTTGAGTCCTTACTTTTAACAACCACACTCCACCTGCTGTTTCGGACTTACTTGAAAATAAAAGAAAAGCCACGAGTTCACACGTGGTTGTTCAAAGGGTTAAAAACAAATATATGGAACACATCTAGAGCCCAAACTTTGGTTTTTAATTGCATTCTCCAATAAGAGGAAGCAGGAATTCTTGGAGAAATGGCTAATTCTAGGACTGAACAAAGAAATATGCAGGCTGAGCCTGGAGAAGTTTATAGTGCCAGAAAGAAAGTGCTAAAACAAATTTAAACCCTATATTGATAGGGCATGTCACAAGGATACAAAAGCCCACTATAAGAGCTCCCAATGGCCAAAGCTAGAACACCTTGAGCAACAAAATGTAGTGATGGATTATCAAAGTACAGAATAAATATCCATGAGTCCACACTGATAAATGTTTGAATAAATAAGTAAATTCAGAAGAAGCCAAGTCTCTCTTGCAAAAGAATGCCAAATAATTTAGGTAGCTACTCTACCCTCAGAGAGGAGGAGCCTCACTCCCAATCCCTGAAGTGTGGGCTGCACTGAGTGACTTCCTTCTACAGAGCACAGTATGGACAGGGGGAAATTAGAGTAACTCTGCAGTAGAGAAATCTGACAAACACCTGCTCAGCCAGCTGTTCAAGGTCAATGTCAACAGTGACGAATCATCTGATAGTACGTACCCTTGCTATGACGTGATGAGAAGGGCACTTCGCCTTGGTCTAACCCAGGAGCCCCCAACCCAGAGCTCCCCTCTACTTGTGAGAGCATCATCAGACAACTCCAATTGTGACTAGTGCTTCTCAAAGCTGTCAAGGTCCTCAAAAACAGGGAAAGTCTAAGAAACCGTCGCAGTCTAGAGAAGCCAAAACAGAAATGACGAGTAAACAGCCCTTGGTGTCCTGGATGGAATCCAGGAACAGAAAAAGGACATTAGGTAAAAAGTAAGGAAATCCAAAGAGAATATGGACATTAAATATTAGGCTGGTGCAAAAGTAATTGTGGTTTTAGAACTGTTGAAATTTGCCGTTTGATATTGGAATACATTCTTAAATAAGTGTGATGTTATATATCATTTTACTGCACATTTCTCTGTGTTTTTGCTAATGACTTAGTACTTGCTTTTTTATATTTATTTTAAACTATGGAAATGATGTTTAAACAAAAAGCAAAATCGAATGATTTTCTTATTCTAGTTCAAAATGGGTCGAAAAGCAGTGGAGACAACTCACAACACCAAAAATGCGTTTGACCCAGGAATGAACGTGCAGTGCAGTGGTGGTTCAAGAAGTTTTGCAAAGGAGACGAGAGCCTTGAAGATGAGGAGCACAGTGGCTGGCCGTGGGAAGTTGACAACGACCAATTGAGAGCAGTCATCGAAGCTGATCTTCTTAGGACTACACGAGAAGTTGCTGAAGAACTCAACATCGACCATTCTACAATCAGATTGACATTTGAAGCAAATTGGAATGTGAAAAAGCTGGATAAATGGGTGCTTCATGAACTGACTGAAAAAAAAAAATCATTGTTTTGAAGTGTCATCTTCTCTTGTTGTATGTAACAATGTTCCATTTCTTGATCAGACTGTGATGTGCAACGAAAAGTGGATTTTATGCAACAACTGGTGACAACCAGCTCAGTGGCTGGACTGAGAAGCAGCTCCATAGACCTTCCCAAAGCCAAACTTGCACCCAAAAAAGGTCTTGGTCACTGTTTGGTGGTCTGCAGCTGGTCTTATCCACTACAGCTTTCTGGATCCCAGAAAAACCATTACATCTGAGAAGTCTGCTCAGCAAATCCATGAGATGCACCAAAAAACTGCAATGCCTGCAGCTGGCATTGGTCAACAGAAAGAGCTCAATTCTTCTCCCTGACAACACCTGACCCCACATCACACAACCAACGCTTCAAAAGTTGAACGAATTGGACTGCGAAGTTTTGTCTCATCAGCCACTCAACAACCGACTACCACTTCTTCAAGCATCTCCACAACTTTTTGCAGGGAAAACGCTTCCACAACCAGCAGGATGCAGAAAATGCTTTCTAAGAGTTCGTGGAATCCTGAAGCACAGATTTTTATGCTACAGGAATAAACAAACTTATTTCTTGTTGGCAAAAATGTGTTGATTGTGATGGTTCCTATTTTGATTAATAAAGATGTGTTTGAGCCTAGTTATATTGATTTAAAATTCAGTCTGAAAATGCAATTACCTTTGTACTTAATGTGTTATCATTAATAGTCAATATTGTTCATATTAATATTAATGATATATTATTTCATTAATTGTGACAAATGCATCATACTAATGTAAGATGTTAATAACAGGAGACACTGGGTAAGGTGGTACATGGAGACTGTCTAGACTGTCTTTACAATTTTTCTATAAATCTAAAATTCATCTAAAAGCTAAACTATTTCTTTTAAATGCATGTAACGGCAATTCTACTCCTAGGTATGTACTCAACAGAAATAAAAACATGTCCACAAAAAACCTTGTATACTAATGTTTATAGCAGCATTATCAATAACAGCTAAATGGAATCAACCCAAATGTCCATCAACTAATGATGGATAAATACAATGTGCTATAACCACACAGACTTATTCAGCCATAAAAAAGAATGAAATACCGGTAGGTAACTCATGCTAAGTGGATCTCTCTTTCCACCCCCACCCCACCCCCAGCCACTCTTTGCAGAGCCCTTTGAAAGCTATTTGGAAATTATAAGGTCTTAAGAGGCCAATGAACATTCATGCTAGCCTCCAACCGACCAGCCCCAGCCGTAGATAGGCAATAGGAAGAAACATTTTTCTTCCTATTGCCATTATCACTATGTTTGAAACAGATAGTGACTTATTTAACCATAACAGCCCTTACTGCAGCCTAACTCTAGAATGAAAACTACTCTCACAGTGATGTATCATTGAGCTATGTAGAGTTGGCCCTCTGGGACACATGGGTTCTGCATCAATGGATTCAACTAACTGCAGATCACAAATATTCAGGAAAGAAAAACTGTCTGTACTAAGTATGTGGACTTTTTCCTTGCCATTATCCCTAAACAGTATAACAACTAGGTACACAGCACTTACATCATATCAGGTATTATTTGTAATCTAGAGATGATTTAAAGTTTATGGGAGGATGAGCATAGGTTATGTGCTAGTATCATTTTACATCAAGGACTTGCGCATCTGTGGATTTTAGTATCACTGGGTGGTCCTGGACCCAATCCTCCAAGGATACCAGGGACAACTGTACTTATTATTTCTGTGCTTTGCTGTATGTATGACATAATTCATAAAAATATTTTTTAGGCCGGGCGCTGTGGCTCACGCCTGTAATCCTAGCTCTTGGGAGGCTGAGGCGGGCGGATTGCTCAAGGTCAGGAGTTCAAAACCAGCCTGAGCAAGAGCGAGACCCCGTCTCTACTATAAATAGAAAGAAATTAATTGGCCAACTGATACATATATAAAAAAAATTAGCCGGGCATGGTGGCGCATGCCTGTAGTCCCAGCTACCCGGGAGGCTGAGGCAGAAGGATCACTCAAGCCCAGGAGTTTGAGGTTGCTGTGAGCTAGGCTGACGCCACGGCACTCACTCTAGCCTGAGCAACAAAGCGAGACTCTGTCTCAAAAAAAAAAAAAAAAAAAAAAAATATTTTTTAAAATGAGAATTCTTTCCCTTTCTCCTCTGTAGTTTAAGAAAATACCACAACTCCACAAAATGACCCTTCCCTTCTACACATGTAAGAGCCTTCACCACATGCTGATCAGGGACCGGATCAAGCTGACCGACTGGCCCTCAGGCCCTGAGAGTGGCCGCAGACCCCTCTCCCTACCAGGAGCCCTTACATCTGTGTCTGCCCCACAGTGAAAGAGAGAGGGGTTGGCACCGAGGAGAAAGGAGCTGCAAGGACTAGGCAAGGGGAATGGGCAGGGCAGAGGCTGGGCAAAGGTACAACTGGGCGGGGTGCTCACTGGTCTAGAAAAGCCCAAGGTCAAAGGCTTCCCCACTGAGAAGAACACAATAGGTTCATCCCATTAAGTAAGCCACCTCCCACAGCTTGCATTATGAAAACAAGTTTAAGTGTGTGCTGCAGGGGAAGCCACGAAAAAGAGAAGGAAGCTTTCTGCAGACCTTGCTGGATTAGCAAAGGTCACTGCTTAAACCTCCACTGCCCAGTGTGGTAGCCACTAGCCACAGGGGCTATTAAGCACTTGAAAAGTGGCTCATCCGAGCTGAAGTGTGCTAATAACAAGTGTAACACCATAAAAATAAAAATATGTAATATGTATAAAATTATAATACAAAATAAGTATAAAATACACACTGTGTTTTAAAGACAATGCAAAACATTAATATTTTATAATACTTGTTGAAATAACACTTTGTAAATGTTAAAACATACTATCAAAATTAATTTCACCTATTTCTTTTTACTTTTTCCATTTTTTAATTTTCTGTAGAGATGGGATCTCACTATGTTGCCTAGGCTGGTCTTGAACTATTGGCCTCAAGTGATCCTTTTGCCTCAGCCTCCCAAGCTCTGGGATTACGGGCATGAGCCACTGCAACCAGCCTCTTTTTACCTTTTAAATGCAACTATCAGAAAATTTAATTACATATATGGCTTGCCTTTGTGGCTCACTTTACTTTTCTAATGGTCAGGGCAATATATGTAGTATTGTAACTCAATCATTTATCTCAGTAGTCTTTTTGCCATCGGTACCCTGAGTTCCGTCCTCAGCTGTGCTACCACTATGCTCATACAGAAATCCGGAAGTCAGTCACATGCCCAAGAGGGCAGCGGTTCTCCACCTACAAATGCAGCGGGCCGGGGACAGGAAGGAGAGATTTACACTAGAGCAGTAATTTCCAAACTTTCCAAAGACATTTTTGCAACACCCAAGTCACCATGGTCCTCATGTTTGCATACTGGTTGCCAAATAAATTTATCTTAACTGTTTATGGTGAAGAAAAATCAATATAAGACAAATGTCCAAAAGGAAATACTTATAATCTATAAATACACAAAAATCCCTATAAGTCCAGAAGAAAAAGATGAACACACCAAATGGAGGGAGGAAGATAAAGCCTGTGAACAGGCAATAAAAAATTTGAAAACATTCAACCACCACCTTAGTCTAATAAATACCAAATATATGTATCAATCTAACAACGGCAAATAAACTATATAACAGAATCGCAGGGATTGAAGACTGACCATGCTTAGTGCTGGTGAAGTTATGGAGAAATAGGCACTCTTTTCCTATGGTGGAGGAATGTGATTTGGTATCTGGAAGGCAGTCTAACTGCCTGTATCAAAAGTGTTTATAATATTAGACCTAGGAATTTTACTTCTAGAATCTATCTTAGGTTAACATGGCAATGCACACAGAAATTTATATTAGCAAAAATATTAAAAACCATCTAGCATTCAGAATTGGTACTTTGCATTGCATATAAAGCAAATATAGCACATTTTTAACAACTGAAATATAAGGGTAGGTATATTTTCAACTTTTCTGTTGAGAATTTATCATAAAAAGTTGGGGGGAAATTAGTTATATTTCACACATGTGTGCTAAAGGCAAAGTAGCTTTATCTTTGCTGTAGCAGGTTTCATGACCTGTACTGCCCATCTTCATTGTAGGACCCTCAGCAGAAAGCCCACTCCTGGGACCCAGCTGGTGTTCCCCCCTCCCAGCACACACCTGTGCAATCACTGCTGAGCGGCACGAGGCGCACACCTGGCCCGAATTAGCCAGTCAGCTGCTCACTAGCACCTGTGCTCTCTGCAGCCTGGTTTGCACAGAGGAACTGAGCCAATCTAATTTCCTCTCCAGAAAATTGGATGCTATAAATCAGTAGCCAGCACTATGCTCGAAAGAGTACAACGTTAACGACGTGCAAGATAAAGTCACAGGGGAGAGAAGAAAGTGAGCCAGGCAAGAAGGGGGCACCTACAGAGGAGACCAGTCTATGGAGAGGCGCAGAGATCAGACTACACGGCTGCACAACAGGGCAAGTTCCCTGCCTTTGTTTCCCACAGCTTTCTTGCCCCCAATACTACTTTACATCAGGCCCAAGTATAATTATCTTCCTGTCCTGAGCACCTGTGACATCTTATTAACTTTTTCTGAACTGATAGATACCTGGGGCCCATATAATGGGAGCCTGTGACAGGTAGTTTCAGGTCTTTCCCATTCTGATATGCCTTAAAGGTTCTAAACTCAAATCTCAATGGGTACTACAGAAGACTAATGCAAATGAACACACACGTATGCTGTTACACAGCAGCAAAGCAGCAGGGAAGTTAATAAATTGGTTCAATTCCAATTTTATGAATGCCACTTAACTTTGAATAAATCTCTGGATACATTTAAATAAGTAACAGCTACAGTTATTTACTGGGCTAAAGTTGAAGTAAAACTTTCTTATACTTGTGATCTAAGTCTACTATGGGAATTTTGCCCATAAGAACTATTAAATAATACTTAGGAAGGGCACATTTAGAGTTTAAGCTGACTCACGAGGCAACAGGAGCATCCTAAGGTTTGCTGGGTGTGTGTCTGTATGTGCAAAATTTCAAAGAAAGGTCATGCCTCAGAAAGTTTCTTATAAAAAAATGTACATAGTCACCCCAAACAAAATGTTTGCAATCTAACAAAAATGGAGACTCTAACTTATGGGATGCCTTGCTTGATGTAAAACAATACCCTACCAAGCCCTTCACACTGCACATCAGTAGAAAACATGCAACCTGTTACAAACACCCAACATCTGTCTACTAGGACTAGGCATGGTGGATATACAGCTGGTGACAATACAGTTCCTACCCTAAAAGAAAGGCCCCAGAAGCAGGATGTTCCCTGTGCTCCTTCCAAGGGGGAGAGAAGGGGCCATGCCAAGCACCAGGAACATGCACAACATGGGTCTCCTCCCAGACTGGTTCCTATTAATATTGGAAACAAGCTCAAGGCCTAACAGGTGGGTGGATAAACAACACAGCACGTGTATGAATACAGACCTCATGCTTCAGTGACTCAGAAACACGGTGTTATAGAAAGGTAAGGCTAAACAATGGAGGCCTGAGAACACTACTCAAATGCAAATTTATCTTCATGATACCTATTTCTACTCCCATTTCTAAAAGTTGGCATTACCAGATTTTCCCTCTCTTTGTGTTCCAGCAGCCTTGAACCCAACAAGGTTTTCTCTCCTTCCTTAATTCTCCAAAACCTACTCTTCCCTTTTCAAGACCACCATTCTGAAGGGACTCCCCCTGGATGCTCACGGAAAGCTAAGGGGCGCTGAGGAAGAGTGGCTTTTGGGAAAAGATCAACAGAAAAGAATTAAATCCAGACTTTCTAGCAAGTATGTTTAAGAGGAAATCTGGAAACTGATAAGAAAAGATGAACAGTATGTTCCTGAAATTGAAATATGTTTTGGTCTGCTAAAACCCAAGAATGAAATTCAACCATGTTTTAGTAAATTAATTTACATTCCTCACCCCCTATTTGTTAAGTGGATATTCCCTGGAATGGTTTGTAGGGCTAGGAAAGAGGGAGAGAGAGGAAAGAAGAGCAGGAAGAATGAAAGGAAGAAACCAGCATGATCCAGCAGCAGAGCTGGGTGTTTGCCAGGTGTCAGGGGTAAGGGACAGGACTTTCATAACCAGAAAATACAGAAACAAGCCGAAGCCCCAAGTAATTCCTGTGATCCTTAAAGTTAGCTCAACCCCCTTCTAACTCCTTGTCGCCTCCGTCAAGGGATCAGGGGTAAACCAACTGCCAATAGCAAACAGCTACTCCCAGGAGACTGAACCACCCTCAGCTGGACAGCAGCACAACCAAACTCAATGTGCTTAACACTTACTAGTTGCACGTGGAACACTATTCCAAGGCATGATGGAAGATGTACAAACTGGAGTCTAGCCCTTGACCCTCGATAACTAAAATGCACGACAAGCATAAATAGGCAACCGGTGCACAGTGTACTTTTTTTATATTCCTTCACGATTCAGCCACAGGCACCCACAGGCCCAGAAAGGGCAAAGGTACAGTTAATTTCAGTCGTGTGGGAGCAAAAGCAAGCTGACAATGAGCATCCTGAGGCCTTCCTTGCATAGCTGGAGAGGAAAAACGCTGACACTGGGACTGGTCTCTCGACAGGGAGCGGTCGGACCTAGACCTCCATGGCATAAAGGGACACAAAGTCGCCACCAAAAAAGTGCTTGCAATTATCAATAGCAAATATTTACACGTTGACAGATTGCTAACCAATGTAAACATACATATAAATGCCCTTTTTAAAAAAAATGAAAATAGCAAGAGTTGTAAAAGTGGGGGAGGACTGGGAGCACAAAGCAGAGATCAATTTGGAGGGGATTTAGGCTGTTAAGGCAACACACCTGGCAAGCTCCTTGGCTCCATCGCTCCCCCTCTGGCAACGCCGCCTCGCCCTCGCGTTAGGAATGCCTGCCTGTCCGCCGGCACCTGCGGTGTCTCGGGCGAGGGTGACACCCTCGCGACAGGAACGCCTCACGCGTGCATCCGGATCCTCCCTGCTGGGCTAGCCCCGTCTCTGTCCCTAAATGTGACGTTGGTAAACTGCCTACCCTCAGTTTTCTCATTTGTAAAACGGGAGTAAGAACACACTCTCGTAGGACTGTTGTCAGAATTAGTTGCTACGGAAAGCCTGGCGAGCCTCCGCGGACTGGGTGCTGGGCCCCGCACCGTTCCGCAGACGCCGCCAGCTTTGGGGCCTCGGGCAAGCCAGCCCGAGGGAATCCAACGGCACCCTACGGTGTGCTGGGCCTGCCCGCCGCCGCCGCTCCCGGCGCTTCTCCGGCCCAGCCAGCTCCGTGCGGAGGGCTGCAAGGGCGGAGGGGCGCTCGGCGGGCGGGAGGCCGGCGCGAGCCACGCCACCCCACCCGCTCCCGGGGACGGCGGCCTGGGCGCCCACCCCGAGGGCCCTCCGCGCGTCAGGCCCGGCGTCTCCCCGGGGTCCAGTGGCGACAGCGCGGCGGCTCGGAGGCCTTTACCTGCCCACGATCACCACCCCGCCGGGCGCCGAGGATGCCATGGCCGGGTCTGGTCGGGGTCGGGAAGCGCACTAGAGCGAAGCCCCCGGCGCGGGCCGGCCTCTTTTGGGCGCCGCGCTGGGGGCGGGCCCCGCGCCCATTGGCCCCGCGCCGGGAGGGGGCGCTCGGCCGCGGTGGGCGGCGCCGCGGTGGAGCCACTGCCGGGACGCCCGCGCGGGCCGGCTGGCAGCCGCGCAGGCTCGGCGGGAGGACCGGGCGCTCTCACCCGCCCGAGTCACTGTTTGGTTTCTTCAGTTTGTGGCCGCGCCCCGCAAAATTGGGGTACACAGAAGGGGACTATGGCCAGGCTGGCGCCAGGCGCGACCGCCGGGGCTCCCCCGAGAAACCCCACGAGAATTTCCCTCAGGCGGTGCCGGCGTCTCCTCAGCGGCCCCGGCGCGGCGGCGGCGGCGTCTACACGGCCAGCTCGTTCCCGGGAGGACGACCGGCCGCCTCGCCTCACAGAGGGGGACGAGGCGCGGCGCTCGGGGACCGCAGACGAGGAAAACGCCAGACGTATTGATCGGTGACACGGAAGGTCGCGTCTGAATTCCCGCGCGGGTGCTCCGGCGACAGTGCGGACGCACTTCCTCCTCGCTCAGGCGGGCTGGCGCCTGCGAGAGGGAAGGACGCGCCCGGTGCGGGACTCCTGGCCCGCGGGAGCCGGGGACAGACGGGCGCCCGGGGGACAGGGCGTGGCACATCGCAGGACCGGAGTCCGCGCCCACACGGCGCGCGCTGAAGGGGAAATAGCGCGGGTTTCCACTGTCCCCAAAGGATCTGCAGAGTCAGTGCTTTCCCACAGGCGTCCACTCATGAAAATCTGGAAGTTCTGAGATGTACATGGACACGTAATGACTTAGAATGTGGGAGACTTACTCGAAAGCCGCGGTTATTAAGATAGCCTGGCAGAAGAGGGAATCCAGAAATAGACCTATGCATCATGCATACTTGTCAATTGGTTTCAATAAATATGCCAAAGTGACTCAGTGGAGAAAGTGCAATATTTTGAAGAAAGGGTGTTAGACAACTGAATATCCATATGCAAAAATTAACTCAGAATCCGTGTTCGACCCACATATAAGACCTGAAACCCCAGTGCCCAGATCCTGGTCTCTAACGGCATTCTCCACTAGCAGGAACCGGGATTCCTTCAAGAATTGGTCGAACCCGTGTTTGGAGCAGGAAGGGTACAGGCTGCCCTGGGACATTTGTGTTCCCAGAGGCAAGAAACCTTGCAAAGATTAATGTCAGAACATAATAGAGACTTAGGAATTGGCCTACAGTGAGGAGATTCACTTGAGGTATCTGGCCAAATGCTTTGCTCTTAAGTGACCTCAGTTTAGTGGTATGTGTCTTTTAAGAATTCATTATATAAAGGTTTAAGATAATAACGAGCTGGTAATATTTACTCTTTGAGAAATTCTGTCTCAGGGACAACTTTGTGACTATTAAAAATAAACTGATTTAGGCAGTATTTTAAAATGAAAACTTCCTCGCCGGGCGCGGTGGCTCACGCCTGTAATCCTAGCACTCTGGGAGGCTGAGGCGGGTGGATTGCTCGAGGTCAGGAGTTCAAAACCAGCCTGAGCAAGAGCGAGACCCCGTCTCTACTATAAATAGAAAGAAATTAATTGGCCAACTAATATATATAGAAAAAATTAGCCTGGCATGGTGGCGCATGCCTGTAGTTTCAGCTACTCGGGAGGCTGAGGCAGGAGGATGGCTTGAGCCCAGGAGTTTGAGGTTGCTGTGAGCTAGGCTGCCGCCACGGCACTCACTCTAGCCTGGGCAACAAAGCGAGACTCTGTGTCAAAAAAATAAAATAAATAAATAAATAAAAAATAAAATATAATATAATAAAATATAATAAAATAAAATATACAAAATGAAAATAAAATAAAATATAAAAATATAAAATATAAAAAATAAAATATAAAATAAAATAAACTTCCTAATTTCTTGCATACTTTTAGAATATCTAAGAAAACTTTAAAATCACTTTAAAATCACTTTAAAAACTTTAAAATCATATTTATAGGATTTATTTACTATTTGGGCAAGTTTTATTAAGTTAGAGCAGTTGAAATAACAAGAAGTCAAATATGGTATATTTATAAGTGCAGTTTTAAAATGCTGTGAAAATATTTAATGACCTTAGTAAATTCAAATGCCCTTTGAAAGTAATTGTTAAAATTTTTGATGTACTTTGAAAAAGAAACATAAGATTTTTTTCCAGTGACCTTTGAAATCTAAGAGAGATTTGATATTATAACTTTAATTTATTGAATATTAATCATTTAAATAAAAAAACCTCCTGAATCATATTTTCTGTATGCTAAAACAAGCCCAAAATCCTATCAATGGTGGAAAACTAGGATACTTCCAGAACATGGAGCCTCAAGCCCTGACACTGCCTTTGAGATAAAGATATAAATAGCTATAAACCTCCTTGATCACAATGTGCTGGAAGTAAAAGGAAGGGCGGCTTGCAGCCCAGCCCCCGCCTGAAGGAAGCAGAGCTGAGCAGAGAAGGCCAAGTCAGAGTCAGGACCTTATAGGCAGGTGCAGACCTGGACTGGAGTCCAGGCTGCCTCCCCACCTTCAGGCAGTCAGGGTGAGGTCCATGGGCCCAGCATCATCCAGCCTCAGAACCCCGAACCTGGGATTGGAGCCCAAGAGGAAGAGCTGAAGAAATTAGCTACCAACTGTGCCCTCCAAGGCACTGTTGGTGGTGAGGACAAAGGCCTGGGTACAGTGGAGTTCCAGGTGAAATGAACTGTTACCGAAGCCATTGGTCTGGCTCTGCGTGAGTCTGGGCCTGGTCCTCCGACTGGGTCTGCAGCCTGTACGAGCCTCTGTCTGTGAATAACTTGCATAGGCTTTTGCAAGGTGTCAAGAAGGCTTGTGTGAGGGGCCCTGAGGTGTGGGGTGGGGCCACCCAGGACTCAGCTTTGTCACCATGCTCCCTCCCTGACTCCTCCTCTGGCAGGCAGAAGCTGACAGAAGGGTATTCGTGGGGCGGAGGGCCACACGCAGCTGAGCTTTGTGCCACATAACGAAACTTGAACAAGGGGGAACTTGGGGAGGGGAATGTGCCTTCCAGTTGGTGCAAGCGGGCATTGCTTTGGGCCCGGAGGGCTTCTGGGGATCATGAACGCTTTGATATTGGTGGAACTTTTTTTTTTTTTTTTTTTGAGACAGAGTCTTGCTTTGTTGTCCAGGCTAGAGTGAGTGCCGTGGCGGCAGCCTAGCTCACAGCAACCTCAAACTCCTGGGCTCAAGCGATCCTTCTGCCTCAGCCTCCCGAGTAGCTGGGACTACAGGCATGCGCCACCATGCCCGGCTAATTTTTTATATATATATCAGTTGGCCAATTAATTTCTTTCTATTTATAGTAGAGACGGGGTCTCGCTCTTGCTCAGGCTGGTTTTGAACTCCTGACCTTGAGCAATCCGCCCGCCTCCGCCTCCCAGAGAGCTAGGATTACAGGCGTGAGCCACCGCGCCGGGCCTGGTGGAACTTTTTGACCTGCAGATTTATTTTTTACAATTGCGAATTTGCATACTTTTAGAGACAGATCCATCGGCTGGTTATCAACACTGTCAAACTAGTATGTGGCAGGAGGGGACAGTAAGGGGCTCTCTCACACCCCCAAGGGGCAGACAGACGTCAAGGAGGGGTTTCAGAAGAGAAGCCAGGTGTCTTACTGTGGGTCACGGCAAGAGCCAGTGAAACTTGAGTCCTTCCTATTCACAGTCACATTTGTACCCGCAGTTCCATGAGGCTCAGGGAAGCTTGAATTACAATAATAATTCACACCAGAGTCATGCTTCTACTGTAGGAAGTAATTTCGCCTCACTAACTCTTTAATTCGCAGGATCTTTTGTTGTTTTCATTTTACAGATGGGAAAACAGGAGGCTCAAAGAGGGCAATTGAACAACTTTCATCTATTTAGCACGCAGCCATTAAATATTTTGGGGGCACTTCTTATGTTCCAGTCACTATTCTAAGTCGGCCCCGTCCAAGAGAACTTTCTGCAGTAGTGGAAATGTTCGACATGGGAACAGGCCAATATGGTAGCCACCAGCCACATATGGTTATTGGCTCTTGAAATACAGCTGAAGTGGCTGAGGAAATCAACTTTTACTCTATTTAACTAATTGGAATTCTAATAGCCACACGTATCTAATGGCTACCCTTTTAGATAGCTCAGTTCTAGGCATTGGGATACAACCTCTGGTCTCATGAAAATTACACTCTAGTGCAAGACAGAAACTAAATAAATGGCATAGTATGTAAGGAAATAGAAATTCAGGTCATGACGAGTGTTATATAGAAAATAACGCAGGTCACAGGGGTTGAGGCCTCCCCTAGCCGAGGTTTTGAATGCTCAAATAGCTGTGCACGCCAATACAGCAAAGCCAAATCCTATGTCCTCCTCACCACTAATCATCTAAAACTTCCTCTTCCTTTAAATAGCCCAGCCCCACTTCCTCTCTGAAGCTGTGACTACTCCCCCCTTGAGGGCTGCTTTCTTCTCTGAGCTCCTCATGCACTTGCTGTCAGTGCCGCAGCACTCAAATTCCCTTATTCATTCACTCAGGTTTCTTTTTTCTTTTTTTATTGTGCCAGTCACTATGTTAAGAAATGCTTAATGTTTAGTCTTTAAGAAAATTGTAAACTTCTTAAGGTTAAGGCCCATGCCTCCTTTTCCCTTACCAAGCACATAACGGATATACTCTTTAGATTGATGATACTTCTGAAAGCCGTCTTCTGCCGATTTCCAAAAACAAGGGAAGGAACACATCATTCTCCTAGTTTCTTTTGTTTAATTTTTCAGTTTTTTATTGATGCTGTGCAGTACAGGACCTGGATTCCAACTTCGGCTGAAGGTGTTAGGTTGATTTACCATCCCCCCTCCACCATAGAGGGCAAAACTAAACCAAAGAACCCCAGAGTAGAATATGGAACAGAAAGATGGAATGCAGAAAAAGAGTTATATTCCAAAAAAGTTGAGGCAAAATCAGATTCAAAGTAATGAACAAGAACTTATCTTTCAGGGCTCTGCCTAAACATGAAGAACAAAACTCCTTCTGAGTAACAGTCTTGTAGCAGCGATGAGTCACCTGAAAAGGGATATGGACAATAAAAGAGGCTATTTATACCATTTTAATGCATCACAGCATTATAAAAATGATTAGAAAAAAGGAATTGTTTATACTGGCTAAAATTTAGATGTGGGGCATGTTATTATAAAAACGTTTCAAGCTTTGTGTAATAACTATCTCATAACAACAAAAATTTTTATTTAAGTAAACTGTAGCACTCATAGAAATGAACAGCTAAACGTGATATAAAGAACTCTGTACAGCATACATAAGGTATATTGAAGGAGAACAACTCATGTGATGTAATCAAAACCACTTTATTTTTGTCTCCCTCTCCCCAGTTAAAAATTGATCAGTGGAGGAAGTGCCTCCCCTGTCCTTAAAGCAAGCTCAGGCCGCCCCTGATTTTTCTGGCCACCTCAGGGGAATAAAAGCCTAAGGATAATTAAGTTGCAAATACAGCCTTAATTAGGTAGTTAAATCTCCCCTCAGGGCAGCTAGGACCAACTTGGGGTGGAAAGGGGTATGGGGGACTTTGAAGGTGAAATCCCAACTCTCCATCCTTTATCAGGATACTAGTCAGGGATCAAAAAGTTCTAAAACATTCTTGACCACCTACTTTGAAAAAATGCACGTTGCTCTGGAAATTCATGTTTACATCTGATATCTGTTGTCTTGGGGTCTCGGCCATAACCCCCAACTTAACATCTTCCTGCATAGGTGATAACAAGCCAGTATCAGAAAGGCACAACAGCAGAGCGGTAGAAAATGTGAGCTCTGGAGTCAGGCTGCCAGGGTGGGAATCCCAAATCCTCCTTTCACTAGTTGTATGATCTTAAGACAAGTTAATTCCTCAAAACTCAGTTCCTTCAATGGGCATACAACAGTTCCCTCTTAATGTGTTATTGTAAGTACTAATGGATGTAAACCATTTAAAAATGTTCCAGGAACTGAATTTTTAATATAATTTAACCTGGATTAATTTAATTTTAAATAGCGTTCTGTGGCTAGTGGCTACCATGTTAGGTGTCATAGCTTGTATATTATATGCTCTTTTGCCAGGAATGCCTTCTTTCTGCCTTCTCCATTTGTGAAGCTCCCACAAATGAATGAATGGATGAATGAATGAGTGAACATATTACTGTAAGCCTGGTATAAAGCTGACATGGATCAAAGATAATTAATGCTAAAAAGTATAATGCATTTAATTTCACTGTTTCTTGTCGTCAAATATCTTTGTACAATGTTCGTTTGGTGATATGAATGTTCTTGTTTTTAGTGATTTGGGGTTGGAAAGGACTTACTGGTTTCTTTTCAAATCACACTCTTCACTGATCCTACTCTCAAGTTGAAAAGCTAAATTCACATCTGTTATATGAGGGAATACGGCTTTTTATAAACCAGCTCTTCTGAAAGCAGCAAAAGGAAAGCCAAAGTGATGGAAACTTACTCTGCACACACAGCGCACAACTGCCCTTTCAGACATCGGCTTTGGCGCAGCACGAAAGCCTTGGCTGCAACAACAGTGCAGTGTGTGAGGTTTATGAAAGAGCCAACGTGTGCTGCTTTTGGAAGAAACCTTTCACATGGGCCTGCTCTGCTCCCAGCACAACAGGTCACGTGGGCTACAATTAGAGCATACCAAAGCCAGCTTTTACTATTTTCCTTCCACAAAAGTGGTTTGAATGTTTGTTGGAGTATTTTTCTACCTTTATTTTTGCCCGCTGCCCTATTCCCCTCTGTAACCAGTGATCTTTGAATACAGATTTGTTACCTTAAATCTACAGCACTCTACTGATTCTTAAAAGTGAGAGATTTGTGTGAAGAGGAATCTGGCTTTTGCACCTGAACTAAAACATCAATAAATGCTAGGGAAATCTCCCTTATATAGTTAAGATCCCTTTCATTGTGAACCTGGGTCAAATCAGGAATAAAGGGCTGGGGTAGAGCACTTGTCCTGACAAAGGAATGAAGCTGGAGGAGGCCAAAGACTCACAAGCAGGCAAAGCTGGGAAAAGCCACGCCCAGCCCCCCCTTCGCAGGTGGCAAGACACAGTCCTAGAGAAGAAAGGAACTTGCCCAAAGTCACAGGATGATTCAGGAGCAATCCTGGAGGGAGAACCCAGGGTCCCTGACTCTTGCAAAGGGAAGGTCTCCTGGGCCAGTGTTTCCTACCTCAGGACCCCTACGGCGGGGCAGGAGGAACGCATTTCCCACCTTGGGTCAGGAGGAGACCCCTCCAAACTTAACATTCCACTGATAAAAGGTTTTTTCAGTCTTTTCATGATTGATAAAGCTAAGACCAGAGAGAAGATTTATTCTACAGGTCCATGGAGGATGCCAAGAAATATGAGGCACAAGCTTGTCTCCAGAAGTGACGACGATGATGAACATGATGATGTCTTCTGAGAGGCGGGAGGCAATGCAGACTCGATTTCTCCTAAAATGACTGTATGGGTCCCAGCATCTGGAACCAGCGAGGACAACCGAGGTGCCAGTGTACCGACACGAGCACTTCACGTGCACAGAGAAGACGCCTGTGGCACGACGCTTACACAGGGCTGCCCCTCAGCCTAGAATGCCCAGAAGCCACAGACAGGGCTTCCCCCAGAGCTGACCCTCTGCTTTGGATCAGGTTCTTTGCTTGATAGGCAACCTTTTCTCATCTTTGCTCCCAGAGTCTTTATTTCTCCTTAACAGAGGAAAATAAGATTAGCAAGGCAGGGGTTCAGTATATGGAGAGCTTTGAATGCAGGTGGAGTAAACACCTGCGAGATCTTGACAAAACTGATAGGAATAGAAACTGAAGTTCGCTTATACCTAGAAAGTGGTAGACTCAAGTGTTAGAAATCCCTCTGAAATATCCAGCTAATGGAGGCATTTTTTTACTTAAAAATTATCATTTTGGGATGGGAAATTAAAAAGAAATAGAAGAGTTATATTAATATGTAGATAATTCTAGATGGTAACACAAATCAACTCAATTATCAGGCTCTTCTTTGTTGCAGACATTAAGAATTTTGGGTGGTAACAAGGCTAAAAGCATGATTGTGGCATTTTAGACTGAAGTGGAAAGAATGATCCAGGACAGAAACCAAGATGAAACGAAGAAAGAAGAGGCACAGGCAGCTGACTGCTTTGTGCTGACGGCGTGACTAGCATCCGGGGCTGACTTGTAATCAATGTCAAGTTTATTTCTGTAAGTACCTTTGACTTGGGTTACTTTATCAAGGGCAGGAGTTTGCCCTTTCATCCTTTAAGTCATGAATGGTGCTAAGTCCTTATCTAGCTTGCCTAATTCCTCTTGGACAAGCAATAGGCTATAAAATTAATGGTTGTACTTCAGTGAGTGCACCCTCCTTTTAAAATGGAATTTCTTAGATAAAACTGTGCTTTAACTGATACCTTTGAGGCCTGCAATAGTATGGGTACAACTTGGCATACCTCATGCTTTCTTGTGTACTGCATATTAATTCCAATGTATTAATGGCTGTGGTTTTTATGGTGTGAAAATGGACATAGGACCCTTTTATTAGGGTAATTTATAATCCAATGTCCCTTTATTTTAGAACAGATTGAAATTATTGGCAGGCTAAAGTTAATTTGTAACTTACAAGTAAGAAATCTGGCAAGACTGAGCTCAAAGTATGATACTTTGGGTTAAAGTGTGAGTACACTATTCGCAATTTAGGATCTAAAGATCCCGTCCAAAGGCCATGAAGATGATTTCCCTGGACTTGATTGGTGCCAGTCAGAAAAACAGTGTTTTTCATGTTAAGGAATATGGATCTCAGTTAGGTGGCTGTGGAGGTAGAGGGTACAGTACATTCGATATAGAATATGCAAAGTTGATCCTACTTACTCTTGCTTACACATTTCAATATGAAGAGAGCTCCTGGTAAAACACCCAGGTAGTGAGTACAGGTTGCTGCTGTGTCAGACAAACAGTAAAAGAAAAAAAGGGTTAGAACTTCAGTGACTGTATTTCCACATTGAATGATGATTATCCTTTTAATAAGTATAAAAAAGCTTATAAGGTTTACTGGTCATGTCATTAGCCCTCAAGAAAGTACTGATCTCAGTTATTTGGAAGAGGAAAATAAATATTTCACTCTGCATTATCTGGCTAATTTGCTTTTAGCTTTTATGTTAAAAAGTATTATGATAATTTTAGATATTTAACAGGCATCACTGCATTTCATGATAATTTTACTGATAGAATAAATGAAAGGTTTTCACAGTGCCTAATAAATTACTTATTAGATAAACCCAGGCTTTTGCCAGTCAAGGTGTTGGAAATTCAGTGATGAGCAGCAGCTGACAGTCTACTTTGGTAAACTTTAATGAATAAATAGTAACTACAAAACTGTGTTACATGCTATGACAGTGGAAGTTCAACATGCTGTAGGAATGCACAGGACCTAACAAATCAGGGGATGTGGACTGACTTGTGACCCCCCTCCCCATTCATATGTTGAAGCCCTAAACCCTGGAACCTCAGAATGTGACTGTCTTTAGAGACAGGGTCTTTAAAGAGTAACAAGATGAAGCCCCTAGGTTGGGTCCTAATCCAATCTGACTGGTGTCTTTATAAGAAGAAGAGATTAGAACACAGACACCAGGGACACCATGTACAGAGAACTGACCACGTGAAGAGGCAGCGAGAGGGTGGCCATCTGCAAGCCAAGGCAAGATGCCTTGGCAGAAACCAAACCTGCTAACTACTCGGTCTTTGACTTCTGGCCACCATGTCCAAGAGAAGATAAATTTATTGTTTAAGCCACCCAGTCTGTGGTATTTCTTATGGAACCTAATGTGCCATGGACTAGGGAAGGCTTCCTAGAAAAAGGGATGACCAAGCTAAGAGGACTGCAGGAGAGACCACTCTAGGACAAGGGGCTGGTGTGTGCGAAGGCCTAGAGGTAAGAGAGGCCATGCTACCCTCCAGTGACTTGAAGGCATTGAGTGCAGCCAGGGCACTGTGTGCAAGTCCAGAGGCGTCATGGACAATTGCCATTTTTGGCTGCCCGACATCTGAACACCCTGCCATCTTACAAGAATCCCTACATAGTTGGGAGGAAGGTTGAGGGGAATAGACACCACCTGTTTGAGCTCCTTGCAGCTACGACTTGGCACATTGACCTAAACGCAGCCAGCTCCCACTCCCATCTGGGACTTTGACTTGGGAGGGAGGGAGACAAAGGGCAGAGTGGTTAGAAGGAGCTCATGATGCTGATGGAAGACCCCAACAGCCAGTGGTAAGGCAGAACCCACTGGAGGCAATAGAATACATTTGTGTGGCAACAAGCGTCCAACACCAAGATGGCAGGTGTCCAGAGCAGCAGACTAAGTGGGGTGACCAGTTGTCTGGAGCGAACTGGGAGGCTTGGCCTCTCTATTGGGAGCAGATGGTTCCTGTGATAGGATTTTGGCTGTGCCCTGCCTCCCTGAGCTACTGTTTTCCAAGCCTCCCTGACAGTTCCATGAGTTACTTGCTATCTTTCCAAAAAGACTTCTTTTCTGCTTAACAAGAATTGGCTTTTCTTGGCTGCCACAAAGAATCCTGAATAACACCACAGGGGGCAGTAATACTGTGAAAGGCCTTTGAAGCCACATCATTGCAGTTTATAGACTTTGTCCAGAAATCAAGGCATGATGCGGAGAGAGGACACCAAAAGGTTTTGGGCATGAAATAATGTGATCAGATTTTCACCTAAGGATGGTCACTCTCGCGACAGTGTGGAGAACAGAATGAATAAGAGCCAGCTGGAGGATGGAAGAGCAGACACGCAGCAGCAAGGAAAGTCAGGAAGCTACGGTAACAGGACAGGCAAGAGAAGAGGCCGCCTAGGCCCTCCAGGTTGTAGGGGAAGGAGGTGGAATGACTGGATAGGAAGGTAGCTGGTTAGATAGAATTATTAATGAATGACAGACAGCCAAGACCTTTAAGAACACTGACCTTAAAACCATAAATGCGGCAGGGCACGGTGGCTCACACCTGTAATCCTAACATTCTGGGAGGCCGAGGCGGGCGGATGACTCAAGGTCAGGAGTTCGAAACCAGTCTAAGCAAGAGTGAGACCCCCGTCTCTACTGAAAATAGAAAAATTAATTTGGCCAACTAAAAATATATAGAAAAAGTTAGCCGGGCATGGTGGCACATGCCTGTAGTCCCAGCTACTCAGGAGGCTGAGGCAGAAGGATCGCTTGAGCCCAGGAGTTTGAGGTTGCTGTGAGTTAGGATGACGCCACGGCACTCTAGCCTGGGCAACAGAGTGAGACTCAAAAAAAAAACCCAACCAAACAAACAACAAAAAAAAAAACCATAAAAGCATTAACCTCGCATAGAAAACCAGACAGAACATGCCCATCCTCCACCACCTTCTGAATAAGTGTCACAGGCTGGTGCTGCCTTGTTCCTGGCTGCCAGAAACCGAAGATGACCTGCAGCTGCATCACTGTCGTCTGACTGTGAATAAAGGAAATGCCACGCCTCTTGCCAGAGCCGCTGAGCCTCCCTTCCAGGCCACAGCAGAGTTCAGTTAGAACTCTATGTCATGTCTAAATGAACCTCCTCTCAAATCTCTGGAGGCTGGCAAACTTGTGGCCTTGCAGCCATGTGTGGCCTCCTGGATCCTTGAGTGAGGCCTTTTGCCTGAATCCAAGTACTACAGAACAAATCCTTTTAATAAAGGGATTTGTTCTGTGAAGTTTGGATTCAGAGGAGGGGACCTGGAGGGCCACATGTGGCCTTGAGGCCACAGGTTCCCAACCCCTTTGACTAATCCCAACATTCTTCCCACCTCTCTGCCATCACAGAAAACCTCCCGTTCTCCCAGGACACTGCTTCCTTTAAAACCTCCTCAGGTGAAGGTTATTTATTCTCTCGAAGCTCAGGAATTTCTGAGTCAGAAGGTGGGATTGGTAGTTTCTCCCTGAGCTTCCCACCCTCTTGTGAATCTTCTGCAGCTGTGAACCTTGGGCCATCTGGTATACCCTTTTTGCAAACCTCTTCCTACTTCCTCCTTGCTCTACCCTCAGTCTTTGCCACCTGCTCACTGTGTACCTCTCCACTTATTCCAGTGGCTTCAAACCCTGGAATCCTCATGCCAAATGGAGACCACACCCATCATCAAACCCTGAACCTTGTTACCACCTCAAAACTATGCCACTTCCATTATCACTAACTCAGAAATCACCAGTTCTCCAGTCTGCTGAAGTCACCCTATCACAACTGTTCTTCTGACCTCATTACTTCCAATCTGACCCTTCCACTTTCTTCCTATTCATTAGCCATACTCATTTCAGTTCCTTTATTATTTTATAAATTTCATATCTACTATTATAACTCCCTATCCCCTCTGTCCTGTCTTTGCAACCACCCAACAAATTTCAACCCCAGATAAATTCCATCATCTGCCATTTCCTTGTTTGTACCTAAAGAAGGTCCAGTGGAAAAAAAATGGGGCCACAAGCATACCAGGTAACCGGGGAGACGAGCATCACTATAAATTCATGATTGTGAATAATGACTGAGTATCTAAACTTAGTAAGCAAGGTTACTGTGCTTCTCTAGTTACTGTCTGTCTTCCTCTCTGCTTACTCAACACCTCCACTTTTCTGAAACCTCGGAACCTCCTCCATTCCCCTCACACCCACCTCTCTTGCATTCTCCACCTCTTTCTACTGGGTTATTTCCATTGTAATTAAAACATGCTTGAATATCTTCCATCTTAAAACACAAACCAACAAAAACTCTCCTTAGGCTCCCTTGCCATCTACCACTGCCCCATCTCTTTCTTCCCGTTCACACGGGCTTCCAGAGTCCCAACATGCAGTCACCACTGCATCAGCAGTCGCCAGTCCACGCAGCGCAGTCAGGACTCTACACCGCCGTTTCACTAAAGAGCTCTTGCCGTCGCGACAGACAGTGAAATGCTTCGGTTCAACTTCCTTGACCTCTCATCAGCATTCAATAGTCATCATTCCCTCCATTTCCACAGGTTTCCTTCCTTCCCCTTTTCATTATTTTCACTTTGCTGGATTTGCCTCGCAACCCCCCGCCCCCCGCGCTTCCGGCCCCGCCCGCTCCGCGCGGGGGACTGTGGGAGCGGCTTCCTTGGATGCGCGCTTGGCAACGGCAACGGCTGCGGCGTCGCGCTCGGGCCTACGGAGGCTCCGGGCAGATTCCGTCAAACGCCGCGTCTTCCCCCGGGGCGACTCGTGGTCGCCCCGCTCCCCTCAGCGCGAGGTAGAAGGGGCCGGGGCTGGTCCCTTCCGACCGTCACCCGCCCGCCGCCTGTGTCGGCGGGTCGCGAGGGGACCTGCCCGCCGCCCCGTCCCCGGCTCCTGTGGCTGGACGCGAACTGGAGGGGCCCGGGCCGGTCCGCTCCGGGAGGCGGGCGTCGTCTCTCGCTCGGCGGTCTCCCGGCCGGCGGGCTGTTCTTGCGCTCGGGGCGCGGGTGCGCGTTGCTGCTCCCCTGGCCTGGCTGTCCCGAATCACAGCCCTCGGCGGGACCTCCAGACCCAGTCAGACCTTCGCAACGGCTCTCGAGGGTCGCCGCAGATGGGGTGCGCGTTGCTCTTTCGGTTTTGTTAGGTGAAGCACTTGAAAGTGCCGGACAAAAGGCGGAATCAGAAAGTGATGGTAAAAGTACACAGCGGAATGCATAAAGCACGGACGTACTTAGCCGCACAAAGATGGAAAAATACAAAGACATGAAGTACTCTTCTCCCAAGATTCTTTCTAAGCCTCAAATTACCTGTGTTCTTTTGCCAGTCTGATTTTCTGATCGTGAACTTTTCAGAAACTATAATAGACATTTTGAAAGTAGAGTACATCATAGACAGCAGTAGAAGAATAAAAAAAAGTAACTTTGGCATTTAAAAAAAGTTTACTGACATTTATATTAAATATAGGTGGCATCCGCAAATTATTTCAACATGAGATGCTTGTTATGCATAGAAGCTGCTTTTCCAATATTAATAGCTTAGAGAATCCAGAAACCCTGGGTCGTACGTAACATTTGTTTTGCCACCCACCCATAGCTGTTAGCCATGGGTGAGTCCCTTCACCTTTCTTGGCTTCACTTTCCACACCTTTAAAATTTTGTATGTTCCATCAGATTTCTGTTCAGCTAAAAGTCTCTTCCAGGTAAAACCTTTTTAAAATCTGTTTACAACCCAGCTGAAAGGATCTCTAGTTCTAAAAGTTGCATGTTTTTATTACTTATGTATAAGCTAAACTGAATTAAATAGGACTCACAATCAAGAAGTTCTTGCGTAGCATAGTGGTTCTCAAAGTGTGGTCCCCAGGCCGGGCGCGGTGGCTCACGCCTGTAATCCTAGCTCTCTGGGAGGCCGAGGCGGGCGGATTGCTCAAGGTCAGGAGTTCAAAACCAGCCTGAGCAAGAGCAAGACCCCGTCTCTACTATAAATAGAAAGAAATTAATTGGCCAACTAATATATATATATATATACATATATATATATATATAAATTAGCCGGGCATAGTGGCGCATGCCTGTAGTCCCAGCTACTCAGGAGGCTGAGACAGAAGGATCGCTGGAGCCCAGGAGTTTGAGGTTGCTGTGAGCTAGGCTGACGCCACGGCACTCACTCTAGCCTGGGCAACAAAGCGAGACTCTGTCTCAAAAAAAAAAAAAAAAAAAAAGTGTGGTCCCCACACCAGCAACATCAGCATCATCTGGGAACTTGTTAGAAATCCACTCTAGCCTGGTGTGGTAGCTCAGGGCTGTGATCCCAGTGACAAGGGAGACTGAGGTGGGAGGATTACTTGAGCCCAGGAGTTAGAGACCAGCATGGGCAACATAGTGACACCCCATCTCTAAAAAAATAAGAAAAAAAACTAACCAGGTATGGTGGGATGCATCTTGAGTCCCAACTATAGGGGAGGCTGAGGTAAGAGGACTGCTTGAGGGCAGGAGTTTGAGGTTGCAGGGAGCTATGATCGCGCTACTGCACTCCAGCCTGGGCAACAGAGTGAGACTCTGTCTCTAAAAAAGGAAATAAATAAAAATAGAATTTTTAAAAATGTAAGAGAAATTTCTAAATTTAATGTTTTATTTGGGAAGAAAGGATTATAATTCAGGGCACACACAGTCTGGATTGTCTTCAGTATGTCCAAAGAACAAAGGGGAGATTGGAGATTTTATCAAAAGGAGAAATGTTATAGTGCTCTTTGTGAAAGTTCATTGGCACCAGTAGTTTCTGGGAAGCAGGCAAATTCTGATTGGTGAGCAGTGGAGGTGGGTTAAACTAGAGTTGCAGCGAGTTAGCTGCAGCTATAGATAAAACTGGTCTCAGATTACAATAGGCAGTGTTAGCAGCTTGACTTGCAGAGGATTCCATTCTTGGAGCAATGTTATATGTCTTGAGTGCTGTTTCCCCCTGGCTTCTTGACTCTGTTTAGTTGGGTATGACAAGAATGACCCAATTCATATGTTCAACTTTCACACTTCTATTTTACTTTGCTTTGACATCTATTTTATTCTGTCTTGCATTTTTTCTCAACATTTTGTTACAAAAATTTTCAAGCG
Organism: Microcebus murinus; assembly: GCF_040939455.1. NCBI lineage: Eukaryota > Metazoa > Chordata > Mammalia > Primates > Cheirogaleidae > Microcebus > Microcebus murinus. The sequence goes on along the minus strand of NC_134116.1, from coordinate 80,838,407 downwards.
TTGCAGCAAAGTTTAAAGAATTTTACAATGAACATTATACCTGCTGCTGGATTCCACCATTAATATTTTTGTGTACTTTATCACATATCTGTCCATTTGCCCATCTCTCTATTAATCTGTCATATTTTACATATTTCAAGCTAAATTAAAGATATTAAGCTTTCCCTTAAGTGCTTCAGCATGCATATTAATTATAGTCAAATTTTTAATAGTTTTTTCTTTTGAGATAAAATTTACAAAGCAGAAATCTCAAGTACACATTTGCTAAGTTTTCACAAGTGCATACACCTGTGTGACCCGAAGTCCTGCCAAAATACAGTAATCATCACCCCAGAAAAAATTCTCTCATGCCCTTTTCCATTCAATCTCTGACTCCCACCCCTAAGAAGCAACCACTGTTCTGTTTTCTATCCTAGATTAGCTTTGCCTGTTCTAGAACTTCATATAAATGCAACAGTGCATACATAATGTTTATGTAAAGCTTGTTTCACTTGGCATAACTGAGATTCTTCTATCTTATTACATATGTCATTGGCGCATTCTTTTTTATTGCTGAATAGTGCTCCATTGCACAGATATGGCACATTTTGCTTATCCATTTTATTGATGGGCACCTGGTCTGTTTCTTATTTTTAGCTACTGTGAATAAGGAAGGCTATGAGAAAGAAAAGAAACTTTTTATCTAAGGAACGAGAGCCTCCTCTAAATTATCAGGCTCGGAGAGGTGTGGGAATGAGACAGCAGTCACATCGCACTTCCCTTCTGGGGCTAAGTAATCATCTCTTAAAACTGCTTGCTATGGCCACAAGTATCTATAAGTTAACGTAACCATGCTGCAGGCTGGATGCTGTAACCCTTACAGTGTACAGCCAGTCATATTCCATGTTATTTCTGGAAACGAACAAGACTTCCTGACCAACAACTTTGTATCGTCCCACTCATTGCCCCCTTTTTTGCCTTTAAAAACCTGCTTTTAACAAAAGCTGAATTGGAGCTCACATCCAAGGTTACTTGGGTCTGAGTCTTCCAGGCAGCTGTCCTTATCTTGGCTCAAGTAATCTCTTTAAAATTATAATTTGTACCTCACTTTCTTTAGTTTGACAGCTGCTGTGAACATTTTTATACATATCTTTTTGTAACATGTGTTTTCATTTATCTTGGGTAAATACTTTTGAGTGGAATTGCTGGGTCATAAAAGGTTAATTTTATGAAACTTCAGACCTTTTTCCAAAATTGTATCAGTTTACATTTTACAGACAATGTATAAGTACCCTGGTTGCTCCACATGTTGCTGATAGGATGTGTGGTTGGTCTTTTTAATTTCAACCATTCCAATGAGTGTGTGTGGTTTCTGCCTTGCATTTTAATTGACTATTGCATATCTTTCATCTGCATTTGATACTAAGCTCCATGAAAATCAGGACAGCCAACTGTACCCCCTCTAGTGCCTGTCACTGTTCCTTCAGTGTTGTAGGTGTGGAATAAATGTGAAACCAGAGTAATGAGTGTTTTGACACTTAGTTTTGGGAATTTGATGGGATAAAAAATTCAAGGCATAAAGATATGTATAGATAGATTTGACCATAAAGGTTTTTGAATGGTTATAGTTGATTTGACCATAAAGGTTATCAATGGTTATATTTTATTTGAATTAAGAATTAATTCAAATAATTATAATAATAATTTCTCATACCAAGAACATGCTTATACTGCCAATTTTCCATAGGCGAAAATGATGCAAAATGTGCACCTGGTTCCAGAGACAGACAAGGATGATCTTTATTCTGGTTCTAATGACTACAGTGCAACCTATGATACTGAGGTAAAAAAAAAAAAAATCTAGTTTTTTTCCTTTTACATTGGTCTTTTTGTTAAATTGGTTATGAAGACTTTGGATTTGAGAGTTCTGCTTTATTATGATTTAGATTAATTAAGCTGATTAATAAACCTAAAAAATGCTATTAGTGAAGATTCTTCTAACTTACACGAAAAAATAAATAAATAATTGCAGCAGAGAGGAAGATCACTAGATAGGTTATGGCAATGAATTAAAATGACTTATATACTTTTCTTCTTCAGCCCTCACTATCTAAATATGTAAAAGACTTAGATCACCTGAAGTTACCTAAAATCAGTTTTTTTAATGCTTTAAATGAGAAATGTCATGTAGCTTTTTCTTTTAAGTTATATAACTATTTTATTTAAAAATAGGATATAGAGATAAATATAAAGAAAAATTAAAATAATAGAAACTGTCACCACCAGTCACCCAAAGATAGCAATTACCTAATAGTCAAATTACCTAATCGCCAAATATTTTCCTGTGCAAATATATGTATATTTCTATGCTTTTGGATAAAGTGGGATCATATTTTGTATACTATTTTATAATGTGCTTTTTTGTATTTCATGAATATTTATTTCAATAGATCTATATCTGCATAATATTTAATGATGTCATAATTTAAAAGGTGAAATTCTTACTAAGACAAATTTGGATGTTGTAAGTCTGTTTACGTGTCTTGTGAGTGTTATAGTTTCCAAGTTGTTAACACACACACACACACACACACACACACAAATTCTTTATAAAGTTGGCTTAAACTAGTGTGGGAAAAAAGTAAGGATGAAAACTGATTGTTAATTTACTTGCAGGTATCTAAGAACCAAATACAGTTGGCCCTCCCTCCATATCTATGGGTTCTGCATCCATGGATTTAATCAACTTTGGAAAAAAAATTCCACAAAGTTTCAAAAAACCTTGAACTTGTCATGCTGATACTATGCTGAACGCACAATGTATTAGATATTATAAGTATTATAAATATTAGCGTGATGTTGTATTAGGTATTATAAGTAATCTAGAGATGATTTAATGTATAAGAGAGGATATACATAGGTTATGTGCAAATACTAAATCATGTTATATCAGAAATTTGAGCATTGGTGAATTTTGGTGGGGCGGGGGCTCCTGGAACCAATCCCCCCCATGAATACCACAGGACAACTATTTAGGAAATCTCCTTCTATTCTACAGTTTTTCTTACAGCTTTTAGTAATTTTTAAAGTGTTGTGGGTTTTTTTTACCCCTTTGGAGTAAAATGATGGTCTGTGAATTTGAGACCTAAAAAGAAAATAAGAAAGACAATAGAAACCATTCACTTTTTCTATATAAAATAAAAATCTAGGTGAAAACCAGGTACACCTGTAGTTCCAGCTACTTGGGAGGCTGAGTCGGGAGGATTGCGTCTCATATGTGTACCATGATCCCATGCCTATGAATAGCTACTGCACTGCAGCCTGGGCAACATAGCAAGACTACGTCTCTTAGAAAAAATAAATAAAAGGAAAAATGTAGGTAATACTGATCATTATGGAAAATTTGAAAAGTATAGAGAATTGGAGAAAAAAGAAATGACATAAATCCTGTCACCCAGAGATCACCTACGTTGGCTGTACTACCTGATGTTTTGCTGTATTTCCTTGTCCTTTAATATACAGATGTTTCCCTCCCAGTATACAAACACACACACACACAGATGATTATATAGTCTCCTTTTTAAAATTTGCATTGTAACATAGGTATTTTCTGAAGTTAGTATAAATCATGAAAACCATTGAAACCTCCCCATTCTCCCAATTATGAAAGTAAGACATGCTTCTTGTTGAATACAGAGTTATCAGTAATCAATCTTATCACTCAGAAATAACTACTGTAACTTTTTTTGCTTTGTCTTTCCTTCATGTATACATACATAGTTTTCTTTTAGTGTGCTTGGGATTAAACAAACATTTACTTTTCTGTTTCTTTTTTTTACATTCAACTACATCATAAGCAATGTCTTTAGACAAAGTATTAAATAAATATGATTTTAATGGTTGCATAATGCTGAAAATATATAGGTGATTAGAAGTATTTTCCCATGTTAAAATTTTTTTCCAGTTTTCTGCTGTTGTAAATAACATTGTGATGAACAATTATATATAATACATAAATAAATGGTGTAAAATTTACTATGTTTTGATGAAACATTTCCTAGACTAGAGTCCCAGAGGTGGAATTAATGGATTGTGAAGATGATCATTTTTTTAGTTTGTCACAGTGTAGCTCCATGATTTAATCTGGAGCAAGTACTCAAAATATCTTACCCCAAAATAAATTATACAGTGAATTAAAAATGTTTGGTTTAAAAATGATTTTCTTTAATCTTAATTAACTAATAACAAGTTCAGTATATAACTGAATTACTTGAAACAATTTCTTAAGATGTTGATAGAATATGCGATTTGTTAAGTCACAAAGGAAAAATTACAAAAGTTGCATTAGTTTGGTGTTTGTAATTGGAGCATTTGTTAACTGTTCTTTCTAGTTTGTCCTTTAGTTAGAATTTATTGATTAATCAAATTTTACTAATAATTTAGGAATATTAGTAGATATCCTTTTACCAAAATATTTGCCAAAGTGGAAGTATAATTATTAATAATTATGCTGAAGTATACCTTTGGCTTTTCAGTTTCTATGGCTAACTGAGAATTGTATACTTACTATATTTTATGTAGTTAATATGAAAGGTTATAAAGATAATTTAAAGTACAAATTTAGGAAGAATGATTCTATTTAATAAAATTGTGTTTTAAAATGTGTTGTGGTTGGGCATGGTGGCTCATGCCTGTAATTCCAGCACTTTGGAGGCCAAGGTGGGAGAATTGCTTGAGACAAGGAGTTCTAGACCAGCCTGGGCAACATAGCAAGATCTCATCTCTACAAAAAATTTAAAAAAATAGCAGAGTATGGTGGCACACACCTGTGGTCACAGCTACTTAGGAGGCTGAGGTGAAAGAATCACTTGAGCCCAGAAGATCGAGTTATAGTGAGCTATGATCATGACATTGCATTTTAGCCTGGGTAGCAGAGCAAGACCCTGTCTCTTAAAATAAAATGAAATAAAATAGTGTGTTATGTTAGCATTCTGGTTATATAAACATTTTATTTTGATTATCTGCAAATTTTTAAAAACTTAATTGACAGTGACTCTATTTTTATATATTATATATATTTATTTTTAAATAATTGACATGCATATTTTTGTATGATTGAAGTAGTAGATTGAAGAAGTAGATTGAAATGAATCAGAGGCAAGTATGAGAATTGTGCATAAAGTATGTCTGAAGGGTTAGAGCCAGAGTGTGTGTTGGAGAAGTAGGAAATAAAGGCTCCTTAGAAGGTTGGTGGATGGGAAGACTGGGTGCTTTTGGGAGACTATAAAAAATGGCATTTTGTCCAGGAAAGCCCGGATCACTTTTATCCTGCCCTTGACTAATGTTCTTTTCGTCAAATTCCCAGAAGGGGACTACAAGTACAGGTCAGGAATCAGCAAAGCAATATAACATTTTATTTCGACTGAGACATCGATTCCAAATGGCAATGGAGGGCAGGGTGGATATGGTGGAGCCCTCTGTTTGCCTAGAATAGCTCCAGTCTGAGTCTCAGACTTTACCTCTCCAGTGACAAAAGGTCATTTGGGCAAATGGAAATGGAACAAGAGATAGTGTCCCACTGCTTGTAGAGAATATAGCCTTTTCTGTCCTGAGGCTTTCTCAGGTAGGGTTCTAGCGTGGTCCCAGCATATGGGAGAAGAAGAGAGGCAAGGACAGAGAGGGAGGGAGGGGTGGGAGAAGAGAGAGGGAGAGAGAGATGTGAACCTCAGTTCTTACTGCTCTGGCCACTAGGAATAAAGAAACAGAAGGGCTGTTTTCATTTGAGGTGTCAGTCTCACGGTTTTTGGTATTTTTTTCTTTAATTCAGGATATTATGGGGGTACAAACATTTCGGTTACATGTAATGTGTTTGCCTCATCCACGCCAGGGCTACAAGCATGTCCTTCTCCCAAACATATTAAAATTTTCTTGTTATCTTTGTGTTACTGATTTCTAGCTTTATTCTTAGAGAACATAATATGTATGTTTTCAATTCTCTGAAATTTATTAATATTCCAAGCGCATTTTTAAAGAATATATGTTTTGCAGTTGGTGGGTACAATATATGTCAGTTAGGTCAAGTGTGTCCACTGCATCCTTCTCTCACTGTTTCACTTGTGTCTTCTGGCCCAGAGCCATTCCATTGCTCGGTCAGGCTCTAAAGCTTAGATGGAAGTATGAAAGGAAACTCTGTGGAGGTCCTGGGAGGGAGGAAGGGGCAGGATATGTCCCAGGGTAGGGATCTTAAAGACAATGAAAATATCTCAGATATCCCCATATCCACGTGATTGGACCACCCAATAACCTAGCCTCTTAATCAATAGACCTTCTCATCACAGAGCTCAACTCCATTCCAACTCATCTATGGATACTCCTAGATACTTATTACCTGGAACAACTCTGTCTTCTGAAATAGTAGTCTGGCATTCCATCTTTTGATCTCAATCCTTAGTCCTTCCAGTCTATCAGGGTCTTCAACCTGTCAATCTTACCACTTACATCCTGCCCATCAGCAGCAGCCTCTTGTCTTCATTTTCCCTGCCTCTGTAGATTTCATGGCCTGTCATTTAACCCACATCTTAAATATCTCTACCCCATTCCCTTCTAGTCATTTCTGTCTGGCAAAATACCAACTCTGCCTCTTCCAGACCTACCCCTTGGGAAATGGTACAGCTTTATTTGATCGAACCACACGCATGAGGATACTGATGCTACCATAAACAAATTCTTGGTCACGAGTAAAGATCAGCTCCCCAACCATGTGCAAATCACTTTTTCATTTACTTCATTCATTCATATGTATTAAGTGCCTGCCATGTGTTAGGCACTGCACTTAGACAAAACGCAGAAAGCTTCCTGCCATGTGGAGCTCACATCATGGTCTTAGCCAGCCTTCTCATTGATCCTACTCGAGCCTATTTCGAACCTTCTCCACGCTCCTCAAACTTTTGCCCCACACCCCCATCAGACGGGCTAGAGTGCCACTTCCCAGAGGAACCAGAAGCCACCAGATGGGAACTTTTCTCATCAAACCTTCAGTGAGCCTTGTATCCTCCCTTCTTTCCTGCCTTTTACTTTGAAAGGAGTGTCCATCTGGGAGACCTTCCTTATCCCTCCCTCCCAGCAGTCTGCCCACTGTGTGACTTTCAGTTTGGTGATCTGTCATCCCTGAGGGCAGGGACCTTGTCAGTCCCCAGCTGTGCCCCCGAGATCTCTGGGAGGAGGCCCCGCCCAGCGCGCCTTGGGGGCGGGGCCAACGCCAGGGGCGGGGCCCAACGGGAGCAGTCTTCCGGCGCCATGGTGGCGGTTTCTGCAGACTTCGTCTGAGGAAACGGAATCTCCCCTCAGAAGTCGGAGACATAACGTCCCAGATGTGGGTCAGGCGGGATTTGTGGATGTGCGAGGGTCCTTTCAGCCTGCACGGCATGAGAGCCTTTCCCCGCTGCCCGGTCGTTCCTGGGAGGGCCCGCCAGGCCCAGCAGTGGCCTCGGACCCTCGCGGGGCCCGATGCCACCGGCGTCAGAGGAGCCCCGAGGGTGTTGGAACTCCCTGCTGGGCCTCCGCGGTGACAGTGATAATAAGATATTAATAATATTGACTACTGTTTGTTGAACCTCCACTAGGTACTGGCTGTCAGGGCTTGGGCGAGCGACAGAACCCAAGGCCCAGAGTTCCTCTATTTCGTGGAGATCCATTAATACCTACCTAATAGATTTGTGATGAGACAGAGAATGAACAAGAAAGGCACGCGAGTGCCAGAATTGGGGATTTGGCCTGTGACTCCGCTGCAGTTGCCACAGGGATTCGGTGAACAGCTTATCCATCCTAAGAGCCCCAGTGCCTTGGAAACTCAGAGGCACGGTAGGTCCTCAAGGTACCAGCCCCTGCTACTCCCCCAAGATTGAGGGGTTAGTATCCCAAACTCTCTCTGCAGGGCCCATATCCAGAATGTGGAGGAGACCCATAGTCCTGCTGAGACTTGCTTCCGGAAGAGTGGAACCCAGCCATAAAATTCCCTGGTGCCTTTGGTGAGGCAAACAGGAAAAGCACGTGGGAACCTAGGTTAAAGGCCAGAGGCAAGCCTGCCACTGAGGGGCAGATGCAGGATCACTTGCCATGTCATGTAGATTCCAAGAGTGCATCTCCTGAGGCCATGGTGACACCTCCAGCAGATAGGACTGGAGGGCAAGCTGTGTCCTCGGGCAAAAAATCAGAGGTCATGGCCTTGAAAAACTGAGGTACTGATACATTCTGCATTTGAGGGCCTACCATGTGTCAGACACAATGTTAGATAGGAACTGTAGCCATGTTTTCTCTCCTAGAGATGAAAGGAAATGAAGGTTTTTACAAAAGCTTTATTGAAATATATTTCATGTACTATTCAAGTCTCCATTTTAAAGGATACAATTCAAGGGATTTTAGTTACATTTACAGAGTTGTGCAGCTATCACTCTATAAATGTATAGATCACCACACTCTAAGTTCAGGACTTTCTCATCACCCCAAAAAGAAATGCTATACTCCTTACTAGTCATTCCCTAATTCTCCTCACCTTCCACCTGAGGCATAAACATCCACTAATTTACTTTCTGCCTCCATGGATATGCCCATTTTGGACATTTCATATAAATGGAATCCAACAATTTGTCATCATTTATACATGGCTTCTTTCATGTAGCATGATGTTTTCAGAGTTTATCCAACTTGTCAATACTTCATTCCCTTTTATTGCCACATAATATTCCATTGTATTGATGTACCATATTTTTAAGTTTTAAAAATTTTACTTACGTATTGTTTTATTGATATATAATATTTGTACATATTTATGTGGTATGTGTGAAATTTTGTTATATGTATAGAATGTGTAATGGTCAAGTCAGAGTATTTAGGGTATCCATCACCTTGAGTATTTATCATTTCTATGTGTTGGGAATATTTCAAGTTCTCTCTTCTGGCTATTCTGAAATATACAATACATTGTTGTTAACTATATTCACTCCAATATCAAACATTAGAATTTATTTCTTCCATCTAACCATATGTTCATACCCATTAATGAAGCTTTCTTCATCCCTTCCCTGCCCAGGCACACCCTGCCCAGCCTCTGGTATCTATCATTCTACTCTCCACCTCCATGAGATCAACATATGAGTGAGTACATCAGATTTTTGTCTTTCTGTGCCTGGCCTACTTCACTTAATGACGTCCAGTTCCACCCATGTTGCTGCAAATGACAGGATTTCATTCTTTTATGGGCAGAAGTATTCCATTGTGTATATATATACCACATTTTCTTTATCCATTTGTCTGTTGATGGACACTTAGGTTGATTCAGTATCTTTGCTGTTGTGAATAGTGCTGTAGTAAAAATGGGGTGCAGATATCCCTTTGATGTACTGATTTCCTTTCCTTTGAATAAATATCCAGTAGTGGGTTTGCCAGATTGTACGGTAGTTCTATTTTTAGTTTTTGAGAAATATCCATAATCTTTTCCTTAGTGGCAGTACCAATTTACATTCCTACCAACAGTGTAAAAGAGTTCCTTTTTCTCCACATCTTTGCCAACATCTGTTATTTTTTCCCTCTTTTTAATAATAGCTGTTCTAACTTGGGTAAAATGATATCTCATTGTGGTTTTGATATGCATCTCCCTGATGATTAGTTATGTTGCACATTTTTTCATATATGTGTTGGTCATTTGTGTGGGTTGTTTTTTTTTGTTTGTTTGTTTGTTTGTTTTTTGAGAACTATCTATTTATGTCCTATGCCTACTTTTTCATGGGATTATTTGGTTTTTTTACTGTTGAGTTGTCTGAGTTCCTTGTATATTCTGGATAGTAGTCCATTGTTGGATGAATAGTTTGCATATATTTTCTCCCATTCAACAGGTTGTCTCTTTACTCTGTTGAATGTTTCCTTTGCTGTTCAAAAGCTCTTTAGTTTAATATAGTCCCATTTGTATACTTTTATTTTTGTTGCTTATGCTTTTGTGGTCTTAGCCTAGACCAATGTCCTGAAGTGTTTCCCTATGTTTTCTTCCAGTAGTTTGATAGTTTTGGTCCTATGTTTAAGTCTTTAATATATCTTGAGTTGATTTTTGTATATGGTGAAAGATAGGGGTCTAGGCCGGGCATGGTGGCTCACGCCTGTAATCCTAGCACTCTGGGAGGCTGAGGCGGGCGGATTGCTCAAGGTCAGGAGTTCAAAACCAGCCTGAGCAAGAGCGAGACCCCATCTCTACTATAAATAGAAAGAAATTAATTTGCCAACTAATATATATAGAAAAAATTAGCCGGGCATGGTGGCACATGCCTGTAGTCCCAGCTACTCGGGAGGCTGAGGCAGTAGGATTGCTTGAGCCCAGGAGTTTGAGGTTGCTGTGAGCTAGGCTGATGCCACGGCACTCACTCTAGCCTGGGCAACAAAGTGAGACTCTGTCTCAAAAAAAAAAAAAAAAAAAAAAAAGATAGGGGTCTAGTTGCATTCTTCTGCATATGAATATCCAGGTTTTTCAGCACCATTTATTGAAGAAGGTGTCCTTTCCCCAATGTATATTCTTGGTATTTTTGTCAAAAATCAGTTGGCTGTAAATACATAGATTTATTTCTGAGTTCTCTATTCTGTTCAATTGTTCTATGCACCTGTTTTTATACTAATACTATGTTGTTTTGTTTATTATAGCCTTGTAATATATTTTGAAGTCAGGTAGTGTAATGCCTCTAGCTTCGTTATTTTTGCTCAGGATTGCTTTGGCTATTCAAACCCTTTTTGGTTTCATACAAATTTTAGAAGTTTTTTTAATCTACCATGCTGATGGACTGGAAGAATCAATATTGTTAAAATGTCTGTACTTGGCCAGGCACGGTGGCTCATGCCTATAATCCTAGCACTTTGGGAGGCTGAGGCAGGAGGATCACTCAAGGTCAGGAGTTCAAGACCAGCCTTAGCAAGAGCAAGACCCCATCTATACTAAAGAAAATAGAAAGAAATTAGCCAGACAACTAAAATATACATATAGAAAAAGTTAGCTGGGCATGGTGGTGCATGCCTATAGTCCCAGCTAATTTGGGAGGCTAAGGCAGAAGGATCACTTGAGCCCAGAAGTTTAAGGTTGTTGTGAGCTAGGCTGATGCCATGGCACTGTAGCCCAGGCAACAGAGTGAGACTCTGTCTCAAAAAAAAATGTACTGCCTAAAATGATCTACAGAATTAATGGAATCCCTATCAAAGTATCATCATCATTCTTTACAGATCTAGAAAAAATAATTCCATGTTTTGTATGGAACCAGAGAAGACCTCGTATAGTTAAAGCAATCTTAACCAAAAAGAACAAATTGGGAGGCATCAGTCTTTCAGACTTCAAGCTTTACTACAAGGCTATAGTAACCCAAACAGCATAGTATTGGCACAAGAACAGAGATATAAACCTTTGAAACAGTACTTAGCACCCAGATATAAAACCATCCTCATATTGTTATCTAATCTTTGACAAAGCAGACAAAAATATACATTGGGGAAAAAAATCTCTATTCAATTAATGGTGCTGGGAAAACTAGATAGCCACATGCAAAAGATTGAAACTGAATCCCCACCTCTCACCTTTCACAAAAATCAACTCACATTGTATAACAGATTTAAACCTAAGGCATGAAACCTTAAGTGAGGTATCACAAGGATGGAAAAACAAGCACCACATGTACTTGCCATTAAATTGGTACTAAGTGGTCAACACCAAGGTGCTCACATGGCAATAATACTCATTGGGTGCCGGTCAGGTGGCAGGGTGGGAGGGTAAGCTCACAATGTACAGAGGCAGAGTGCACCATATAGGGGACGGGCACACTTGTAGCCCTGCTTTGGGCACGGCAAAGGCATTACATGTGACCAAAATGTTTGTACCCCTATAATATTCTGAAATTTAAAAAAATTGGATAACATTTATGTGCTAATATGGGAGTAACATTCATTTGGTATCCAGCAGGTGGGAGGGGGGAGGAGGGATGAGCAAATTAACACTTAATGGGTGCAGTGCGCACTTTCTGGGGGATGGGCATGCTTATAGCTCTGATGTTGGAGGTGCAAAGGCAGTATATGTAACCAAAGTGTTTGTATGCCTGTATTATTCTGAAATAAAAAAATAAAACCTTCTAGGCAACATAAGAGTAAAAACCAAAATGCCAAAGGTAAGTTTTATAAAATTAATTTGTCTATAAGTATTGAGCTACTGTGGATACTTATTTTTAACTGTGGATTTTATAACTTCAGATGTTTTTGTTTTATACATTATTATCCTTTTCTTTCATTTTGAAGTCCTCTCTTTAACATTTTTTATAAGGCAGATTTGGTTGCCATGAATTCCCTCAGCTTTTGTTTTCTGGGAATGTCTTTATATCTCCTTCCTGTCTGAAGATATGGCCAGGTGCAGTGGCTCATTCCTGTAATCCTAGCACTTTGGGAGGCTAAGGTGGGAGAATAGCTTGAGGTCAGGAGTTTGAGATGAAGATAGTTTTGCTGGGTAAGGTATTCTTGGTTGGAAGCTGTTTTCATTTAGCACTTTGAATATATCACTTCACTTTCTCCTGGCCTATACGGTTTCGGCTGAAAAGTCTCCTGTCAGGTGTATTAGAATTTTCTTATGTATTAGTTGCTGCCTTTCTTTTGCTGCTTTCAGGATTCACTCTTTGTCTTTCACCTTTGAGAGTTTCATTATATGTCGTGGGGTTGTCTTATTTGGATTGAATCTGATTGGTAACCTTTGACATTTCTGTACTTAGTTATTTGTATCTTTATCCAGGTTTGTAAAGTTTTCGTTATTATTTTTTAAAATAAACTTTTTACTCCTTTTTTTATTCTCCAGTCCTTCTTGAACACCAATAATATGTAAATTTACTCTTTTGATGGTGTCCCATAGATCCTGTAAGTTTTCTTTGTTTCTTCTCATTCTTTTTCTACTCTGAACCTTGTCTTTTCAAATAGCCTGTTTTCAAGCTCACTGATTCTTTCTTCTGCTTGATCAACTGTGTTGTTGATGCCCTTTATTGCATTTTTATTTCATTTATTGTACTCTTCAGCTCTAAGATTTCTGTTTGATTTTTTTAAATTATGCCAATTTCTCTGATACATTTATGAATTTTTTCTCTGTGTTTTTTAAAGTTCCTGAGTTTTCTTATAACAGCTATTTTGAATTCTTTGTTTTCCAGATTTGTGTCTTTTGGATTAGGCACTGGCACCTTATTTCATCCATTTGGTGAGGCCTTCTTTTCTAGGCTATTCTTTTTTTTTTTTTTTTTTTTTTTTTTGTATTTTTTTAAATTGATATTTCGTAGTTGTACATATTTTTGAGATACTAGGCTGGCCACTCTTATTTCATGTACATGTGCAAGTCTTGCTACTCATTGACAAATTAGGTATTTATTCTAGTCTTCACAGTCTGGGGTTGTGACTGTTCTATTTCAGTGGGCTTGTTTAAAAATTCTAGGCTGCTGACTGTTGTATTCCATTTCAGCACTAGAGAATGCCTTAAGTCCAGGTTACATGTGAGTCTCATGATAGCTCCACCTTTGCTGCAACTTTGCTCCACCTTTGTCTGAACTGAATGGAGGTGGTAGATTCACAGAGGGCACCCAGGCCGTGTGGGAGAGCTAGTCAGGCTCTCCAGTCTAGTTGATCTGTAGACCATATTTTCATAGCATGGCATGCATAACAGCGTCTCTGGTGTGGTATTGCTTTTGGCAGGGATGGCGAACCACTACTAAGTTTCACATGCTGGTTGCCACTAACCCCAACCCCTGTCTTTGTCCCTAGCTGGTTTCAGATGGTTCAACTCTGTTGGTACTTTGGTGGTCACCATGGGCTGAGACAGTAGTGAGTCTCCACAGAGGGACCAAGATAGTGAGGGATGCCAGATGTCTGCCTCTAGCTCACTTTTTCCAATGAAGAAACCCTGTGTGTGGTAGAAGACTTTCTGTGTGTGGTACCAGAATGTCTTGGGGGGTGGGGCATCACAGTCCCAGAAAACCAATTCCCTTACCGTTCTGTGTTTTTACTTGTCTTTGCAGTCCAAAGATGCTTCACAACCTCACTCATGTGTTTAGGTTTCCTTAGCTCTTTCGAAGGTAATTTTGCATGTGGATAGTTGTTCAAATTGGTGTTTCTGCAGGGCTACAATCACTGTAGAGCCCTACTCTCCCGTCTTGCTCTGTCCTTTTTCTAGATTAATCTTATTATCAAATTTTGAGAGTTCTTTATATAATATGGATAAAAGTCACTTATTGAATATATGCTTTGCCATGATTTTCTCCCAATCTGTGGATTGTCTTCTCATTCTCTTAACAGTGTGTTTTGGAGAGAAGTTTTAAAATTTGATGAAGTCCAATTGGTCAATTTGTTCTTTTAAGGTTTGTGTCTTTGGGGTTGTAACTAAGAGAACTTTGCCTAACTCAAGGTCACTACAGTTTTCTCCTAGAAATTTGATCAGATTTAGGTTGTACATTTAGTTCTACAAGGCATTTTGAGTTAGAGTATGGTATGAATTATGGATTAATTTTCCAATTGATCCATCACCATTTGTTGAAAAGGTATCCTGAATGGCTGAATTGCCTTTCCACCTTTGTTGTTCATATATGTGTGAGTCTATTTCTTCGATTCCTTATTCTTTTGTATTGATCTATTTATTTATTTTATGTCAATCCACAATTTTGTTCACTCTAGCTTTATAATGTCTTAAAAATCAAATAATGTTAGCCCCTCAATGTTGTTGTTCTTTTTTGAAAGTTGTTTTGTCTATTCTAGTTTTTTAGATTTCCCTAAGAATTTTAGAATTAACTTGTCAATTTCTACCAAACAGATTTTTTTTTTTTTTTTTTTTTTGAGACAGAGTCTCGCTTTCTTGCCTAGGTTAGAGTGAGTGCCATGGCGTCAGCCTAGCTCACAGCAACCTCAAACTCCTGGGCTTAAGCAATCCTACTGCCTCAGCCTCCCGAGTTGCTGGGACTACAGCACGAGCCACCATGCCCGGCTAATTTATATATATATATTAGTTGGCCAATTAATTTCTTTCTATTTTTTATAGTAGAGACGGGGTCTCGCTCAGGCTGGTTTTGAACTCCTGACCTTGAGCAATCCGCCCGCCTCGGCCTCCCAGAGTGCTAGGATTACAAGCGTGAGCCACCGCGCCCGGCCATACCAAACAGATTTTTAAAGCCTACTGGGAGTTTTGATTGGGATTGCATGGAAACTATAGATTGTTTAGGGGATATTTGACATCTTAACACTGTTGAGTCTTTCAAGTCATGAACCCATATAGTTATCTATTTATTTAAGTTTTCTTTAATTTCTCTTATTACAAAAAATCTTTCACACTTATAGAACATTCCATTCAACAGCAGCAGAATACAGACTCTTCAAATGCACGTGGAATATTTGCCAAGATAGACTACATACTGGATCATAAAACAAATCTCAATAAATTTAAAATGATTCCAGTCATACAAAGTATGTTCTGTGGTCACCATGGAATTAAATGAGAAATCAATAACAAAAAAATCTCTGGAAAATTCCCAAACATTTGGAAAGAAAATCAAATACTTATAATTAATATAAGAATAAAAGATGAAATCAAAAGGACATTAGAAAGTATTTTGATCTGAGTAAAAATGAAAACAGAACATGTCAGAATTTGTGGGATAAAATTTTAAGAAAATATTATAGTACCATTTATAATAGCATCCAAAAGTCTGAAATACTTAGGGATAAATCTGACACAGCTATTGTCAAACTGTAGCTGATGGAGTACACAGGGTTTAAATACTTTGCCTATACTCTGTCTCATCCTGTGACCTCCTATCAGGGCCTCCCATTGGCTGAACCCAAGTGTAGAAGAGAGGGCAAAGGACATTGTTGATAAAATTTATAAAGGTTATCTTCCCCAGACATAGTGGAAATGTATGGAAAATGGGTTCAGAGCAACAAATAGAGACAATCTAGAACAATGATGAAGCTCTAAATTGTGGACCCCACAGCACTGTTAGCTAAACCCTGCACATAACTTGGATCCACATTGGTCACAAGTGAACAAAGTACCCAGTATATGTGAAGATGGAGATTTGGGGCCTCCACTGTGAGCTGTAGCACTCACTGGTTGCACCAGTTAGTGTTGTACAAGAAGAAACTTTGTCCAGCTCAAAGTGCTCAGGTGAAGGCGACATTATCATAAGTGTTTTTCTTTAGCACTGTAACACATCCCATTGAACATGTCATACAGAGGATCTCAATAAATACTACTTCAAAAACTCAGCAGCTACTTTGTATGTGCCACAGCAATTGACTTTATTCCTTAATACTCTACCAGCCCCAAACTACTCATTATTTGTTCCTCAATAGCTTATCACCCTTTGGGAAAGCAACCACCACCCAAAAGCTGCTCTCCATGTCTTCAGATCTGGTCTTAAAGGCATCACCCTGACATTGAAGTCAGTGAGCATGTTATATTCATTTTTGAATCTTGCAAAGTGCTTTACAGAAATACTAAATAAAAATGAGTTTAATCTTTTTTCTGTGTCTTCAACTGTGACCATTTACTTGGCATCAGATATACTAACACATACTGGCAAACTGATCTTTCTCTACTTACTCCTCTTTTTGTAGTAATTTTTATATTGTAATTTCCATATTGAAATTTCTAATGCTTCATCTACATTTTAAAGGCTTTCTTTTCTTTGTTTGGCATTTGTTTCTACTTTTCATGTTTACTCAACCAAGAATATGGATATATTTTAAATTTGTAACTATTTGATTGTTTTCTTCCAATCCTATGACATTATAGCTTGAGTAAATGAAAAATTTCCCCCAAGTCCTGACTATTGATTTTGTTTATTTTAGTAAAATTTAATATTGGCCAGAAAATATTCAGCCCTCTGGTCATTCTCTACAACCCACAAAGGCAGCCAAATGCCCAATATAATCTTCTTCATCAGAATAAATAAGAATAATCCCTCCATTACATACAAAAGAAAAAATAACTGGGGAGATAGTCTCTGCTCTGAGATTATTAGCCCATGGTCTTTGATCTTGGTACAACCTTTCCACAAACCCCCACCTCAATCTTTAAGGAGAATAGTGTCTACTTTAATCTCTTCAGTCTTGGACCAAGTTCATTCTATTCCTCACTGTGTAATAATCTCAAGACCATCAGGATTCTGCTTGGGTTACCATAGACACAGAGTTCTTATTCCAGTACTGGCTTGCTCTCATTACCAGGTAGGACCTAGGGGTCAGGGTCTCTGAGCAAGGGAGTCCTATCCCATCCTCTGTCCTCTATTTCAGCTAATGTTACTCTCTCATCCTCACCAAAAAAATTAAAAGAATGTAAGTTTAAAAGGAATGGGAGTATGAGGGGGTAAGGGGTGAATGGAGGTTTCTGGGGCCCATAGATAGAAAGATTTGCCTGTGCCCAGGTGGGAGGAGCACTGATTAACATCCTTCTCCCCTTCCAGGGATTTCCCAGAGGTCCCTCATCAAGAGTAGGGGACAACTTGTGGATATAGGGCCAAGTAGCAGTCACTTTGTTGCTGGCCAGGAATTGGATGAAGATTTGACTTAAGCTTGGTTTGGGGAAATTAAAAATAAAAAAGTATTTTTAAAAGGGAAAAGCTGTTATCCTAAAAGGCAGCAGGAGACAAAATTGCTAACAGGATCTTGAGTAAAATTCATCCCCTCTTAGAGAAAGTCGTACCCAAGTCACAAGACCTGAGACCATCTTTATCCCACCACCATGCTGCCCTCAGCTCCTTTGCAGCTGCAGTGGCCCCAGCAAAAGTAGTCCTGCCTACAGATAAGCAGGTCTAGGGCTTGCAGGCAGGAGGGACTCCCAGAAATCTGGCTCTGCCTTGGGACTGCCCTGGTTCACATCCAAAGATGTGCCTGGGCCACATCTCTGGAGCATGAGACAGTAGTCTGAGAGCTTTGGGATTTCCACCCCACTGCACATGAGCTACTACCCCTCAAAGTGATAGACTTTACTGGTGTCTACCCTTGGCCCAGGACTCAAAGTCAATATTTATGACCAAATCAGTCTATTTATATATATATATTTTAAAGAGAAGTATTTTTTTATTTGTTTTCATTTTTCTTTCCTTGCCAGGAGTTTAGGGGCTTGTGGCACATTTGTGACTGCTTCAGTGTAGATATCATGTTATTACTTATTAACTTGGCAATGTACTTAGCAGTGTCTTTTTGTTTTCCATTGACTTCTAATTTTCTTGCATGACATAAATCCACTCTGTCAAATGTTGAGGGGCACATCTCTTCTTTCTCACTCCTTTGATTTATTCTACAGAATATTTCAGTATAGAAATATTATAAATTACTATGATGACATAAAAATGGCTTGAAATGGATTTTGTTTCACTTTCTGGGTCCTTTGTAGCAAGTGGACACACTTTAAAGTGTCTTATACTTGAGCTAAACTTAAATTTTATTGAACATTCAAAAAAATGTATTCCTGTATTTCCTTTGTTTCTGGAACTAAGATACCAAGGCCAAATATAGGATGTATGTGTCATAGGATTGATAAAATTGCACAATATTATAGATTTGTAGAGTCAAGACTTTAGAAATGTGATCTATTCTTAATAATTTCTATGTATGACTTTCTTTCTAATTTGAATGTAAAATTCACATGTGCTTTCCCTTTTCTTAGATTAATTGTGGGTTGAATTCAACCACAAAGGCAATATGCAAAGTTTAAAGAAGAATCGTTTATATCTCTTTTTGACATGCTGCATGAGAAATAAGTAAGTCATATGACCCAAATGTACTGAATTGTTTTTTCCAAAATATTATGGGGGTACAAACGTTTTGGCTACATGAATTGTACTGACTTTAAACATAATTCTTAGCCTTGGTTAATGGAATATGGAATACTGGTGTACCTTCTTTCATAATAACTGTTAACTGTATGCAGGTGAAATTTGGCAAACTCATAATTGAAAAACCCGTTCTATGCCTGTTTTTTCCTTAAAAATACTACTTTGTAGGCAGTGTGATGATAGTATGCATATGCTAGTCACTTTAAGCTTTCCCTATAGAGGCAGCTGGTTGCCCTAATGGTCGCTGCTCTGTTCAATGATGGTGAGCTAGTGTTCTACTTAGGAAGTCAGTCCACTGAGATGGTCTCCATAAGGGCTTCAGTTGCCCCATCTTGATTAACACCTAAAACATTGTTAATTACCGCAGTGAAGGTAACCCCATAATCATTCAATAAGGCTATGTCAGAAACTCCAATTTTTACCTTTTTGGTGGTATGAATATTTTCCCTGGCATAATTTATTAGTGCATAGTCAATCCAGTTGATCTTCCTGTTGAAAAGCAGCAGATACTATAAATGCCTTTCTTTTTGTAAAAGGTACTTTTTTTTTTTTTTGAGACAGAGTCTCACTTTGTTGCCCAGGCTAGAGTGAGTGCCGTGGGATCAGCCTAGCTCACAGCAACCTCAAACTCCTGGGCTCAAGCATTGCTGCTGCCTCAGCCTCCCAAGTAGTTGGGACTACAGGCATGCGCCACCAACCCGGCTAATTTTTTCTATATATATTAGTTGGTCAATTAATTTATTTCTCTTTATAGTAGAGACGGGGTCTCGCTCTTGCTCAGGCTGATTTCGAACTCCTGACCTGGAGCAATCCGCCCGCCTCGGCCTCCCAGAGTGCTAGGATTACAGGCGTGAGCCACGGCACCCGGCCTAAAAGGTACTTTTTTCCCTAAGTCCTAGATGGACTTCCATGAGCCATCCTTCAAGGATATCAGAACTCCCACCTAGAACTTGAAAGGTTCCTTTTCATGGATCCTCAGCTGAGGCCAAGGGGCTTTGATAATGTCAACTCCAGCCCTTCTTTACAAAGAAACTGAAAGAATAACATAATATTAATGTCTATCTGTGCTTAGAGTTTTGAGCTATTGATCAAAGTCCAAAACTGGCTTATGGAGGAGAACTTATACTTAAAGACATAAAGAAATACCATTTAATACATGTTTCCAAAATGTGTTTCTCACACATTTCCACTGTGAGAAAGAGGTTCTGTGGTCAAATAAGTTTAGAAACCTCAGCATAACCTCCACTTATCAGCAGCAAAGAGAGTCCCTGTGCTAGAGAGTCCCTGCGCTTATCAGCAGCAAAGAAATGTGTTCAATCAATTTCTGAAATTTACTAAAATATTTGAAAAGTTAGGAAAGTGTTATGGTAACATCATAGATTCTTTAGTCAGATAGATTCAAATGAGGTCTGACTCATCCCAGGCTGGTGACAGTGGGCAAGTTACTCACTCTGTCTGACTCGTTTCTCTCATCTGTGAGATGGAGATAATAATACCATAGACCTCATAGGATTATTGTGAGAGTTAGTGAATTATTATATGTAAAACATTTAGAATAGCCCCTAGCTCATATGTGCTATTATTATTGTTGATTCCTGCTAATATCTCCCAAACCAGTGTTCTATTATATATACCTTAGGAATTGCTGGCTTAATGAAACATTTATTTGTTGCTTTCCTACCAATGACAACCAGAAAATAGCCCGTGATATTGTAATATTCATTGTTCTCAAATTTTCTTTCTTTTTTCTGTATCCTTTCAGAACTCAGTACCTGCACCCAACTCCCCATCCCTGCACTCTCAGGTCTTGCTCGCATTTTCAAAATTGATTCCAGAGTGGCCTGAATGGTAAACAAAATGAGGAAGAAGAAAGGGGGTGTAATCATAAATATGTTCCTTCCTTCCTTTCTTCCTTGTCTTTCAAGTGAATGCACATAAAAACACACTCACACACACAGCTCAGAGGCTGTCACAGAAGTCCCAGTGCTGCACCCTGAAACTGTTTCTATGGTTCCCATCACAATTCCATATGATTTTACATTTTATGTCATGGAATGCTGTCAGGAAGAAAATCCTGATTGACTTCCAAAATACCTAACATTTATTTTAGGGTATATGATTGTTACTCTTTAGCAGAGTTATGGATGCTTTAACAGCCTCTAAAATAAACTTCAGCAACAATGACAACAGGTTAGTTGACTTGACTGAAATGAGTGGTAAAAGGTATTGACAGCATCAATAGCAGTACCAGGTTTCCATAACACGCTATAAGAGTCTCTAGGTAACTTACTTTCTTTTTGTATTTAAGTGGAAAAAATAAGAATAGATCAGAAGAGGGACACTTCTTACTCACAGACTGTTTGTGACCCTTATTCAGTAGCAGCCCAAACCCTTAGGAAACTATCAGAATGCCTATGTCTGAGATTCTATCAAGAATGAGCCAAGATAGGAGGAGCACTTGAGCTCAGGAGTTCGAGATAGCCTGAGCAAGAGTGAGACCTCATTTCTACTTAAAATAGAAAAATTAGCTGGGCACAGTTGCCTGCACTTGTCCCAGCTACTTAGGAGACTAAGGCAGGAGGATTGCTGTAGTCCAGGAGTTTGAAGTTGCATTGAGCTATGATGATGCCACTGGATTCTAGCCCAGGGTGATAAAAGCAAGATTCTGTCTGACCAAAAAAAAAAAAAAAAGAATGAACCAAGAGAGGAGAGAATCTTACTTGGAAGCAAGGAGGCAGCAGCAGTGAACAACAAGCAGAGGAGCCCTCCATGCAAAGAAAGGAACTAATATACCCTTTATCTGTCCCTCACCCTCTAGAGTTCTCTGCCACCATGTGAGGCTGGTGCCCCAAACCCAAACCCACCATCACGTTGGATGGAGCTCCTGCCTCAAGTGTGCAGTTGATCCTATTTGAGGGGCCAGAAAGATATCTATGATTGATGAAGAGCACAAAGGTGACGGAGGGACTTGAGAATCAGTCTGAATTCGAATTGGAGCAAAATTTAAGCTCAACATGCTGTAAACATGATGATTAGGTTCAGAAATAAAAAACTATTTAAATCTTGATCATTAAACTTTTTGGACAGGCTTAAAAATTTTCATTCAAACATATAAAGAAAGACTTCTTTCTAGGGAAAAATGAAATATTAGGTTCCAAATAACTGATTTACATGAGAATTGCTTTAGGGCCAACAAATGTGTAATTTGTAGAATAATTATAGCCAATTTGAGCCAAAATAAGTAAGTATATGAATTTGTGTTGTTACTTACTATGTGCATTTCTATCCTTTAGCATTCATCCGGCTAATTTGATGTCAGAAAGCTTTGATGGAACCTATAATGAAAGGTGATGCCTTTTAATATACATACACACACCCCCCCCCACACACACACACACACACGTGTGTGTATATATATATATATAGGTATGGAAAGAGAGAGAGAAAGAGATGCGGGGGCAATTAAGGTTCATGAAATTCAGTCTCAGAATTTTTCATGAGAAAATAGTTTTCAGGACACTGATTCTGAAATTTTATCTAAAAATTTACATCTTCCAGTGAGCTAAGTCATGTTTACTATATCTTTTAGATTCAAAGAATTTTGCTGTTCAAATAAACTAGCCACATCATGGCTCGAAGTGGCAAATCTCTAATTATATATTTCTCTATTTGTTGATATTTAAAGTAAAATAGAACTCCCCAGGCTCGATGGTGTTGATGAAGACATTGACTATCTTGCTTCCTCAGAGTAAGTCAGTTTGAAGTTTAGAGGGAGAGATCCATTGATGGATCTTTAGGAAGACAGAGATAGTACTGAGGCAAGAAGGAAAAAGGAAACTGGAAAGATATCAAAATGTATGAGAGGGAGAGTACATAATAATGATTCTAATTGAATTTGCAGACAAGTGCCATATTTGAAAAAAAATTCCATTTATATGGAAATAAATGTTCTTTTAGCTTTAAAATGTGACAACCTTAGAAGAGAGTAACTTTACTGAAAGTTTCTTAACAGAGGAATACAGAATGCTACTTATTCTTCAATGTAGTTCTTTCTCATTATCCCTGAATATTCCCTGTTTTGTAGACTTTGTCTATGAGCAAGTGAGACTAATAAAAGCAAACATGTTTTGCTGACCAAAGGCCTCTTCATGGTCACTGAAATTTTATTAATTTTGATTTGCTTATAAGTAATCTCACCTGTAGTACTTTCTATTGCACTGATCTGAATGCATTTTACCATGGACTCATTGTAATGAAACGATACATTCTTAAAATTGCTTGTATCTAAACTGCAGAAATATTCTGGAGATTTTTTTCTTCTGCCTCTATCACACACAGTTATATAACCATTGCCCAGCATTGTCAATGTTGGGGAAAGAGTACTACCAAAGAGGAAATTAACTGGTTACTCTTGCAATTTGTTGATGTCTGAGCAAAGATTACATGGGAAACAAAGGAGGCAACTGATGAATACAAACAGTTCTTCAAATTGCCCTGAATTTCCATTTTCTAGAATTTCTTTGATCATGGGCCATCAGTGAAGAGTTCACTCTGCCACTTAACCAAATAGTATGTCTGCATATTACTTGTACATTTTCTGCAATGGGGCTGCCAAGGGCTGGGGCAAAATTTGGATAATTTGGGCAAGGCAAGCATTTCCTTCTTACCACACTCTGAACAAAAGAAAGGTTTTTCTTTGGAGGATAAGCAGTAGTTCCCTGTAACAAACACCAGTATTTCAGACCATGGGATAGTCTTGGATTTGGAGTAAAAGCTATAATCAGTGCTTGGCTTTGACATCTCATATTCACTTGACACTCAGCAAGTCTCTAAACATCTTTCAACTTTAGATTATTCATCTGTAACTGGTAATAATAATGCTGTTTGAGGTATCTATGTACTGAGTATTATATAAAAATTAATAAAAGTAAAATAATATATGTGAAAGTGCTTTGAAAACTAAGGCTCTATAAATATGTTTAATGCTAAAACCCAAAATAACACAAAAAACTTGATTATAGGAAAATAGGAATTCATTATTTGCAAGCTAGATTTACTCATTTAAAATTGGAATATTTAACTTTGTCATTGGATTGAAAAATGACTCAATAAGTATATCAGTCCTTTTTATATCTTATGTAGTATAAGTAATTTTCCCCAGGTTGTCTTGCTTTTCATTATATAGAAATTTATAAGCTTCATGTAGTCAAATATAGTTGGTAGTTTTCTTTATGAGTAATGCCTTTTGGGTTGTACTCAGAAAGTTCTCTTATCTTAAGATCATAAATATACTCACTAAAATATCTTCTCCTGTATTTTGAATTCATTTTCTACATTTAAATAAAGCATAGTAAATGGCATTATTATTACTATTCCCTATTAATATCTTCCCAAACTAGTGTTCCATTAAATACACTTTAGGAAATGCTAGTTCAATGATACCTTTGATATGACCCAAGGATGCTGCAAGAACAAATGCTGATATGTTTGTGACATGTCATGTCAAAGGGTTTCTTGTGAAGTTTGTCTATTCATTCATCACTTGTAGTTTTGTAGGCATGTGTCATGTGTAAAAGTTCATTTTAAGAATAATTTTCAGTGCAAAAAATATTTAAAAGTGAGATATATGATGATGATACAAAAGTGGGATCTCCAAACATTTCAATTATCACTAGGAGGACCTAATAGAATGTCTGACACTTACTTTAGAGATATCTAAAGTGCGAGAGAGATGATTTAGTTAACAGAAAGTAAATGTGAAATTAAAATGTCTATTTGCTCTAAAAATCTCAGAATTCATTTTCTTACTTATTGTCACAACTAGTTATGAGACTCTTTTTAAAGACAAGCTAAATGCAAACTCTTAATATATTATGAAATCTTTTATATGAGATGATGGAAAGTAATTTCATGCCTTTTTAAAGGTTAGATGAGGAATTTGAATTCCATTTTCAGATCAAGTATCTCTTCTATTAAATATTACACTATTTCATGGTTGAAGTCTCCGTTACATACATAATGAGTGTGATGCACACCATCTGGGGAATGGACACGCTTGAACCTCTGAGGGGGGGAAGGGGAGGGACAAGGCAACATATGTAACCTAAACATTTGTACCCCCATAATATGCTGAAATAATAATAAAAAGAAAGAAAAAAATTTTTGAAATCTTGATTCATTAAGGCTTCTTTTACAGGCTTAATAATTACCATATAATGCCTCACTTCTAGAGAAAAATGAAATACTAGTTTCTTTTTTTTTTTTTTTTTTTTTTTTTGAGACTTTGTTGCCCAGGCTAGAGTTAGTGGCGTGGCATCAACCTAGCTCACAGCAACCTCAAACTCCTGGGCTCAAGCAATCCTACTGCCTCAGCCTCCCTAGTAGCTGGGACTACAGGCATGCGCCACTATGCCCGGCTAATTTTTTCTATATATATATATATTAGTTGGCCAATTAATTTCTTTCTATTTATAGTAGAAACGGGATCTCGCTCAGGCTGGTTTTGAACTCCTGACCTCGAGCAATCCGCCCGCCTTGGCCTCCCAGAGTGCTAGGATTTCTGCTGGGCGTGGTGGCCTCCCACCACGCCCAGCCGAAATACTAGTTTCTAAATAGCCAAATTACATGTGAATTTCTTAGAGTTTAATCACTTTGTTAGTTGTATAGATGTATAGTCAATTTGAATGAAAATGTAAGACTATGAGTACACCTAGTGTTTGATTATGTAAAATTTAATTCTTTAGCTCTGACCCAAATTAATGAATATCACTAATGTATGATGCTATTATATATATATATATATATGTGTGTGTGTGTGTGTGTGTGTCTGTGTGTGTCTGTGTTTGTGTAGCACTTTCTAAAATATAAATATACATATAACTATATAAAAATATACACTGATATTAAGGATAGACTCTCTTGGACACTGTTTCTAAACTATTGGCAGTGTCAGATTCTGTGTGTAGCGCTCCTTCCTTTCTGGATGTAGTCAGAGAAAAGAGATCAAAACAGGTCAGAAGGACACAGACCACTGCCTTCTACCAAAGAGACTAACAGCCAAAACTTTTAGAAAACTATCAGATTGCCTGTGTAAGAGACTCCACTGTAGTGCTTTATAGGGCTGCATTAACAAAGTGTCAGAAACTGAGCAGCTTAAACAGCAGAACTTTATTATCTCGCAGTCCTAGATGCTGGAAGTTTGAAATGAAGATGTCAGCCAGGTTGGCTTTTATGAGGGCTGTACGGGGAAGAAGAATCTGTTCTATGCCTCTGCTAACTTTTGCTGATTGCTGGCAATCTTTGGCATTTCTTTGCATGTAGACTCTTCTTCCAGATCTCTACCTCCATCTCCCCATAAAATTTTTCCTGTGTGTGCATCTGTGTTTAAATTTTCTCCCTATATGAGGACACCAGTCATATTGGATTAAAGGCCCACCTTACCTGAGTAGGACCTCCATCTTACCTACACATGTTTGCAATTACTCTATTTCAGAATGAGATCACACCATGAGTTACAGGGATGAGAACTTAAGTAATTGAAGTGTGTTGGTACTATATTCAACCTTTAACAAGGAACAAGTGAGGAGAAATCCTATCTGGCATCAAGGAAGAGATGTATTGGAAATGGAGGATTAGGGCCCTAAGTAGGAAAGACAAAGCTAATAGACTTTGGATGTTTTCCTCACCCTCAAGAGCTCTGTGACTGTGTAAGGCTGGTGTCCCAAATCACACGCCACTACTTTATTGGATGGAGCCCCTGTCTCTGGAGGAGAAGCTGTAACACATTGAAGCTAATATAATAATAAAGAGCGTGAATTAAATCTGGAAGCATTACTATTTCACAGGCGTAAGATATTTATTACCAGCACACAAAGCCTCATGGTTTCTATTAAAAAATGACCTTCTAGATTCGATTAGTGCTACACACATGCATATTTAAAAATCACCCATTTCATGCCTATAGTAACTAGCTGTAACTATCCCAAAAAGTAAATTTACAAAGATGTCTTGATTCTGACCTTATTCCTTTGTAATCTTGTAGTACAAAAACGAACACAGTGACAGAAGAAACCTCTGATTTATGCTGCCAACAAACGTGAGTTCAACAAGATAGAGATATATGCATGTATGTACATATATGCATATGCACATACATAAATAAATGCACATACTTATGCACATACATAAATAAATATACTTATGCACATACATAAATACATATGCACATACATAAATAAATATACATACAGACATACTCCTATCAACACACATACACAAACATGCACACACAACAGAAATAGTAGACAATTAAATAAATACATTGACATTTGTGAGATTTACCCTCGGGAGCATCCATAGCCATATAGAGTGTTTTTTTTACCTTGTGTCTATTTTTTGACATTGTTTCTAAATATTCTCACTGTAGCATTTGGAAGTAATTTTTTATCTTTCCTTGAGAGTTGGTTCTTCCCATTAGTGTATTTGTCACCCTTCGTTATTAGCAGGCAATTCCTTAGGAAACAATCAGATTCCCTGTGTTTGAGAGTCTACATTCTGGTGCGCCCTCTTTTACTAGAATGGGCCATGAGGAGAAAATCCTGTTTGAAGCCTGGAGAAGGTTGCAATGGACAGGGAAGAGGGAAGCACTCAGCAAAAAGAACAGAGCTAATGGAACCTGGATTGGTTTCTCATCCTCCAGAGCTCTGTCAATGTGTAAGGTTGGTGCCTAAACTGAACCTCACTATCACATTAGATGGAGCCCTTGTCTTCTTAGCCTGCAGCCACTTGATCGTATCTCCTGGGCAGGAAGACCAGCATGCTGCAGGAAATTAGAGGTGATGAGGGACATAGGAAGGAGGACATGAGATTGAAATACAAAGCTGACTACTTACAAACTGAAGTTGGATTTAAAAGTACAGCCAGCAAATAAGACCGTTACACATTGGGATGAGGTTCAGCAGTGAAAAAAACTTTCAAAATCTTGATTCATTAAGGCTTCTTGGAACAAGCTTAATTTCATTACTACCGTGTAATGCTGTACTTCCAGGGAAAAATGAAATACCAGTTTCTAAATAGCCACATTACATGTGAATTTCTTAGACTTTAATCAGTTTATTAGTTGTATGGATATTGTTGCTAATGTGAATGAAAAACTAAGTCTATGAGTACACAAGTGTTTGTGTAAAATTTAATTCTTTAGCTTTGACCTAAATGAACTGATATCCCTAATCTATGATGGAATCATATATATATATGTATATATATATATCCTTCATATATAAATATACATATAAATATATAAAAATATACACAGATATTAAAGATACACTTTCTTGGACACTGTTTCTAAAGTATTGGCAGTGTCAGCTTCTGTATGTAACTCCCTTTCCTTTGTGTATCTAGTCGGATAAAAGAGGTCAGAACAGGTCAGAAGGAAGCAGACCACTGCTGCCTACCCAGGTGACTGGCAGCCAGAACTTTTAGAAAACTGTCAGATTGCCTATGTATGAGACTCTGCTAGCCAGGGCTATAGTCATTTTTAGAGCTGCATTAACGAAGTGTCAGTAACTGAGTGGCTGAAGCACCAGCAGTTCATTATCTCACAGTCCTTGTGACTAGAAGTCCGAAATGAAGGTGTCAGCAGGGTTGGCTTTTATGAGGGCTGTGGGACAGAATCTGTTATATGCCTCTTTGCTAGCTTTTGCTGGTTGCTGGCAATCTTTTCATTCCTTGGCATGTACTCATCGCTCAGATCTCTGCCTTTATCTTTTTTTTTTAATTTTTAAAAATTTTTTCTTACTTTTATTCTTTTTTTTTCTTTTATACTTCTGGAAGGCCTGCAACAAGCAGATGCCTTTATCTTGCCATGAAATTTTCCCCATGTGCACATCCATGTCCAAATTTTCCACTTTTATGAGGATGCCAATCATATTGGATTAGAGATCCACGTCACACCAGTATGACCTCCATCTTAACTACACCTTTGCAGTTAGTCTATTTCAGAATAAAGTCACATCAGGGGTTATAGGAATGAGAACTTCAGTAATTGAATTTGAGGGTATTATATTCAACTTTTAAGAAGGAACAAATGAGGAGAAATTCTATTTGAGATCAAGGAAGAGGTATAGTGGAAATGGAGCAGTTGGGCCCTGAGCAGAAAAGATACAGCTAGTAGACTTTGGATGTGTTCCTCACCCTCAAGAGCTCTGTTACCATGAAAGGCTGGTGTCATCAACTCCAACCCACTCTGATATTGGATAGAGTCCCTGACCCAAAGGGAGAGTCTACAACACATTGGGACTAAGGTAATAATAAAAGGTTTTAGTTAAATCTGGAAGCATTACTATTTTCAGAGGTGTAAGATATTTATTATCGGGACATAAAGCCTCATTTGTAATAAACCCTGACCTTCTACATTAAGTTAGTGTATGCATGAATATTGAAAAATCACCCAGTTTATGCCTAGAGGAACTATAACTATCTCAAAAAAGTAAGTTTAGAATTGTGCCTCGTATTTGATTGTATTCTTTTATAATCTCTTAGTACACAACAGGATGACTTGACAGAAGTAATATCTGAGGTACCCCTCCATGAATGGTGAGTTATAAATAGATAAATAATATGTGTATGTATTTATATATTATATATATACACAAACTTTTGCACATAAATAAGTAAATACACATACAGAGATAGTGCTATCAACATACATCTATATACAAACATGCATACACAATAGAAATATAAAATAGTTATAGAGACAGATTGACATTGGTGAAATTTATCAGGAATATCCATGGCCATACACAGTGGTTTTTTGACATTTGTTTCCAAATCTTCTCACTTTAGCATTTGAAGATATCTTTCCATGTTTTTTAGATTGCAGTGGGTAAAGTTGAGCTGGTCACAGGAAAGTTGCTTCTTCCTGTTAGTGTATTTGTCACCCTTAGTTATTAGTAGGCAGTTCCTTAGGAAACAATCAGATTTTCTGTGTAGGGGACTCTACATTCTTGTGTACCCTCTCCTACTAGAATGGGTCAAGAGAGGAGAAAATCCTGTTTGGAGCAAGGAAGAGGAATAGGGAAGCAATGCGCAAGGAATAGGGAAGCACTCAGCAAAAAGAACAGAGCTAATAGAACCTGGATTGGTTTCTCATTCTCCAGAGCTCTGTCAACACGTGAGGTTGGTGCCTAAACTGAACCTCACTATCACATTAGATGGAGTCCTTGTCTTCTTAGCCTGCAGCTGCTTGAGCGTATCTCCTGGGCAGGAAGGCAAGCATGATGCATGAAAGTAGAGAGGTGATGGAGGGATATAGTAAGGAAGACATGAGATTGAAATACAAAGCTGACTACCTACAAACTGAAGTTGAATTTAAAATTAATTCCCCCACAAAAGACTTTTACACTTTGGCTTATGTTGAGTACTAAAGAAAAATAGTTCAACCTTTTCTTTTGTGAGGCAGAGTCTCACTCTATTGCCTGGGCTAGCGTGCCGTGACATCAGCCTAGCTCACAGCAACTTCAGACTCCTGGGCTTAAGCAGTCCTTCTGTCTCAGCCTCCTGAATTCATTCTTGATTTGGTATTTTTTTGACAGTTCTAAAACATGTGTTACAATCACATAAGTTATCATAACTAGGGAAAATGTCATATCAAATTCCAAATAAGTAAATACACACATGAATTTTTTAACGGTTAACCAAGTTATATGTTGAAAAGTAATTGTAACTAATTTAAACTAAAAAGTAGGCATGAGAAATGACATGGTATCTTACTATTTACCTTTTTAATTCTTTAGCACTGTCCTGTATGAATCGAATGAGTATGTTCTGGCAGACTCGGTAATGCAATATGTGATATAAATGAATGAATACATAATATGCATATATGTACACACATATATGCTTTTGTATATACAGCATACAGAGAGATACAGATTTGGGTTATTATTGTCAGGAGCACCCATAGGAATAAAAAGTTTCCTTGAAACTATTTCTGAAGTCCTCTCCTGGTAACCTTTTTTACAAAATATTTTTTTTTCTTTCGAATTGAGATAGAAAGATTGGAAGCTCATAGGGAAGACTTCTTATTTGTGGTGTTTGTCACATCTAGTTACTGTGGAAATGAGATCATGCTAGTGTGGACCAAGGGTGGAAAGAATCCTATTTGGAGCAAGGAGGAGGTAGCAGTGGGCAGGGAGCAAATGATTCCTCAGCAGAAAAGA
Source organism: Microcebus murinus (assembly GCF_040939455.1). Taxonomy (NCBI): domain Eukaryota; kingdom Metazoa; phylum Chordata; class Mammalia; order Primates; family Cheirogaleidae; genus Microcebus; species Microcebus murinus. The sequence goes on along the minus strand of NC_134116.1, from coordinate 80,807,335 downwards.
ATGGAGCTAATAGCCCTGAAAGTGTTCCTCACCTTCCAGGGCTCTGCTATTCTCTGAGGCTGGTGCCCCCAACCCAAACCCGCCATCACATTGGATGGAGCCCCTGCCTCAGGCCTGCAGCTATCTCGTAGGCAAGAAAGACATCTATGATAGGTGAAAAATAAGCAGGTGGTGATGGTAATTAAGAATTGGGAATTTCAATGGGATAAAAAAGATAGGGGCATACAAACTAAAGTTGAAAGAAATGTCATCTCAAGACTTTTACATATAGGATTAAGATATAGTTACTTAATCTGGACACATTACTATTTTCACAGCCTAAGATATTCATTGCCAGCTTATAAAACTGCATTTCTAATTTTTAAAAAATGGCATACCAGCTCAAATTAGCGATATATAGGCAGTCCCTGAGTTATGGACGACCCAACTTACAGTGTTCTGTACTTACAAACAGGCTTCCGATAAGGATAACTTATAATTAAATAATTAAATTAATAATTGGGGAACTAGTTTCTTCCACGCATGTAAACAAACCTGCATGGCTAAGCGTTTCATTGGCACAGCATCTCTACACTAGCTGCTGGTGTCATACATAGAGAAGCAGCTGAATAGAACACAGGAGCACAAAGAATCAGAAGATCCAGAGCCAAGAAAGTTTATGAAAAAAGAATTAGCTGAAGCCTTTCATCTCATTGAAGCATGATATGCTAAGCTTGAGGAGCAAGATCCTAACATTGAGTAGTTTACAAAAGTTTACTGTGCAGTTATTGAGAAAATTAGCAGCTACAAGGCCATTTATGAAGACAAAAAGAAAAAGGCTGTGCAAACAACTCTAGATACCTTTTTCAAGAAACCAACTTCAGTGGTAAGCTCCCCTCCTCAAGCAACAGAATCAAATCCTGATTCTCCAGTGCCCACTCCATCCTCTCCAGCACCATCACCATCATCATCTTCTGATTAATGTTAGCTGCCTTCTTGCCTCAAAAATGCTTATTCCTATAATAAGACATTGATGCAACATTAAGTGAGTATTAACCTTTAATGTTATTTTTTGAAATTTCTCCTACCTCATCTAAACTTTTTATATGAGTTTGTTTTTATATTCTGTTTGTTTGAATTAAAAGTGAGCACAGTAGTTTCTGTAACTTACAGTACAGGGGCAGTGGTATTATTATTACAGTATTACACTGTATTACTATTACCACCTATGAGCCGTTATAGTATTGTTGTTATTATTATCTATACACTCTTCATCAGGAATCTGAGTTACATACAAATCCAACCTAAAGACCTTTTCAGGAATGTATCTCCTCCATAACCCAGGGACCGCCTGTACATACACATGAATATTTAAAGATTAACCAGGTCATCACTTGTAGAGTTAATTGTAGCTATTTGATGTAAAAAGCAAATTTAGAATCATACATCATGTCTAACTATGACCATTTTTCTCTACTAGCCCAAGTCAAAGTGAATTGACAGAAGGAACTAGTGGATACAGCAGTAAAATGTGAGTTATAAAAGATTAAGTTAAAATACACACATACACACAGATGTATACTGCTATCAACATGCATGCACACACACATAAAACTCATAAAACAATGACAGATAGAGATTTGTGAGATTTACTGTCAGGAGCATCTGTGGCAATACAGTGTGGTTTTTTTTTCTTTTTATTCTCATTCTCGGAAACACAGCATGACTTTGGCATTGTTTCTAAATCTTCTCACTGTAGCATCTATAGTTGACTTTTCACCTTTTTAAGATTGTGTTGGATAAAAGAGAAACAGATGATAGACAGATGCTTCTTCTTACTACCATGTTTCCCCGAAATTAAGACAGATAAAGAAATAAAAGACAAATAAATATAAGACAAATAAATAAATAAATAAAAATATTTATTTTTCCTCAAGAAGACACCCTAGGGCTTATTTTCAGGGGATGTATTATTATTTTTTAAGTATGGTACAACAATCTACATTTATTCAAATATAGTTAAGTCATCTTCTTCTGGAACATCATCATAACTCTCCAAACGCTGAATTCCATCCTGAATTTCTTGTGACTCTATTTCCTTTAGAACCACTGGCCTTAATCTCTCATGTCGAGCAATAGAGCTCTCATTAAATGAGCAGCTCTTATTTTTTTTTTTTTTTTGAGACAAAGTCTCACTTTGTTGCCCAGGCTAGAGTGAGTGCCATGGCATCAGCCTAGCTCACAGCAACCTCTAACTCCTGGGCTCAAGTGATCCTTCTGCCTCAGCCTCCTGAGTAGCTGGGACTACAGGCATGCACCACCATGCCTGGCTAATTTTTTCTATATATATTTTTAGTTGGCCAATTAATTTCTTTCTATTTTTAGTAGAGATGGGGTATCACTCTTGCTCAGGCTGGTTTCGAACTCCTGAACTCAAACGATCCGCCGGCCTCGGCCTCCCAGAGAGCTAGGATTATAGGCATGAGCCACCATGCCCGGCCAAATGAGCAGCTCTTATCCATGTACCCTGCTCGGAGTGCAGGGTCCAATCTGCACAGTGGAGCAGAAATGATCTCTCTGGGCTCAGTTGGAGACTGCTTGCTGAAGCTTTTCCCCTATCGCCTGGTGTTTGTGGGGGGTGAGAGAGGCCCGCAGTGCTGAGTAAAATGGCAGCCACAGCTTTCCTTCTTCCCTCTGGGGACACACAATACCTAAAGCAGAGCGTCCTGCTCCTCACTTCACTGAGGAGACCTTCCCCTCAAAGCCTCAGCTTGCAGCACACACAGGATGGCCGGGACCTGACAGGGGGAGCTGACCTTGTTGGTGAGGCTGCCTGCGCTTTTCCGGTCACCTCTGGGATAGTAGCTGTCACGATGGGATAGTAGCTGTCACGATGGGACAGATGAAAAGGGCTGCTCATCTTCTTTACCGCTCCTTGACAAAATGCATGGGTTGTATAGATACGCTGCGTAGCCACGCCCATCACTAGTTCTTATTTTCAGGGCAGGGCTTATATTGCGCAAATGCTTAGAAATCCTGCTAGGGCTTATTTTATGGGTAGGTCTTATTTTCGGGAAAACAGTAGTGTACTGCCACCCTTAGTTACTAGCAGGCAAATGCTTAAGAACTCAGATTTTCTGTGTATGAGACTCTGCTATCCAAGGGAGGATAGAATTCTATTTGGAGCAAGAAGGAGGTAGCAGTGGGCAGGAAGCAGAGAAGTCCTCAGCAGAAAAAAAAAAAAAGAAATGGTGCTAATAGCCCTGGAAGTGTTCCTTATTCTCCAGAGCTCTTCCACCATGCGAAATTAGTGCTCCCAACCCAAACTCCCCATCACATTGGATGGAGCCTTTGCCTCAAGCCTGCAGTTTCTTGACCCTGCATGAGAGCATAGAAGACATCTATGATGATAAAAATAAGCCATCAATGGAGGGACTTGAGAATCAGGAAATTAGATTGGGTAAAGGGGATTTGTGCCTACAAACTGCAGTTGAATTTGAAATAAATCACAAAATGTGTTCACATTGTGGTTAGCTTTAATAAGAAGAACCTGAACTTAAATCTTTAGTCATAAAATGTTTTCACAGGCCTGAGATACAAATATGTAAAGATACATTTCTATGGAGAAGGACATATAAGTTTCCAAATAACTGATAGCATGTGAATTAAGGGTAAACAACTTTATGAGCTGTGTAGAAATTTATGCTAATTTGAACCTTAAAGTTATGTCTGAGGAATAACATGGTGTCTTGCTATGTACTTTTTAATTCTTTAGCACCAAGCCAAGTGAACTGAATAGAGTATCCTGGGCTGTCACCACTACCACGTAAGATATAAATGAATAAATATATAATATGTACATATACATATATGTATACACACACATATTCATACATGCATGCATACACATACACACAACCTACAGAGAAATTTTGATTTGGGATATTCACTCTTAGGAGCATTCATGGGAATACAGTGTTCCTTTGGTTCGTGTTTCTAAAGTTCTCTCATGGTAAGCTTCTGCATGGAATATTATTTGTGTTTTGAATAGAGATAGGAAGAGGAAGAACAAGTCATAGAGGAAAAAGTCCTTTATGCCTAGTGTTTGTCACCCTAGGTTACTGTGTATGAGGACTGTAACAGTGTGAGCCAAAGAAAGAATCTTACCTGAAGCAAGGAGGAGGTAGCAGTGGACAGTGAGCAAAGGAGCCCTCAGCAGACAAGAAAGGACCCGATAGACCCTAGAACTGTTCCTTACCCTCCAGAGCTCTGCCACCATGTGAGACTGGTACCCTAAACTCACACCAGCATCACATTGGATGGAGTCCCTGCCTCATGCCTGCACTTGACTCATGCCAGTTACTTGACTGTATGTGAAAGCAGGGAAGCCATTCACGATTGTGAAAGTAAGGAATTGATGGAGAGACTTGAGAATCAGGAAATTAAATGGGGGCAAAAGAGGATTTTTACCTAGAAACTGTGCTTAGCTTTTTTAAATTGAATTTTTAAAGGCCAACCAGATTATAAGTTAAAAAGTAATTGTAGCTGATTTGAACCAAAAATCAAATATAGGAAATCATGGAGTGTCTATGTACCTTTTACTCCGTTAACACTACTTTCAGTGAAATGTCAACAGGAACTCATGAAGGAACTACTCATGTGAGGTGAGATCTAAATAAACAGTATAGTTATTAACAGATATAAATACATATATCTTTGTAAATACATACATACACATGCATGCGCACAAGCATACACAAACACACAAAAAAGAGATTCAGATTTGGGAAGTTCATTTTCAGGAGCATCCATGACAATAGAGTGTCTTAGACACTGTTTTCTAAAGTCTTCTTTTTTCCTGTAGTATCTGTAGGTACCTTTCTATCTTTTTTGGATCTAGTTGGATAAAAAAGGAACAGGTCATAAGAAGAATGCTTCTTATTTATAATTTGTTGGTCACCATTAGTTATCAGCAGCCAATAACCTTGGGAAAGTATGAGTGTATGACAAACTAATAGCCAAGAGAGGAGAGAGTCCTATTTGTAGCAAGGAGGAGGTAGCAGTAGACAGGGAGCAGAGGAGCCCCCAGCAGAAAAGAATGGAGCTCGGAGACTCTAGAACTGTCTCTTTGCCACCATGAGAAGCTGCTGCCCCAGAGGCAAACCCACCATCACATTAGATGGACCCTCTGTCTCAGGTCTGCAGTTACTTGATCCAATCTGAGGGACAGGATCAGTCCTTCATCCCTGGTGAAGAACTGATTATTAGTAGGTGGTGTTGGGACTGGAGAAGGCAGAAAATTACAAGGGCAAGATGAGTACCTACAAACTGAAGTTGAATTAGATGTAAATTTTATCACAAATGGTGTTACACTAGAGGATTAGGATCAGGAACAAAGAAATGTATATAAACCCAAATCATTACGTTTTTTCCGCAGGCCTAAGATTTCAAATGAACATATAAAGCTTCATTTCTAAGGGAAAATTAAATGCCAGGTTTAAGTAACTAATTTTAATTTTTAGGGCAACTAGATTATAAATTATAGTAGTTATAGCTACTTTTTATTAGAAAAATAAGTCTAGGAAGACATGTAGAGTTTACTATGTTCATTTTTAATCCTTTAGCGGTGACCCAATTGAATTAAAAAGAATAATCTGGCCGGGCGCAGTGGCTCACGCCTGTAATCCTAGCACTCTAAGAGGCCAAGGAGGGCGGATTGCTTGAGGTCAGGAGTTCGAAACCAGCCTGAGCAAGTGCGAGACCCCGTCTCTACTAAAAACAGAAAGAAATTAATTTGGCCAACTAAAAATATATAGAAAATATTAGCCAGGCATGGTGGCGCATGCCTGTAGTCCCAGTTACTCAGGAGGCTGAGGCAGAAGGATCACTTGAGCCCAGGAGTTTGAGGTTGCTGTGAGCTAGGCTAATGCCATAGCACTCACTCTGGCCTGGGCAACAAAGTGAGACTATGTCTCAAAAAAAAGAATAATCTGTGGTAGAATCATCAGTGAAGGGTGAGACATAAATATACTAATATATATATATAGAGAGAGAGAGGAAGGGAAGATACTGAGATTTGTAAAATTTATTCACAAATGAAGTGTTAATTAATTGCAGTAATAAAGAAAATGCGATTTAATTTTTATTCAGTAGGCTCTTTTGTAAGGCCCAAGAGCATCTTTACATCATATAAGGTAACTTTAGGTAAAAATGATATACCAAGTTCCAAATAATTAACTAACATATGTTTTTAGAGTTTAACCAGTTTATAAATTGTAATTTCAACCCAATTTCAACCAAAAAAGTAAGTCTTCAAAGTCGATTGGCTCTGACATGTGCATTTTTTTTTTTTTTTTTTGAGTCTTGTGCTGTTGCCCTGCCTAGAGTGCAGTGGCATCACCATAGCTCTCTGCAGCCTCTAACTCCTGGTCTCAAGTGACCCTCCTGTCTCAGCTTCCTGAGTAGCTAGAACTTTAGGCATGGGCCATCATGCTCAGCTAGTTGTTTGTTTTTTTTTGTAGAGACTATGTCTCACTGTGTTGTTCAGGCTGGTCTGGAACTCCTGGCCTCAAGTAATCCTTCTACCTTGGCCTCCCAAAGTCCTAGGATTATAGATATAAGCCACTGTGCCTGGCCTGACATGTACTTTTTTTGTGGTGTTTTTTTTTTTAGTTTCTGTCTGAAAGGAGGTGATGAGATGTACATGCTCAATCCTTAGCACTGACCTGAGTAAAATGACATTAATGGTCTTTGACTACTTTGATATATCTCACCTTTCAGTGACAGTGTTATGAAAGACTACTTGGCCGGGCTCAGGGGCTCACGCCTGTAATCCTAGCACTCTGGGAGGCTGAGGCGGGCGGATTGCTCAAGGTCAGGAGTTCAGAACCAGCTGAGAAAGAGCGAGACCCTGTCTCTACTATAAATACAAAGAAATTAATTGGCCAACTAAAAATATATATAGAAAAAATTAGCTAGGCATGGTGGCACCTGCCTGTAGCCCCAGCTACTCGGGAGGCTGAGGCAAGAGGATCGCTTGGGCCCAGGAGTTTGAGGTTGCTGTGAGCAAAGCAACACCATGACACTGACACCATGGCACTCACTCCAGCCTGGGCAACAAAGTGAGACTCTGTCTCAAAAAAAAAAAAAAAAAAAAAAAGACTACTGATGCCATTTATTTGGGTCAGTGCTACAGCATATCTATAGATGATATATAAAAGGATATATAGAGATAGAGAGGAAATATTAGAGGATATATAGACATGCATACCTCTGTTTTTTGCTCTTCAGTTTATTTCACTTTGCAGATATTACAGTTTTTACAAATTGAAACTTTTTGGCAACCCTGTGTCAAACAAGTCCCTTGGTGCCATTTTTCCAACAGCATGTACTCACTTGGTGTCCCTTTGTTACATTTTGGTAATTCTCACAATATTTCAAACTTTATTATTATTTATCTATTATGGTGATCTGTGATCAGTGATCTTTGGTATTACTATTAATATTATAATTGTTTTGGAGCACCATGAATCATGGCCATAGAAGATGGTAAACATAATCGATTCATGTTGTATGTATTCTTACTGTTCCACTCACTGGCTATTCCCCTGGCTCTCTACCTCTCCTTGGGCTTCCCTATTCTCTGAGGCACAACAATATTGAAATTAGGCCATTTAATAAGCCTACAGTGGCCTCTAAATGTTCAAGTGAAAAGAAGAGTCACATGTCTCTGACTTTAAACCAAAAGCTAGAAGTGATTGTGAGGAAGGCATGTCTAAAGCCAAGATAAGCCAACAGCTAAGCCTCTTGAACCAGCCAGCCAATTTGTGAATGCAGAAGAAAAGTTCTTCAAGGAAATTAAAAGTGATACTCTAGTGAATACATGAATGACAAGAAAGCAAAACAGTCTTGTTGTTGATGTGAAGAAAGTTTTAGTGGTCTGGATAGAAGATCAAATGAGCTACAACTTTTCCTTAAGCCAAAATTTAATCCCAGACAAAGCCCTAACTCTCCCCAATTCTATTAAGGCTGAAAGAGGTGAGGAAACTTCAGAAGAAAAGCTTGAAGCTAGCAGAGGTTGGGCCGTGAGGTTTAAGGGGAGAAGCTATGTCTATGACATAAAAGTACAAAGTGAAACAGCAAGTGCTGATATAGAAGTGACAGTAAGTTATCCAGAAAATCTAGCTAAAATAATTGATGGAGGTGGCTACACTAAACAACAGATTTCCAATGTAAATGAAACAGCCTTCTATTGGAAGAAGATGCCATCTGTTATAGGACTTTCATAGCTAGAGAGAAGTCAATGTCTGGGTTCAGTGCTTCAGAGGGCAGGCTAACTCTTTTTGTTAGGGCCTAATGCAGCTGGTGACTTTAAGTTGAAGCCAGTGCTTATTGACCATTCTGAAAATCCTAGTGTCCTTAAGAATTATGCTAAATATATTCTGCTTGTACTAAGTGGCAAAACAACACCTGTGTGACAGCAAATTTGTTTATATTATGGTTTACTGAACATGTTAAGCCCACTGTTGAAATTTACTGCTCAGGGAAAAAAAAGCTTCCTTTCAAAATATTACTCCTCCTTAACAATGCACCCTGGTCACCCAAAAACTCTGATGGAGATGTACAAGGAGACTAACATTGTTTTCATGCCTACTAACACAACATCCATTCTGTAGCCCATGGATCAAGAAATAATTTTAACTTTCAAGTTTTGTTACTATTTTTAAGAAATACATTTTGTGGGCTATAGCTACCATAGGTAGTGATTCCTCTGATGGATCTGAGCAAAGTAAATTAAAAATTTACTTTGAGGTTTTTTCAATTTATTCCATTTGAAAACTGAAAATTCTTTCTCCAATTCACCATTGTAGATCCCATTAATAACATTTGTGATTCATGGGAGAAGATCAAAATATCAACATTAACAGGAGTTTAAAAGAAGTTGATTCCAAATCTCATGGATGACTCTGAAGGATTCAAGGTTTTAGTGGAGGAAGTCACTGCAGATGTGGTGAAAATAGCAAGAAAACTGAATTAGAAGTGGAGCCTGACGATGTGACTGAATTGCTGCACTTTCATGATAAAAGTTGACCACATGAGGAATTACTTCTTATGGATGAACAAAGAAAGTGGTTTCTTGAGACAGAATCTACTCTTGGTGAAGGTGCTATGAACATTTTGAAATGACAACAAAGGATTTAGAATAGTCCATAAATTTTGTTGATATAGCATCAACAGAGTTTGAGAGGATTAAGTCCAATTTTGAAAGAAGTTCTAGTGTGGGTAAAATGCTATCAAAACAGCATCACATGCTACAGAGAAATCTTTTGTGAAAGGAAGAGTCGACTGGTGCAGCATACTTCGTGTGTCTTATCCAACCTTCAGCAACCACGAGATCAGCAGCCCCACCAGCAAAAAGATTATGACTCACTGAAGGGTCAGATGATCATTAGCATTTCTGAGCAATAAAATATTTTATATTAGGGTATATACATTCTTTTCTTGGAATAATCCTATTGTACTCTTAATAAATTACTATATTGTATAAATATAACTTTTATATGCACAGGGAAACAAAAAAAATTTGTGTGACTCTCTTAATGCAATATTTGCTTTATTGCAGTGGTCTGGAACTGAACCTGCAATATCTTTGAGATATGCCTGTGTATATATCCTTTATATATTCTATATATATCCTTTTAAATTATACACAGAGAGAGACAGAGACAGAAGAAGAGAGAAATATGCAAATTCAGTGTTGAAAGTATCCATGAAGAAAGAATTTTCTGGTCAATGATTCTAAAATTCTTTCTAAAAGTTAGATCTTCCAGAGAGCTACGTTATATTTCCTATATTCTTTAGATTCTCAGAATTCTTATTGTTCAAATAAACTGGTCACATCACTGTTTCATATAGCAAACACTTAATAATATATTTTTCATTCGTTGGTGGTTAAAGCGTTTCAGAACTACTTACCGAAAATGAGAATGGTGATGAAGATAACTCTGACTTGATCTACTCAGATAGGTAAGTCAGTTCCAAGTGTGGAAGTAGGGAGCCTTTGATGGATCTCTTTGGGAAAACAGGGTTTGTGCTAAGGCAAGAAGGAAAAAGGAAAGCTATGGGAAGATATGAAAATGTACGTGAGGGAAAGCATACAATATTTACTCCAATTAAATTGGCAGACAAAAAGAATTCCATCTATTCAGAAGTAAATGTTCTTCTAGCTTGAAAATGTGAAAAAAAAAATCCATAGAAGATAGTAAGTAATTTTATTAAAAGTTTCTTTCTTAACAGAGGAATGCAGAATCCTACTTACCCTTAAATTGTAGTCCTTTCTCATTTTTGCTGGATGCCATTCAATTTCTGGTATTATAGATTTTGCTCTGAGTGGGACTGATAGGAAAGGTGAACGTGTTTTGCTAACTAAAGGCCTCTCCATGCTCACTGGGATTTTATTAATTTTGATTTGTTTCCCAGTAATCTCACTTAGAGTACTTGCTATTGCATTGATCTGAAGGCATTTTACTATGTGCCCACTGTAATGAAACAATACATTCTTAAAATTGGTCGTGGCTGAACTGCAGAAACATTCAGGAGAGTTTTCTTCTGTCTCTCTCCTGCTCAGTTATACAACCATTCGCCAGCTTTGTCAACACTGGAGAGAGAGTACTGCCAAGGAGGAAATTATTTGGTCACTGTTGCAATTTGTTAGTGTCAAAGCAAAGATTGTGTGGGAAACAAAGGGGGTATCTAATGAATACAAACAGCTCTTCAAATTACCCTGAATTTCCATTTTCTAGAACTTTTTTCATTATGGACCATCAATGAATAGTTCATTCTGCTACTTAATTAAATTGTATATCTGGGCCAAGTGTGGTGGTTCACACCTGTAATCCTAGGCACTCTGGAAGGCCAACTCGGGAGGATCACTCAAGGTCAGGATTTCGAAACCATCTTGAGCAAGAGTGAGACCCCATCTCTACTAAAAATAGAAAGAAATTAATTAGCCAACTAAAATATATATATAGAAAAAATTAGCCGGGCATGGTGGCGCATACCTGTAGTCCCAGCTACTCGGAAGGCTGAGACAGAAGGATTGCTTGAGCCCAGGAGTTTGAGGTGGCTGTGAGCTAGGCTGATGCCATGACACTCTAGCCCGGGCAACAGAGTGAGACTCTGTTTCAAAAAAAAAAAAAATTGTATAGCTGAATATTAGCCATACATTTCTGTAATGGAGCTGCCCAGGGATAGCACAAAATTTAGACAGATGGAGAAAGGGAAACATTTCTTTCCTCTTTCCCCACTCCAAACAAAATAAAGTGAGTTTTTTTGGTTTGGTTTTTTTGTTTGTTTTTAAATGACAAAAGCTCATTGCATAGATATAGGAAGGATTTGCATGTAGTCCCTGTGAGAAATGATGGTGTTTCAGACCAGGGGGATGATCTTAGAATTGAAGTAAAAGCTGGAACTGATGTTTGGCTTTGGCATCTAATATTCACTTGACACTCAGCAAGTCAATTTTAAACTTCTTTAAACTTTAGATTATTCAAATGTAAACTGGTAATAATGATATCTATGATATCTGTTTATTGGGTGTTGTATTATAAACATTAATAATAAAAGTTAAATAACATATATAAGTAAAGTGCTTTGAAAATTATTCAAAGTTTAGTGTTCTACTCACATATATTCTAGATAGGAAAGTGAAAAAACTCATGAAACAGAAAGGTGAAAATTTTACTTATTAGTAAAAAGCATTTTTAAATACACTTCTGAAGAATTTTGTTTTAAAATTATATTTACAAAGCCTTTGTGTTTTGGTTAAATTCATAATGTATTTTGCAGGAAATCTGTGATTAATTTTATTTTTATTTCTTTTTGCAGAGGGAAAATTAATAAAATTTTGCATTCAGTTCTGTCATCCTTTGCATGTGGGTATGTACGACAATAGAAAAGGACATATATTAAATAAATATGACATTTAATATCAATATTCTTAATGAGAAAGAATCTAAAAAAAATAAAGCAAAAAGCATTTCCACTATCAATATGTTGTCAATGGCCCATGTGCCCCATTTAATGTAATCTAATTTATCTTGGAATTTTGGTTTAAGCAAGACATTAAGACTTGCATAGAAATGGCATTTGCCTAAGACTGATAGTCACATACTTATATGTTTTTTCCTTCTGTAAAAGTAAAAATAATGAAGCATGCCTATTAAAATTCCAGAAGTAAAGTGTTTTATTAAATACCACATATATATGGAATTAATTCTGGAAACATTTTACTTAGGCTTCTTTTGTACATGAGAGCAAGATTTCTTACTGTGTAAAGATTTACATAATATAATTGCTTCCTTTTGAATTAATAATATTTCAATTGCAATTATAAAAAAGGTACTTTGAAGACTAATTCGTCGTCATAGATTCTGCAAATAGTATAATCAATTTATGAGGCATATGTATAAACTATATGAGAGAAAGGCTCAGGAGGTACTTTAGAGTTCAATAATGTAAATATTATGGCATTGAATTCCTTCTTATGTGTCCACCACGGTGCTAGAAGCACCCATGAATGTGTAGTCATGTACTTGTTGAAAATCTCACTGTTAAAAAATCTTACTGGTAAAGATGTTTTTTTTTAAGGGTTTATGGTAGTCATGCTTTCGTTTGTTTCTTATTGCTAAATTCTCAAGCATTATCTAGATTAATGAGGTTTTATTTATTATGAGAAAGTGTGGTATAAACTCCTTCTGAAATTCTCAAATCTTAAGAGTTTACAAACAGACACATGTAATTTTAATTCAAATTTCCTGTTCTATCTTGGAGTGTTAGTCTGATGTGTTTACTATAAAAGAGCATGACAACATATTTTGAAGTGGTTTGGTGGGAATTTTGTTTGCTAACATCTGCTTCTATTGGATGAAAACTGAGTAAGTTTTCTGAGATTCTAAGGCAATGCAGTTTTTCCTGCCACTGGACTGTTTAACACTAAATAATGATATTTTGGTGTCTTATCTTGGCCTAAATATAGTGTAACTATAGGAACAAAAACTTCTCTATCTTTATCATCATTCTTTATTTCTCTATTTATCATAGAATTTTTGGACTCTTGCTGATATTCCTGGATATATCACTTGTCATAATAGACCTAGTTTTCACTGATAAAATTTATATTCCTTTGGGATATCGGTCAGTTTCCCTAGCTATTGCTTTATTCTTTTTCCTGGAACTTCTTCTTCGAGTATGTGTAGAAGGGTAAGTTTGATTATTTTTTAATGCATAAAGCTATCTTGTACTTTTATTAAAAGCATCTCAAAATATTTAGCAGGTCAACTCAACCAAATGTGTCCTTCTTTATCCAAATAATTCTCCTTGAAGGCATGGTCCACAGAGAAACAGCAATCCCAACCCCAGTTTTTCATAGATTGGACTTTTTTTTTTTTTTTTTTTGAGACAGAGTCTCACTTTGTTGCCCAGGCTAGAGTGAGTGCCATGGCATCAGCCTAGCTCACAGCAACCTCAAACTCCTGGGCTGAAGCAATCCTCCTGCCTCAGCCTCCCAAGTAGCTGGGACTACAGGCATGCACCACCATGCCCAGCTAATTTTTTCTGTATATATTAGTTGGCCAATTAATTTATTTCTATTTATAGTAGAGACGGGGTCTTGCTCTTGTTCAGGCTGGTTTCAAACTCCTGACCTCAAGCAATCCGCCCACCTCGGCCTCCCAGAGTGCTAGGATTACAGGCGTGAGCCACTGCGCCCGCCCGGGCTAGATTGGGCTTTAATAGTATATTTGTTGCGACTGGCACTCCAGTCTCCAACAATGTATTCTAGATGGTTTCTTCAATACAGAAAGCTTAAAGGGATTTCAAGAAGGAGCCAGGCTGCTGATGTGTCTACATGTATATTAATAAGAGGAATATATATGTGAAATAAAAATATTAATACATTCATTAAGAGTTGAATCCTAGTTAACAGTTGATAGTATATTAAACACTATGTAATAGATGGTGAATAATCCCCTATCTCAGTTAAAATTAAAACTTTTGTTAAGAAGCAGAGGAAATCTGAGGCATGTCTTAAGTCCATCAGGGAGACTTGAATGTGAGGCAGCAGTTGATTTCCTCTACTTGCTTACTTTTTGAGGTGGGTGGGGTGAGGCAGACCTTGGGGCTAGACTGTTGTGGGACTCAGGGACTAAGTTCCCCAGCCTCACTTCTTCCAGAGCATCTCAGAAGGCAGTTTGTCTCTTTTCCTGCTGATTTTCTGTCTTCATGCCATTGAGCTAAGGACAGTTGCCCACTGTCAGTTTACTCAGAGCCTGAAAGGGGATGCCCTAGATTTGGAAGCAGCATTTCCTGGAAGACTAGTGCCTATGTTGAAGGAGTCAGTGTTGGGAGGAAGGTGTGGTGAATAGAAGTCCACCTTTGCCCAGAGGAGGCCATATCAGCCCATCAGAATGCCAGTGTGGGTGCAAAGCCAGAACATGAGTTTGCAGGCCAAAACAGTGGACTTTTTTCTCTCTTATAAGCTCCTTGGAACACTTTTTATATCCCAGTTTCTCTAAGGTTCTGACATTCTCAGCTTCCATTGTCCAGTAGTACTGCCCAGCATCCCACTTTTCTTCTCCCATCTATGTGAAGGTAATGCTGCCTCTTGCTCAATGGTTTGGGTATATCTCTTACTATACTTAAATTTCCATGTGGATGCTTTTGTCATATATATATAACTTTCCATTAATGTTATGTTATTTCTCTTAGTCTAGTCTAGAAAATACATTTTTAAATTATCTATTAAAGTAGAATTCTTAATAGGCATGAGTCAATTTGTGGTCTTAAAATATTTCTATCTTTTTTTGGAGGGAGATAAACTTATATTTTTTGTTTTATATTACAGGAGATGGCATTATTTTTCTGATATACTTAATATCTTAGATGCTATCATTATTGTAGTGATTCTGCTATTTGACATCATTTACATTTTTAATAACACTCAGTTTGTTGGAGATATCCCCAGGTATGAAACATATGACTTACCTCTCAAAATTTCTTATTTTTACATTTTCCATGGCTTTTATTTTTATGGCTTTTTAACTTCGAATGTTCTGATTCTATTCCATATAAACTGCTTAAGAATGAAATGTTTAGATATATTTCCACATACTTTGAAACTAAAAGATTGTGGTGTTTAAGGACCAGTGGAAGGTTTATACACTAATTACGATTAGTTGAATAGAGAAGAAGATGGAGTATATAAAGAAGAAACTTGGCACTTGACTTCTTGTACTAACTTTAACTTTTCTACATTTGGAAATTTCCACTAAATTCCCATGTGTGCTTCAATCACAAATTCCATACATATGAGGTTCTATCTATCTGAGTGTTTTCCTATAGCCAAGAGAATATTGATTTGAGCATATACAAAATTTGAGTGATTCAATCTTGATTTTCTAAAAAATAGCAAACAGAATCCAGGAGGTGACATGGATAGCAATGTAGCAGTAGAGTTTTGCAATATAGTTGTGGTAAAAATGAAGAAAGCCAAGGCAAAGTTAGACCTGTTAGGGATCAGGAAACTGAAAGGCATACGGGGGACTGATGGCTCTCTTTTCTTTCCCCTTCTTTTTTACTATGGCAATGAGGAAAATTGAAGGGAAAGTATATACTGTGATAAAAATGTTCAGTGGCTCACTAAGCTAATTCATGAGTCAAATAGCCAGCTTCTTTCTGTATCCTAGATTCCTATAATTCAGGCCCCAACTTTTTAACCTCAGCATTACTTGAAAGCTTGCTAAAAATGTAAGAAGAAAAACACCTCAGGCTCGACCCTAGACTCACTGAATCAGTATTTCTGGGACCTAGCAATTTAAAGTTAACAAGATTTTCCAGATGACTCTTACTTATGCATGCTCAAGTTAGAGAAGCACTACTCTAGCCCATCAGTTCTCTGCTATGGTGTTTATGATGATAGGAGAGACACCAGCTAGCACCCTTGGGAAGTATCTCAATCTGCTGCCTGTCTGATATGCATTAGTACTGTAGTGAACCTGTCACTGATGGTAGTAACAAAGGTGAACAAGAGCCCTCAGTTTATTTTGATGGGGAAAAATTATAAATTCTGATCTTAAACCACAAAAGTTAAATTCATAAATTCTGAGAGCCTATTGTATTACTATTTCTCTAGACCAGAATTTCTCAGCTTCAGCGTATTGACATTTTAGGCCAGATAATTCTTTGTTATAAATTAACATGTTGGGCAGCAGGTCTGTTCACTGTAGGTTGTTTAGCAGTATTTATGACCTCCATCCACCAGATATAGGGAGCACTGCCCCCCACCCCCAAACACACAGACAACAATTGTGACAACCCCCAAACACACAGACAACAATTGTGACAACCAAAAATGCCTCCAGACATTGCCGAATAGCTCCTAGGTGGATGGCAAAGGAAAAGGGGAGCACTGCCCCTCGTGAACAACCACTGCTCTAGACTTAGTCCTTACTGACAAAATCCTCTGTTTCTAAAGCTAAAATGGATCTTTTAAATTTATCGTTAGATTGGCAGTTTTTTTCCGACCTCTACGACTTATCATTTTCATGAGACTTTGTCTTCTGGCTCGTCAAAAACGTCTTGAACAGCTGACCAGAAGGATGGTAAGTAGGCAAAATATGTTTATGATTCAGAAAAATGTTTTATGTTTTGTGACATATTGTCAAGGGTTGATATCTATGCTATATAATGTTCTTTATTTTTATGTTGATTTATATTTTATAAATTAATAATTGTTTTAAACTCTCAGGTTTCAGGAAACAAAAGGCGATACACAAGAGGAGGATTTGATCTGGATCTCACTTATGTTACTGGTTTGTGAAGCTTAACTTGATTTATTTATATTGGCTTCATATTTTTCTTGTAATTAAATTTTTATTTTGTTTTTGCCTTGTCTAAGCCATGTCCTTTCAAAGTATTCTTTATCCATGAAGACATATGCCACTGTGGTAGTCTGACATATTTGTAGTTTAACCCTGACAATTGAAAATCTCCATGTCATCTCAAATCAGGGCTATTTGGTCACAGCACAGGAAGCTGAATGGATTTTTAGCTGATTTCTTTTGAGTTTCGTTTAGAATTTATTAAGTTCTGGTAGTTATCCTGAGTCCCAAGGATCCCAGAAAGACCTCTTCTCTTCCTAGAGCCCCAGAGAATGAGGTCACTGCTTTGTAGATCTCAGGTTCTCTGAGTCAGGAGGTCTGGGAAGCCCCCCGGAAGTTCCCACCAGTACTTGTGCCCAAAACTCTTGGATAGTGTGTGGTATTTAAGATAAGAAATAAATTCCAACCACAGGAAGAGCTTTGTACTAATGCCAACACAATTATGTGGCATATGGCTAGAACCAATTGACTCTTGGGAACACCATACCAGTTTTATGATCACTATATTAGACAATTTAATATGTTATCTTGATTAACCTGAGTGCGTATTAACTGTGGTTTCTGTAAACTTCAATCTTAAAAGTTTTTTTATATGAAAAAGGAGACTGATTTTATGTAAATTTAATTTTTACATATTTTTTTACTTCTCATGACATTTGTAACAGTAATAATTTTGACTTTCAGAGCATATTATTGCTATGTCATTTCCATCTTCTGGAAAGCAATCTTGGTACAGGAATCCAATTACGGTAAGGGTATTTATCTAACAAATATTTATTTCTCAGTGAACGCAGACTATGTAGTTATAAGTTTTATTTTTAGACAGAGGCTCATTCTGTTGCCTAGGCTTGAGTGCAGTGACGTCATCATAGCTCACTGCAACCTCAAACTCCTGGGCTCATGTAATCCTCCTGCCTCAGCCTTCTAAGTAGCTGGACTACAGATACGTGCCACCATGCCTGGCCAACTTTTTAAAAAATAAATTTTTCTGTAGAGACTGAGTCTTGCTGTGTTATCCAGTTTGCTGTTCTCAAACTCCTGGCCTCAAGCAATCCTCCCACTTTGGCCATAAGTTTAATATTGACTCAGAGAGGGTAATATTCTTTCAAAAACTTATTATTTCAGGTAGAAAATCATAATGGATTGATACCAGTTAGCTTTTGCTATGTTACAAACCACCCCAAAACTTATTGGCTTGTAACAGTAACCATTTATTTAGCTCATGATATTATGATTTGTGGGTTTGAGTTGGGCTAAACTGAATAGTTCTGATAATTAGAGGCAGGATTGGCTATCTCAGCTGGGGTTACAAATGCATCTGTGGGAAGCTAGTAGGCCATTTGAGGACTGGCTAGTCTAAAATGGCTTGACTGCCCTCAACTGGTAGAGCCACTGCATGCTACTCATACCCTAGCCTGCCATTGACCCCACCCTTTGACCAGTGAAGTTGCCACATGCCACACATACTTCTCAGGACCTGATAACTGGCCTGTCTTATTCTCACTTTGCCAGTGTTACCGTAACCCTATGACTAGTAGAGCCATGACATTCAGTATGTGCCCCCTCTCCAGAGCCTGAGAGCCAGACCACATGGTGTCCCCAACCCCCCATACCACTGCCTCTATAAATATTTGCAGTCTAGGACACTGAGATACTTGCAGAAACTGGTAATGTTAATTATAGCTGAAAAAATCACATGGAGACTACACTACTGCATCCTCCAAGAACCAAAGCAAAAGCACACTACCCAACTGACACTACAGGATAAAACTAAAGGAAAAAGTCTTTCTCTATGAAAGCTACTCCATAAAATTGGAAGAGGTAACTGTTCCACCAAATGTATAAAAATCAATGTAAAGACATAAGAAACATTAGACCTAACAAAATAATTCCACAGTGAAAGACTCAGATTGAAAAGCTATAAATTTCCTGAGAAATAATTCAAAATAATGACCTTAAGGAAACTCAGATACAAGAGAATACAGATAGATAATATAATAAAAGTGGGAAATAATTCATGATATGAATGAGAAATTCAACAAAGATATATTATTTAAAAAGAACCAAACACAAAGCTTGACATTGAAGAATTCAAGGAATGAAATAACAAATACAGTCAAGAGCTTCAACAACAGACTAGACCAAGCAGAAAAAAGGATTTCTCAACTTTCTGAAATTTCTGACAAGTTTTTGAAATAACCCAGTCAGACAAAAACAAAAAAGGATAGGAAAGAATGAAGAAAGCCCATGGGAATTACAGGACACAATTAGATGACAAATATTTGCATTATGAGAATTTCAGAAGGAGAATAAAATGAGAAAAGGCATAGAAAATCTCTTTAATAACATAATAGCTGAAAACATCCCAAGTCTTGGGAGAGATATCTACATCCAGATCCAGGATATAAAAAGGTTCCCAAATAGATATAACCCCAAAAAGTCCTTTCTGAGGCACATGGTAGTCAAACTGTCAAAAGTCAATGACAAAGACAGAATTCTAAACACAACAAGATAAAAGTGTGAAGTCACATATAAGGGAATCCCTTTTGGACTAACAGTAGATTTCTCAGCAGAAACCTTGCAGGGCAGGAGAGAATAGGATGATACAGTCAAAGTACTGACAACAAAAAATAAATAAAAACTTCCAGCAAAACTATCAGTCAAAAATACTATACCCAGCAAAGCTATCCTCCAGAAATGAAGAAATAATGTCTTTCCCAGGAAGGAAAAACTGAGGGAATTCATCACCACTAGACTGGCCTAACAAGCAATGTTTAAGAGTGTCCTACATCTGGAAACAAAAGAATGATTACCACCATGAAAACATGCAAAGGTATAAAATTCATTAATAGAGCAGATATAGAAATGAGAAAAAGAAAGGAATCAAACTTTATCACTACAGAAACCCACCAAACTGCAAAGATAAACAATAATAATTGAAGAAAGGAACAAAGGAAATACAAAGCAACCAGAAAACAGTTAATAAAATGACAGGAGTAAGTCTTCACCTATCAATAATAGCCTCAAATGTAAACAGACTAAATCCCCAATTAAATGACAGAGTTGGTTGAATGGATTTTTAAAAGACCCAACCATATGCTGCCTACAAGAAACTCACTTCACGTATAAAGACACACATAGATGGAAAGTGAAGGGACAGAAAAAGATATTCTAGGCAAACAGAAACCAAAAGTAAGCAGGAATAGCCATACTTATATAAGATAAAATGGACTTTAAGTAAAAAACTATAAAAAGGGACAAAGAAGGTCATTATATAATACTAAGGAGATCAATTTAGCAATAAATTATAATATAAATATATATGCACCCAACACTAGAGCACCTAGATATATAAAGCAAATATTATTAGATGAAAGGGATAGATATATTCCAATAGTTGGGACCTATAACACCCCACTCTCAGCATTGGATAGATTATCTATACAGACAGTCAAGAAACAGACATCAGATTTAATTGCACTGTAGACCAAATGGACCTAACAGACATTTACAGAACATTTCATCCAACAACTACAGAATACATCTTCTCATTATCACATGGAACATTCTCCAGGGTAGACCATATGTTAGGCCATACAACAAGTCTCAACAATTTTAAAAATCAGAATCATATCCATTATCTTTTCTGACTATAATGAAATAAAACCAGAAATAACAAGAGGAACTTTTGAAACTGTACAAATATATAAAAATTAAACAATATGCTCCTGAATGACTAATGGATCAATGAAGAAATTAAGAAAGAAATTAAAAAATTTCATGAGGCCAGGCACGGTGGCTCATGCCTGTAATCCTAGCACTCTGGGAGACCGATGCAAGTGGATCACTCAACGTCAAGAGTTTGAAACCAGCCTGAGCAAGAGCAAGACCCCATCTCTACTAAAAATAGAAATAAATTAATTGGCCAACTAAAAATATATAGAAAAAATTAGCCAGGCATGGTGGTGCATGCCTATAGTCACAACTATTCAGGAGGCCGAGGCAGAAGGATTGCTTGAGCCCAGGAGTTTGAGGTTGCTGTGAGCTAGGCTGATGCCATGGCACTCTAGCCCCGGCAACAGAGTGAGACTCTGTCTCAAAAAAAAAAAAAAAACAACAACAAAAATTTCTTGAAACATGAAAATAGAAACACAATATACCAAACCTATGGACACAGCAAACGCTAAACTAAGAGGGAAGTTTATAGCACTAAACACCTACATCAAAGAATTAGAAAGATCAAATAAACAATCTAACAATGCACCTTGAGGAACTGAAAAGCAAGAACAAACCAAACATAAAATTAATGGAGGAAATAAATAGTAAAGATCAGAGCAAAAATAAGTGAAATTGAGACTAAAAAAAATATAAAAGATAAACAAAATGAAAAGTTGGTTTTTTGAAAAGATAAACAAAATTAACAAACCATTAGTTAGGCTAACAAATAAAAAAGAAGACCCAAATAAATAAAATCAGAAACAAATAAGGAGACATTACAGCTGGTAACACAGAAATACAAAGGATCACTAGAGACTATTACGAACAACTACAGGCCAAAAAATTGGAAAACCTAGAGGAAATGGATAAATTCTTGGACACATATAACGTACCAAGATTGAACCAGGAAAAAACAGAAAATCTGAACAGACCAATAATGAGTAACAAGGTTGAATTAAAAATAAACAGTTTCCCCAATAAAGAAAAGCCCAGGGGGGAGGATCTAGATGGCGGACAAGAACACTGCCAGACAGAGTGTCTCTGCAGAAAAGACAGATTCTAGCAGAAATTAGAAAAAAGAACCAAGAAGACGAGCATACAGCAGACGAGGGCCGGAAGGAGGGGTACCTGAGACCACGGGAGACTCCACGGGAGGAGGTTGCGGAGGAGAACTGGAAGCTGAGACCACCAGAGCAGCCCGGAGACCAGCGGGAAGGGTAGGTGGATCAGTCACCTTTCCCCTCCCCTGCATCGGGAACTGCTGGTGGGCTCGCCAGCGGGTGGAGAGACCTGCAAACACCAGCCCAGAGACAGCCGCCACCAGCAAGCGGTGAGCCTGTAGTGGATGTGGCACCAGGCTCCCAAATCCCTCGGGGCACCTCCGCGTGCACAGACCCGAGCTATGCGGCAGGCGCCATATTGCCTCCTCCCCTCTGCCGACCCTACCCGCGGCTGCCCAAAGAGACACTGTAGCCACCAGCACCCGAGGCACCTCCAGGGAGCGGGACCTTCCCTTTTGGGACCCTACAGCTGACTAAGGGGAACTCAGACTGTGAGCTCCCTACCCGCCAGCCCTCCCAGGTGCTGCTGGCATGGTGATCCCAGGAGAACGGTGCAGACCCTGAGGCTGAGAGACATAGACCCAGCTTGGGCTCCCTGTGGGCGAATTGGGACTGGCACTCCTCTCCCTGGTGGGGATATAGTTTGACCTCTGGGACCCAGAGGTCAGACCTGCAGACCAGATCCCATGCACTGAGGACTCGCATTGCCCAGCACACAGAAGGGATATATGTGAACAGCCTACTGAGGTGTGTGTGCCTACAGGGGCAGATCAGCATCCTAGAGGGCAACCCTCCTCCCAAAAGGAGGCCTTACGCCCAGCCCAGGTGGCGTTCCTACACAGGGAACCTTCCCACCGGAATCACAGTCCAGGGAGGACTGGTGGCATGTGGTCTGGCCTGCTGGCAGAGGCTCAGGAGTAGCTGCGGAGTTGGGGAGGGTGGAAAGAAATGAGACCCGCTCCAGACTGCGGGTCTCAGACAGCCCTACCCCCACACACAGATTCTCTGAGCGGGGCCATTCCAACCCCTCCCTGACAGCTTTTCCCCAAAGCAGAGAACAGAACTTTGACCCCTGCTAACGGCATTGGTGGTGCCTGAGGGCAGGCTTACCAAACCCAGCTCCGCCCAGGCTCTCTCCTAGACCAGCCCTCACTGAGGGGGAGAAAAGGACACATCTGGAAGTCCCAGGGCCCCACCCACGACCTGAGGCACTAGAGTGTCTCTCTACAGGAACAAGAGCTGATAACAGGACACAAAAACAACAGCGTTGCCTGTTCCTCCAAGCAAGCGCCACCTACTGACAGGGAAGACATCCTGCACAGCCTTTTCACGGCACCTACTGACTCATTATACAGGGAGTGGTCAAATCTCACCCACAGACACCACCTACTGGCTCAGAAACTAAACAAGGCATGTGAATACCCAAACAAAAACCTAAAGAAAAGAAACAACAACTGAGACAGATGGGAAGAAATCAGCGAAGGAACTCAGGAAATATGAAGAACCAAACGGAAAACACACCCCCAAAGAGGAGCACCAGCCCCCTAGAAACGGACACCAAACCAAATCAAGCAACCAAAATGACAGAAGAGGAATTTCGTATGTGGATCATAAGAACACTCACCGACCTGCAAGAACAACTCAATAACCAACACAAAGAAACCACAAAAAGCCTCCAGGACCTAGAACAAAAGTTCACTAAAGAAATAGACACAATGAAGAAAAGTTTAACCAAACTCCTGGAAATGAATAATCAAATCAGGGAACTACAAAATACAGTGGAAAGTCTCAAGAACAGGGTAGATCAAACAGAAGAAAGAATCTCAGAGAGTGAAGATAACACCCTCCAACTAAATAAAACAGTAACAGAGATAGAGCAGAGAAACAAGAGAAAAGAGCAAAGCCTACAAGAGATGTGGGATTATGTGAAGAAACCTAATGTGAGGGTCATAGGGTTACCAGAAGGGGAAGAAGACAACACTCAAGAGTTGGACAAGCTATTTGAAGATATAATATAGGAAAATTTCCCAGGCCTTGCTCAAAATCTCGATATACAAGTTCAAGAAGCTCAGAGGACCCCTGGGAGATTCAATGCAAACAGGAAGACGTCACGACATGCAGTCCTCAGACTGACCAAAATATCAACTAAAGAGGCCCTTCTATGAGCTGTAAGACGAAAGAAGCAAGTAACATACAAGGGAAAGCCAATTCGAATAACACCAGACTTCTCTAATGAGACTTTACAAGTCTCATTGAGAATGGGGCCCCATTCTCACTCTTCAGATCACAGTGGAATAAAAGTAGAAATCAACCCTAACAGAAACTCACATTTCTACACAAAAACGTGGAAATTAAACAACCTCCTACTAAATGATTACTTCATAAATAAAATTAAAAAATTCTATGAAGAAAACGACAATGGAGAGACAAGTTATCAACTCCTCTGGGACACAGCTAAAGCAGTTCTGAGAGGAAAGTTTATCTCCATAAATGCCTATAACCAAAAGACAAGAAGATCACAAATAGACAATCTAATGAAATGACTCAAAGAGCTGGAAAAAGAAGAACAGACCAACCCCAAACCCAGCAGAAGAAGTGAAATCAACAAGATCAAATCAGAACTAAATGAAATTGAAAACAGGGAAGCTATTCAGGAGATTAATAAAACAAAAAGTTGGTTCTTTGAAAAAATAAAATTGACACACCATTGGCTAAGCTAACAAAAAGCAGAAAAGAGAAATCTCTAATAAGCTCCATCAGGAACAAAAAAGGAGATATCACAACTGATCCCAAAGAGATACAAGATATAATTTATGAATACTACAAAAATCTTTATGCACACAAACTGGAAAATGTGGAGGAAATGGACAAATTTCTAGAAACACACAGCCTCCCTAGGCTCAACCAGGAAGAAATAGATTCCCTGAACAGACCAATCTCAAGAGCTGAAATAGAAACAGCAATTAAAAATCTCCCTAAAAAGAAAAGTCCCGGTCCAGATGGCTTCACACCCGAATTTTACCACACTTACAAAGAAGAACTAGAGCCTATCTTGCAGAAAGTATTCCACAACATCGAGAAGAATGGAAACCTCCCCGACACCTTTTATGAAGCGAATATTACTCTGATACCAAAACCAGGAAAGGATGCAACAAAAAAACAAAACTACAGACCAATTTCCCTAATGAATATACATGCAAAAATTTTCAACAAAATTTTAGCTAACCGAATACAGATGCTTATCAAAAAAATAATCCATCACGACCAAGTGGGCTTCATCCCAGGGATGCAGGGATGGTTCAACATACGTAAATCTATAAATGCAATTCACATAAACAGAAGCAAAAACAAAGACCACATGATTCTTTCAATAGATGCAGAAAAAGCTTTTGACAAAATTCAACACCCTTTCATGATATGAACACTTAAGAAAATAGGCATAAAAGGGACATACCTAAAAATGATACAAGCCATATATGACAGACCCATAGCCAACATCATACTGAATGGGGAAAAATTGAAAGCATTCCCACTTAGAACTGGAACCAGACAAGACTGCCCACTATCTCCACTTCTATTCAACATAGTGCTGGAAGTCCTGGCTACAGCAATCAGACAGGAAAATGGAATTAAAGGTATCCAAATAGGGGCAGAAGAGATCAAACTTTCACTATTTGCTGATGATATGATATTATACCTAGAAAACCCCAAAGATTCAACCAAGAAACTCCTGGAACTGATCAATGAATTCAGTAAAGTCTCAGGATACAAAATCAATACACAGAAATCAGAGGCATTCATATACATCAACAACAATCTAATTGAGAACCAAATCAAAGATTCAATTCCCTTCACAATAGCAACAAAGAAATTAAAGTACCTAGGAATATACTTAACCAAGGAGGTAAAAGACCTCTACAGGGAGAACTATAAAACACTGAATAAGGAAATAGCAGAGGATGTAAACAGATGGAAATCCATACCATGCTCATGGATCGGCAGACTCAACATCATTAAAATGTCTATACTACCCAAACTGATCTACAGATTCAATGCAATACCTATTAAAATCCCATCAGCATTCTTCACAGATATAGAAAAAATAATTTTATGCTTCATATGGAACCAAAGAAGACCCCGAATATCAAAAGCAATTCTAGGCAACAAAAACAAAATGGAAGGCATTAATATGCCAGATATCAAACTATACTACAAAGCTGTAGTAATTAAATCAATATGGTATTAGCACAAAAACAGGAATATTGACCAGTGGAACAGATGTGAGAATCCTGATATAAAACCATCCTCATATAGCCATCTAATCTTTGACAAAGCAGACAAAAACATACACTGGGGAAAAGAATCCCTTTTCAATAAATGGTGCTGGGAAAACTGGATAGCCACCTGTAGAAGGCTAAAGCAGGACCCACACCTTTCACCTCTCACAAAAATCAATGCACGTTGGATAACAGAGTTAAACCTAAGGTATGAAACTATTAGAATTCTAGAGGAAAAAGTTGGAAACACTCTTCTAGACATCGGCCTAGGCAAAGAGTTTATGAAGAAGTCCCCAAAGGCAATCACAGCAGCAACAAAAGTAAATAAATGGGACATGATCAAACTACAAAGCTTCTGCACAGCCAAAGAAATAGTCATGAAAATAAACAGACAACCTACAGAATGGGAAAAAAATCTTTGCATCCTACGCATCCGATAAGGGGCTGATAACTAGAATATACTTAGAACTCATGAAAATCAGCAAGAAAAACTCAAATAACCCTATTAAAAAGTGGGCAAAGGACTTGAAGAGAAACTTTTCTAAAGAAGACAGAAGAATGGCCAACAAACATATGAAAAAATGCTCAACATCTCTAATCATCAGGGAAATGCAAATCAAAACGACAATGAGATATCACTTAACTCCAGTGAGAATGGCCTTTATCAAAAAGTCTCCAAACAATAAATGCTGGCATGGATGTGGAGAGAGAGGAACACTCCTACACTGCTGGTGGGACTGCAAACTGGTACGGCCTCTGTGGAAAGCAATATGGAGATACCTTAAAGCGATACAAGTAGATCTACCATTTGATCCAGCAATCCCATTGCTGGGCATCTACCCAAAAGATCCAATGACACTCTACAAAAAAGACACCTGCACTCGAATGTTTATAGCAGCACAATTCATAATTGCAAGGCTGTGGAAACAGCCCAAATGCCCATCAATCCAAGAATGGATTAATAAAATGTGGTATATGTATATCATGAAGTACTATTCAGCTCTAAGAAACAATGGTGATATAGCACATCTTATATTTTCCTGGTTAGAGCTGGAACCCATACTATTAAGTGAAGTTTCCCAAGAATGGAAAAACAAGCACCACATATACTCACCAGCACATTGGTATTAACTGAGCAGCACCTAAGTGAACACATAGGTACTACTTAATAGGGTATTGGGCAGGGGGGAGGGGGAGGGGGCGGGTATATACATATATAATGAGTGAGATATGCACCATCTGGGGGATGGTCATGCTGGAGACTCAGACTTGTGGGGGGAGGGGGGAATGGGCATTTATTGAAACTTTAAAATCTGTACCCCCATAATATGCCGAAATATATATATGAGAGAGAGAGAGAGAAAGCACATTGGTTAAGAAAAGAAAAAAGAAAAGCCCAGGACTGAATGGCTTCACTGCTGAATCTACCAAACTTTTAAAGAAGAACTAGCACCAGTTCTTCTAAAAGTATACCAAGAAAAAAATCGAAGGGCAGATAATTCTTCCAAACTCATCTACAAGGTCAGCATTACCCTGATTCTAAAATCAGCCAAGGATACAGCAAAAAAAACTACAGGCCAATATCTCTGATGAACATAGATGCGGTAATTCTCAATAAAATACTAGCAGACCAAATCCAACAGCATATCAAAAAGATTATACATAATGATCAAATGGAATTTATCCCAAGGCTACAAGGGCAGTTCAATATATGCAAGTCAATAAATGTGATATATCACATCATCAGAATGAAGAACAAACACCATATGATCATCTCAATAGATGCAGAAATGGCATTAGGTAAAATTCAACATCCCTGCATGATAAAGGCTCTCAACAAATTAGGTATAGAAGGAACATACCTTGATACAATAAAACCCATATATGACAAACCCACAACTAGCATCATACTGAATGGAGAACAGTTGAAAGCTTTTTCCTCTGAGACCTGGAACAAGACAATGATGCCCATTTTCTTTCTTTTTTTTTTTTCTATATATTTGATGCCCACTTTCTCTACTGTTATTCAGCATAGTACTGGAAGGTCTATCCAGAAAAATTAGGCAAGAGAATTAAATAAAGGACATCCAAGTTGGAGATAAAATTGTCTGTTTGCAGATGACATTATCTTCTATATAGAAAAACCCAAAGACTCCACAAAGAAACCTCTTATAACTGATGAATTCAGTAAAGCTACAGGGTATAAAATCAATATACAAAAATCAGTAGCATTTCTAAGCACCAAAAATGAACTAGCTGAAAAAAAAATCAATCCCATTTAAATAGCTACAAAAATAAAGTAAAATACCTAGGAAAAAATTTAACCAAGGAGGTCAAATATCTTTCCAGTGAAATAGAAGAAACAATCCCAAAATTCATATGGAACTACAAAAGACCCTGAATAGTCAAAGTAATCCTGAGTAAAAAAGAACAAAGCTGGAGTATACTTAATTTGAGGGCTGTTATCATGAAGGTATGTTGAATTTTACCAAATGCCATTTCTGCATCTGTTGAGATGATCATATGGTATTTGTCCTTCATTCTGTTGATATGATGTATCACCCTTATTGACTTGCATGTGTTGAACACTGATTAAAGAAATTGAAGAGGACACAAAAAAGTGGAAAGACATCCCATGCTCATGGATTAGAAGAATTAATATTGTTAAAATGATAATACTCCCCAAAGTGATCTACAGATTTAATGAATTTCCTATTAAAATACCAATGACATTCTTCACAGAACTAGAAGAAATGATCCTAAAATTCATATGGAACCACAAAAGACTCCAAATAACCAAAGTAATCCTGAGCAAAAAAAACAAAGCTGGAGGCATCACAGCATCTGACCTCAAAAATATTACAAAACTATAGTAACCAAAACAACATAGTACCGACATAAAAGAGACACAGAGACCAATGGAACACAATAGAGAACTTAGAAATAAATCACATATTTACAACCAACTGACCTTCAACAAAGGTGCCAAGAACATAATTCAATAAATGATACTGGGAGCTGTGAGGTTCACCCCACTGCTGCCCCATGCCGAGCACGGCTGGGCACCTCTGGCACCCCACTCCACTGTGCACTCCAGTCCCACCGCCACATTTCCCCCCAGCCGGTCCATGGCTGCAGAGCTGTTTCATCTGCCCCCAGATCAGAATCCAGCCGCTCAGCACCCCCGAGAGAGCAAGTAGGCTGGAAAGATGTGGAAGGGGCCAGTTCTGCTCTTCATTTTGGGAAGTGCACTGCTCTGGGTCCTGGCAGGAGGCGCTAGCATGAGCCAGCCAGAAGATGACATTGAGACTCCTGGTGTAGAAAATGGCTTTATAATGCCAAGTGCAGAAGATGTGGCAACCCCAGGAGCTACTGAAGAGCCCTCTAAGCCTGCTGGCCCAACAACCCTGGTGGCAACAAGTGCAAAGAACACAACGAACCCTGACATTGAGGATCTGCCAACCCTGGAAAGCACAGTCCATGCCAAAGAAGAGAGCCAGAGCACCACAGTCCCAAATGTGATGGCCAGCCACTCCACAGACACAGTGAGTGGAGAGACGTGGATAACAATTGAAAAAGATTGTTTGACGACAGTGACCCTGGTTGGAATCATAGTTGGGGTCTTACTAGCCATTGGCTTCCTTGGTGGGATCATCATTGTGGTTATGAGAAAAATGTCAGGAAGGTACTCACCCTAAGAGGTGAAGGATCATGCTCCACTATCAACACACATTAAAAAGAGAATTTCTGACTTCCCCTCACCTCTGTCCCTGAGCTTGTGGGAGAAGATGACCCATGGAATGCCTGCCCACCCCATTCAAAATCCATAGCAATCCCTCCCCTTGCCACACGTAACTGAAGGAAAGACAGTTCACCGAAGGAAAAGCTTAGGCTCCTCTAAGCATTTGCCTTTTGACAATTTTCTTGAATATAAATTTTATAAAAGATGATTTAAAAGACAAACTGCCTAGAAAACAGAGCAGAACTATGTGAACTGACTTACGACTAAGACATTATCACTATTGATGTTAGAAACTGTAATCACATGTCTTTGTTCTGACCATTCTGTTGTTAAAATGCAAAAGGATCTGGAAATATTTATATCAACGGAGTCCTTGGATCAAGTGCTACATCAGTAAATGGCACCAACATTTTGCAATTGCCAATCTGTTGAAATGTACACATTCTACTCTAGTTTGGTCTGTTTTATGTTTTAAAGCCAGATCTGGTGTGAATAATCAGGCAGAAAAATCTAAACTTGGGTAATAGGCAATGAGCAACTGCCTTTTAGCTGGTCCAGATACATCATTTCAAAGACATCAATTAGATGGTAAACAGGAAGTGTATACTTTGGAGAAGACACTTTGTTTCTCATAAGACCCCCAGGCCACCGCCTCTAGCCTTGCTTTACCTAAAACATTCTCCATGATGACTTGATGACTCAAAGGTTTGCTCCCGGCTGCCCCTGCTGCTTCACTCAGAAGACGGGTTGCCAGAGTTAAGGGGGGCAGCCTTCTCTTTTCCCTATGACACAGATCCTCTGGAATGACCACTTTGCTCTGGAACATGGAGATCTCAGGGCCCCAAATGCCAAGGAAGCTCTGGGTGTCTAGTGGCACTGGAGACTCAAGTGTTCTAGAAACCAATAACCATGTTCGCCCCCAAACAGAAAGAAACCCTACGTTGACCTTCAGCATGGGAGACAGCCAGTTTTCTAACATTTGCTCTCTGCCTCAGAGGAAATATGTGGGGAGAAAAAAATCATCTTGTACAACATTAATATTTTAGAAGTAGCTAGACTTAAAGCCTTGATATAAAAATATATGTCTCCAGTCTTCGGGATGTAACCACAAATTTCTATGGGTCGTCCTGTTGAGAAGATCAAAAGAAAGGAGCACAGGAGGCCATTCATTCTGTCTCGGCCCTTCTCGTCCTGAAGATCCATTGAATTCTTTTTCCTAAACAAAAAACTTTTAGACTGAGCAGATGCTCTGTCATGATTGCAGTTGTGCAATTCTGATATCCTCTACACTTGTGAGAGTTCATAAAACAGGAAAGAGTAGACCGTCATTTGGAAGCACAGCCCATTCCTCCCATATTTCACAGTACTGTGTGGATGTTATTTTAAACAGTGTGTCTTTGTGTTCCCCAAATCCATCTGTGTGCTCCCCGCCGGCCCAGGTTCCATATTTGAACATCAGTTGATTGAGAGAAGGGAAGTTAGATGAGCTGTTTGAGGTTTGAATAACTCAGTTTTGTTGTTTGGATTCCTGAACAGGAGTTAGGAATAATATCATTTCTTCTTTCCTATCCTCTTCCCTCACGCCCCCTGTGAATAATAGCAGTCGACCTCAAGTCATACACTGGACCTGGTGCCTGCTGGGACACGACTTGTTTCTTTTCCACACCTGTGTTGGTGCTCAATGCAGTGTAGACATGTTTTCAAATAAAACATGATTGTGTACAAAAAATAAATACTGGGAAAACTGGATATACATATGCATAAGAATGAAACTAGACCCCTATCTCTCACCGTATACAAAAGTCAAATCAAATGTATTAAAAAAACCTTAACTGTAAGACCCAAAACTATGAAACTACTAGAAGAAACTGTAGGGGAAATATTCTAGACATTGGCTGTGCAAAGATTTTATGTATAAGATCTCAAAAGCACAGGCAACAAAAATAAAAACAGGCAAATGGGATTACATCAAACCAAAAAGCTTTGCACAGCAAACAATCAATAGAATAAAGAGACAACCTGGAGGAAGGAAATAGCAGAAGACATAAACAGGTGGAAGACCATACCATGATCATGGGTCAGCAGAATCAACATTGTTAAAATGTCTATACTACCCAAAGTGATCTACAGAGTCAATGCAATCCCTATTAAAATACCATCATCATTTCTCACAGATATATAAAAACTAATTTTATGCTTCATATGGAACCAGAGAAGACCCCATTTGGCAAAAGCAATGCTAGGAAATAAAAAAAAGGGAGATATCAATCTACTAGACTTCAACTATACTACAAAGCTATAGCTATACTACAAGGCTATAGTAATTAAAACAACTTGGTATTGGCATAAGAACAGAGACAGTGACCAGTGGAACAGAACAGAGAACCCAGATATAAAAACCATCCTTATATAGCCATCTAATCTTTGACAAAGCAGACAAAAACATACGTTGGGGAAAAGAATCCTTATTCAATAAATGGTGCTGGGAAACCTGGATAGACACATGTAGCAGACTGAAACAGGATCCACACCTTTCACCACTCACAAAAATCAACTCATGCTGGGTAACAGACTTAAACCTAAGGTAAGAAACTATTAGAATTCTAGAGGAAAACATTGGAAATACTCTTCTAGACATTGGCCTAGGCAACGAATTTATGAAGAAGACCCCAAAGGCAATCACAGCAACAATAAAAATAAATAAATGGGACCTGATCAAATTAAAAAGCTTCTGCACAGCCAATGAAACTGTGACAAGAGCAAACAGACAACCTATAGAACAGGAGAAAATTTTCACAAGCTACACATCCAATAAAGTGCTGATAAATAGAATCTACTTAGAACTCAGGAATATCAGCAAGGAAAAATCAAACAACTCTATCAAAAAGTGGATAAAGGACATGAACAGAAACTTTCCAAAAGAAGACAGAATAATGGCCAACAAACATGAAGAAATGCTTCTTCATAAATTCTTTGCCTTTCCTTGTAAAATCTCATGTCCCTTAATTTCCGCAGCATCTTCATCTGGACTTTTTATAGGGCTCACTTAGAAACCTTCTGATTCCAGATGTTGGAAAGTCACTGTGATTTTGCTGGAAGTTTGTCTCTTGGCTGTCTCTGCTCTCACACCAACTATTGTTGTCATGGGGGCTGTCATCATTTGATTTAAACTATTGAGATTGTTTTTCTCTGAAGGATAAATTTAGCTAACAACTATCACATTCTTTTCTGCTCCCCTGAGAAATGTGTCTCTTCCTGTACAGTTTCTCCTTGACTCTGTTAGCAATTCACATAGTGGCCAATAGTAAAAAGAATACGAAAACCCTGTAACTTCAGTTCAGAGAGCAGCTGTAATTCATCTTCTCCCATTAAATACACTGACAAGTTTCAGTATTCTTTCCTTCATTTCATCAAAGGGCATATATTTGACATTAGAGTTGGGAGGACTTCTTGGTTCAGGAGCTGAAGTTCTGAAATCATTCATTACTTTCTCCAGTTTGAAAATAAAATACTTTTAAATTGAGACCATTGAATCATTACTCCAGTCTTGGCTACACAACAAAGAAACTGATCCAGAACAGGACTTTCCTTTTTCCTTCTCCTCTCACAATCTTTTAGGGCTTCCGGCAGTCTGTCCAGGTCTGTGGCTTCCCGTAGTCCCTGCAGCCTCTGCCTCCCTGGGCTGGTCTCCCCAAAACCTGAACTGAACCTAAGCCAAACCCCAGGGCCTCTCCAAATGCCTGCCCCCACGTGCTCCCCCTCCCTTGAATACACTCCAGGCAAGCAGACTACGGGGAAGTGAGCTTAAATCCACCAGCCCTCCAACGTGGAGCTCTGCAAGTAGTTAGCTTTTACTGCTAAATAGATTGCATTGCTTGAATATTCTATAATTCATTTATTAATTTCACTATTTTTAAACATTTGGATTACTTCCATTCTTGGGCTATTATGAAGTTGCTGAAGATCTTTACACATGTCTTTTTGTAGATATATGCAATTAGGTATCCTCTTTTGGAAAATGCCTAATTAAATTAAGTATTTTGTCCATTTTAAAATTGAGTTGTTTGTTTCTTACTGATTTGTAATAATTCATATATTCTGGAAACAAGTCCTTTGTTCAATGTTTGCATTGTAAATATTTTCTCCTGGTCTATGGCTTGCCTTTAAACCCTCTTACAGGTTATTTTCATGAGAAAAATGCTTCATTTTAATGAAGTCCAATTTACCAATTTTTTAATGGTTAGTGATTTTGTGTTCTATTTAAGAAATCTTTATCTGACCCCAAGATTATGAAAACATTCCACCATCTTGTCTTCTAAAGCTTTATCATTTTACCTTTCACATTTAAGTCTATGACTGATCTCCAATTAATTATTGTAAAGATACAAAGAAAGTGGCAATATTCCTGTTTTTCATATAGCTATCAAATGCTCCTGTAAAGAGCATCATTTCTCCCACTGAATTGTAAATCAAGTGAACAAAGTGCATTTGTTGTAAGTCAAATGAACATAAATATGTATGGGTCTGTTTCTGGGCTCTCTCTCCTTTCCATTATTGATTGTTTATACTTGAGCCCAAATCACAATTTTAATTACTATGACTTTATAGTAAGTCTTGAAAACTTATATATAAGTCCTCTAACTTTGTACTTCTTTCAAACTATCTTGGCTCGCCAAGATTTTTTTGAATTTCCATATAAATTTTAGAATTGTCGTGTCAATTTACACACATACACACACCCTACACATACCCTGCTGGCACTTTAACTTGGAAGGCATTAACTATATAGCTTAATTTGGGTAGAAATTGATGTCTAAAAATATTGAGACTTCCAGCCCATAAAGATAGTGTATCTCTCCATTTACTTAGGTCATCTTTGATTATTTTTAGCAGTATTTTCAGTGTACATGTTTTACCTATCTTTTATTAGTTTTATTAGGCATTTACTAAGTTTTTGTGCTATTTTAAATGAAATTTTACATAGTTTATTTTCTAATTATTTGCTATTGGTATATAGAAATATAATTGATTTTTGTATATTGACTTATATCCAGCATCCTTCATAAATTCACACATTCATTTTAATAATTGATTTGTAGATTCCTTGGGATTTTTATATATACACTCATATAAAGTTACTACTTTCTCTTCACTTTTTATACTTTTTATTTATTTTTTCTTTCTTTATTGAATTGTCTGGGACTTCCACTCTAATATTGAATAGAAGTGATAAGAGGAGGCAGCTTTGCCATGTTCTCAAACTTAGGTAGAAAGAATTTTATATTTCACTATTAGAAACGACATTATCTACAGGCTTTGTAGCTATCTTTTACCAGATTAAGATAGTTCCATTTTATTTCTAGTTTACTAAAAGTTTTAAATCATGAATTGGGGTTGAATTTATCAGATACTTTTTCTTCATCTATCAAGATAATCAAAATGTTTTTCTGTGTTATTCCATTAATAAGATTTTCAAATGTGAAACCAATCTTTTTGTTTTTATTCCTAGAATAAACTCCCTTTGGTCTTAATATATTATCATTTCCATATATCATTAGATTCTATTTGCTAATATTTTATTTAGAACTTTTTATTTATGTTCATAAGAGATATTTAGTTTTCCTTTCTTTAAGTGTCTTTATGAGCTGGTCTACAATGATCTTAGCTGGGGTCTCTTGGGTAACCCATATCTGCTTGACTCATCTTCATTCTCCATCAGGATACCCTGGACATGTTTCAAGGTGATGGCAAAAGGCAAGATCTAGACTAGAATCTTACAAGTGCTTTTGCAACCTCTGCTTTATGTTTTCACATTGACCAAATCAACTCACATGATGGAACCCAAAATTAGAGTGAGAGGGCAAAACAAGGCGAAGAGCAAGCATATGGATACAGGGAAAGATGAAGAATTGAGACCACTGATGGAATCCTTCTACCTTACTCTCAGGAAAGGAAAGATTTCTATACATGCAAAAACTTTACAAACAATAACTAATATATAGACAGTGACTTAAAACTTGAGCAGTTGTATAAAAATGCATTTGTACTTTGACCAAGGTCCATTGGATGGATCACGCCACTTCAGGGTAGCCATCCCAAAATTGCCAGAATCCATCTTTCATAGGTTAAGTGTTCTTGGATTGCTAATATTGCTTTTTAGTAGATTGAACTGATAACTATGAGTTAATTACATCCCAATCTAAATTGGGCCAATTTTCTTTTCGTAGGTTTGGTGGTGACAAATGTAAATTTAGTAACACTTAACATTAGCTGAGGTATATTTTTTAAAAGCCAAAAATGTCATTTAGCATGTATATCAAAACAAAGACATTCATATTTGCATCTGGGATGATCTCTAGACTATTGGTTTCTATCAGTTATTAAATTTATCTCTTTGGGGTATTGACCAAATTCTAATAAGTCATTGATTGATCTCTTTGCTACTTTTAGAATTTCCAAAGAGCAGATAATAAATCATCCATTTTCATAAAATCCACAAATCATAAACTACCCAAAAAGTATATCTACTGTCCATATTAATATTTATTCTTCTATCTTTGCCGGAGTGTAGCCTCAAATCTAACATACTAGTTCAGCTTCCTGGGCAGACTGGGAATTAACACCATGGAGCTGCTTCAGTGGTTGCATGTTCAATGATAACAGCATATCCTGCACAGGGATGTAGTTTTTAAGATAAGGACCATCTACAAAGTATTTTAAATCAAGATTGACTAAAGGGTGCAAGATTCAGATCCAGGCATACTTAACTCCTGAAAGGATGCTACACAGTTATGTGGTTCCCCTTTATTCTTAAAAGGGAATAAAGTTTCAGGGTTATGTTTGAACAACATACAATATACAAAGAAGACAATAAATTTCACAAGTGCTAAATTTGCTAACAGAGAAATGTCAAATGCTGCCTTGAAGTAGCTAAAACTGTACAGATGTAGGACCCATAGAGTTAGTGGAGAAACAAGTACTATGGTAGAAGCATCAACAAGTTTGGCCACTGCTGCCACCTCCTGCAAGAGAGGGCATGTGTACCTTTGCCTCCAAATCAAGAAATGAGCTAAGTCTTCGTGTGTCTGTCTGTCTCTCTCTCTCTCTCTCCCCCTCTCTCCCTCTCTCCCTCCCCCTCCTCCTCCCCCCTCCCCCTCCTCCTCCCCCTCCCCCTCCTCCTCCCCCCTCCCCCTCCTCCTCCCCCCTCCCCCTCCTCCTCTCAGCCTGCGCCTGCCGGGCTGGCCGCTGGCAGCTGGCAGCGTGAGGACGCGGGTGTCTTCCTGACGCCCGCTGCGGAGCCTGCTGCCGAGCTGAGGGGACGGCAGGCGCCTGCGGCCCGCGCCGCCTTTGCACTGCAGTGCTTGCACGGGCACTTCCGAACCCTGCTGGGGGAGGGGACTGCAGGCCTGGGCTTATCTGTATGAACAACCGTTGCGGAATAGTTTGTGATGTCTGCCTGACGCCACTGCTTGGGACTGACCTAGGTCAGGTTGGGGAACTCAGCTGGAGTTGCTCCGACCTCTGCTGACTCATTGGTTTCTTCCCAAGCTTCCGATCCTCGATCCTCGCAGCACCATAATGGAGTTTGTCCTTGAATGAAGAATGAGAGTCTGGAAGCCCAGCTGGAGCAGTGCCCATTCACAGATTCTACACTAACTTGTTGGCCAAAGACGTAAAGTTTGGAGCCTACTCCTTTGGGGACTTGCTTTTGGGAAGGCTGTGATGCCCAGATGATGGTTCCTAATGCTTGACCTGCAGGCTGTGCTGAGTGGAGAGCCATGCCCTTTCCCCCGTTTGCTGTGGATTTCGCTGATACAAAGGATGTCCTCTAGTTGGTGTTGAGCAGATCCTAGGAACTTCTTTCCTGTATTAACCTGTGTGAACAGCTATAATCTTATTGGAGAAAAAATTACTTGGAAATTTGGGGGCACTTACCTGTCAAGTAAATAGCTTTCACTTGCATTTGCTTTGTCTTGTGCAACAATCTGGTTTTATCTGAAAGACTCCAATAAAATATATTAAACCAAAAAAAAAAAAAAGAAAAGAAAAGAAATGAGCTAAGATAGGCAGAGAGAAGAGTTTGGCAGATTTAGGAAAACCCAAAGGTGGAGGTTGTTGCAAGATGACTTTCAAAGTGTAGACAGCATTTTCTACTTTTGCATCACAAGGAAGAGTTCCAGGGCTTATAAACTTAGTAAGCCAATACAAAGGCTGAGATATTGAGAAAAATCAGACATATATTACCTACAGTCCTAAAATCTGAGCCATCTTTTAATTTTTAGCCTTGGTACAATTGAATACTCCAAGAGCAATTGTATTATTTATTGTATTAGCAATAAATCAAAGGTTTTATTTTCATGCCATATTTGCCAGCATTGAAATGCCAGCATTTTCTCATTAGAAGTGGCTAATTTCATGTGTGAAAATGGCATGTCCCTGTTTTGACTTTCTTATTATTGGCAAGACTGAATATTTATCTATGTAGGTTGTTGGTTAGAACTTCACTTTTGTGGATTATTTATGTCCTTAGCCCATTTATCTGTGGGGTGAAGGGAGTACTGCTTAAGTTGTTGTTAGAGTTATTTTGTTTCTTATAGTAGGTATAGTCCCCATTCAGTTAATTTTACTGAAAAATCTTTTCCCCTGTTGGTTGTTTTTTGTGGCATTTTCTAAACAGAAATTCAAATTTTTATGAAGTCAAACCTAAACCAATTGAACCTATTGATTTTCCCTTGATTCAACACCTCTTCCTAATTCAAAGAACTGATTAATTTTCTCTTAAATTTCTTAGAGATATTTATAGTTTTTTATATTTGATTTGTGAATACATGTGGATTTTGTGTAAGAGATTCCATGAATTTTTGAACTGTATAAGACTTTTATCCTCTTCCCCCCCATGCTATGCAGGCTCAGAATGTTCATCTTTTTCATTTTCCTCTGGACAGGGATGGATAATCAATTTAACAAATCAATCACTTTGATACCTTAATTTTTTTCCTCAATATTAAGTCAGTAATCATTGCTCTAAGTTTCTGAATTTTCTGACAGTCATTTTTGTTGTGGCACAGGGATACAAGTACGTGTGTGTATGTGTGTGTGTGTTTCAGATGGATACATTTTCTGAAAATATTTTATGAGTATGGCAATATTTACTGTAGTTTCAATAATAACCACTATTTCTCATTTTAAAGATTATATTATAAATATATGCACAAATATATGTGTGTGTGTATATATACACATACATACATTCCTTTTAGAAAATAAGAAAACACAGATGAGCCAAAAAGACTGTCCATATTGATACCACTTATCTAAAATTTGATGTTTATGTTTTTCTATCATGCACACACACACACACACTCATACTATATTTTTTACATTTATTTATTTACATAGTGTTTAGGTAGACTGTAATATCCAGATTGTTAGCTATATAGATTTAGATTTAAATAAGAGCCACATGTTACTGTGAATTAAATATTTGGAATGAATTTACTTAAAATTATTAATAGTTGACCAGCTAATTTCCTTCTCTGGTAGCTTTAAACAATGTATATTTAGAGCAGAGGCTAGTCTAAGTACCCAAGCACACTTTGTGGGCTACTGGAAAACCACTGTGGGTTAGATGTGACTTGGAATGCACATACCCTCATATTCCCTGAATCTCCCCCAGGAGGTGCCACTGAGAGACAAATGAACAGAAAGTAATCATTTGAGGTTACTCCTAGGAAATGGGTTATGTTGTCACCATGTGGATATGTAAGATATTCATCTGTCTTTTTTAGGAAGTCGCACGGTTCCTAGACAGTAAACATCAGGGCCACTATCAAGTCTACAATCTATGCAGTATGTACCTGACTTGATATTTTGCTACTGTAGATAGAAAACAGATTAATGCATGTAAGAAGATGATTTTTTTCCATTGCATTTAATCATAAGTGTTTGGTGGTGTTGGGGAGTGATTTCAAAAATTCCCATATTGAATGGCCCCATTTGGTCAGAAGAGTTAGCCCAGCAGTACAAAGTACCCTTGAGGGACGCAGGCCTTGTGGGACCAAAAGGCTGGAATGAAGGTGAACCATTTTAGGGAAGATCTGCTCTAGTGTTATTATGATTAGGAAAATCTTTCTATTTTTCCTGTCAGATTGCTTTATGAGAACATAGACAATCTAACATATGTGTACTCTAACCCAGTAGGAGTGGACTGTGATGAGAAAGCAGGGCCCTAGATGGGAGAAAAAAAAGAAAAAACAAAAAGTCCTGTAGAAAACAGATTATACCCTAGTTTTCCACTCTGTCTCTTTTGATTGTTTTCCTCTAACTATATATTAAATAGACGTTTTCAGGGGCCAGCATTTTGGTCAGCTATATTTGCCCCTTTGCATGGTTTCTAACTACCCTACAATAATATTAATACAGTGAGTAGTATGCTTGAAAATTAAAAGTAAGTCCTATTAAACAAAAATAAGTTAGGCTTAGGTTACCTGAAATGGACAAACCATCACTATTCTTATGTTTTTGAGATCTTTAAATTTGTTTTAGAGCAGCAGGAACCACTCAGAAATCTCCTCTTGAAGGTAGATAAGGAATTTCTAATAGAAAATTTTCACTTATTGATAATTTCATCATTTACTATGTTATTAGGTATAGAGATATGACATAACATATGCATTATCTATTTTAGGTGAGAAAGAATATGATCCTAAGTACTTCCATTATAGGGTTAATAGAGTCATGATTGATGATCACAACGTCCCCACTCTGCAGTAAGTTTTATGCCAAGTTGACTGTGAGAAGAGGGCTAAATACATTGGGCCCGACTTTTTGGAAATATTTTAATTCAACTAAAAATCTTACCTTTGAAATCAGCGATATGGTGGAGTTCTCTAAAGATGTCGATAAATGGATGTCCAAAGATAAGGAAAACGTCGTAGTGATTCATTGCAAAGGAGGCAAAGGTAATAACATTTTTCTTTTTCCTTCCTTCTTTCTAAAGAGATTTAAGAGATATCTTAAAGTACAAGAACAAGATATATATTGCTATTAATAAATATTAATAGTTGTTAACATTTTTAAATATTGGCTTTAATACTAAAGGAAAGAGAAAGGAAAGAGAAGGAAGGAAAGAAGAAGGAAAGGAGGGAGAAAGGAAGAGCATAAGAAAGGAAAGAAAGTATTAATAGCAAAGAAAGAATTGAAGAAAGTTAAGCATATTTTCCCTTGTTTATCAACTGTTTGGGTTGCTTAATTATTGATTTGCCAGTTTATATTTGTCAAAATAAAAATGGCGTTTAACTTTAGAAGATCAGTGCACACTTATTTTATTTAAGGTTGTTTTTTATTTTTTAATTAACAAAAATTATATATTTATGGTATACAACATGATGTTTTGATGTATGTATATGTTATAGAATGGCTAAATCAAGCTAATTAACATATGAATTACCTCACATACTTATCATTTTTTGTATGTGATGAGAACATTTAAAATCTATTATCTTAGCAGTTTTCCAAATATATAATACATCAACTATGGTCACCATGTTGTACAATAAATTTCCTGAATGTATTCTTCCTGTATTCAATTCCATAATTGAAATTTTGTATCCTTTAACCAATATCTCCACAATTCTCCATTTTTCCCTCCCACCCCTAGTAACCACCATTCTGATCTCTGCTTCTATAAATTCTACTTTTTAAGATTCCACAAATAAGTGAGATCATGTAGTATTTGTTTTTCTGTGCCTAGTTTATTTCACTTAATGTAATATATCCCCCAGGTTCACCCATGTTGTCTCAAATGACAGGATTTCCTTCTCTAAGGCTGAATAATAATCCATTGTGTATATATACTACATTTTCTTTATCCAGTCATCTACTGATGGACACTTAGGTAGATTCCATATCTTAGCTATTGTGAGTAATGCTGCAGTGAACATGGGAGTGCAGACATCTCTTCAACATACTGATTTCATTTCCTTTGGATATACACCCAGAAGTAAAATTTCTGAATCATGTAGTAGTACTATTTTTAGTTTTTTGGGGAACCTCCATACTGTTTTCCATAATGACTATACTAATTTACATTCCCGCCAACGGTGTACAAGAGTTCCCTTTTCTCCACATCCTCACCAACACTTATCTTTTGTCTTTTTGGTAACAGCCATCCTAACAGGTGTGAGGTGATATCTCATTATGGTTTTAATTTGATTTTCCCTGATGATTAATGATATTGAACATTTTTGCATATACCTGTTGACCATTTGTATGTCTTCTTTTGAGAAATGTCTTTTCAGGTTCTTTGCCCATATTTTAAAGGGGTAGTTTGTTTTCTTGCTATTGTGGTGTTTGAGTTCATTATTTTATTTAATTTTAACCCCTTAGCAGATGTATGGCTCACAAATATTTTCTCCAGTTGTGTAGGCCATTTCTTCACTCTACTGATT
The DNA here is from genome assembly GCF_040939455.1 of Microcebus murinus. NCBI lineage: Eukaryota > Metazoa > Chordata > Mammalia > Primates > Cheirogaleidae > Microcebus > Microcebus murinus. The sequence continues at coordinate 80,765,173 of NC_134116.1, read as the reverse complement.
GTTTCCTTTGCTGTGCAGAAGCTTTTTAGTTTGATGCAATCTCATTTGTCTGTTGTTTCTTTTGTTGCCTATGCTTTTCAGTCATATCCAAAAAAATCTTTGCCCAGGCCAATGTCAAGAAACTTTCCCCCAGTTGGGTGTAATGGCTCAATGCCTGTAATCCTAGCACTCTGGGAGGCTGAGGCAGGAGGATCACTTGAGCTCAGGAGTTTGAGACCAACCTAAGCAAGAGCAAGACCCCGTCTACAAAAAAATAGAAAAATTAGCCTGGTGTGGTCATGGGTGCCTGGAGTCCCAGCTACTCAGGAGGCTGAGGTAGGAGGATTGCTTGAGCCCAGGAATTTGGGTTGCAGTGAGCTACCATGATGCCAGTGAACTCCAGACTGGGCGACAGAGCAAGAATCTTGTCTCAAAAAAAAACAAAAGAAAGAAAGAAGCTTTCCTGCTATGTTTTCTTCTAGTAGTTTTCCAGTTTGAGGTTTTACATTGAAGTCTTTAATTCATTTTGAGTTGATTTTTTTTATCTAGGGTAAGGTAGGGTCCAATTTCATTCTTTCACATGTAGATATCCAGTTTTCTCAGTATCATTTATTGAAGACACTGTCGTTTTCCCATTGTGTGCTCTTGGCACCTTTGTCAAGGATCAGTTCACTATAAATGCATGGATTTATTTCTGGCCTTTCTATTCTGTTGCCATAGGTCTGTATGTCTATTTCTGTTCCAGTAATGTTTAAGGTTTTTCTTAAACTTCATGAGAATCTTTTAGGTTAAGTGAGCCAATGGGGGTGATATTTCAGAAATTATACTGGAATTTTTATAGTGTAGTGACTCAAATAAGTTGATTTTGATGGGAGTAAAATGAAAAAAAGAAGCTGTTTGTAAATCCAACCAATTTATGTTCAATTAGATTTTCTCTCATTCACCTTTAGGCTTTGAATAATCACCTAAGCATTATTTCACAATTTTCAACAGACATAAAAAATTACATTTTTTGTTGGGCTATAAAACAGTTTTTATATTGAATTCCAGGAAAACATAACACTGTAAAATTGCTTTATGTAATTCAGTAAATTCAAGTTTTAATCTTATTGAGAACTAATTTGAAGCCCATCAGTTAGTATACTGGCAGGTTTTGTGTTTAGTTCTACAGGTTAGAATATTCTGTATAAACTGACAGTTTACAATACCATGGCTAAATGAAAAATATAGAAGTTGAACCATATGAAATAGCCAGGTTGTTTTTTTGTTTTGTTTTTTAATCATTTTTTTGCTATAAAAATGGCCATTTTACCTTGCTCAACCTAAAATGTTATGATTCCGGTAGCTGGCTTTAGTTTTCTTTTAATTGATATTAATTCCCTGTTTAAAGGAAAATATTTGTTTCAAATTTAATTTTTTTCTTTTTTGCTGAGAAGGGGTTTACATTATTCTGTGTTCACATTCTTTTTTGTTGATTCTTGTTTAGCATTGTTTGGAGGGCTAATATTCAGCTGGTATGCACCAGAGCTGCCTCTTTTTTCAAGTGTTCATTCAGTTTGAGCTTGCTGACTTCTGGTTGGTTGCTGCCTGCATGTTACAAGTAGTATCATAACAGTCAAAATATTTTATTATTGATCTATAGTTTTTTAAAGAATCTGGATGCCAATTTTAATTAGTAGCGTATGTCATAAATATATTCTCACACTGCATTGTCTTTTAAATTGATTATGATTTTTTTTTTTTGGTATGGAAGTTTATAATTTTTTTTTTTTTTTTTTGAGACAGAGTCTCACTTTGATGCCCAGGCTAGAGTGAGTGCCATGGCGTCAGCCTAGCTCACAGCAACCTCAAACTCCTGGGCTCAAGCAATCCTGCTGCCTCAGCCTCCCAAGTAGCTGGGATTACAGGCATGCGCCACCATGCCCAGCTAATTTTTTCTATATATATTAGTTGGCCAATGAATTTCTTTCTATTTATAGTAGAGACAAGGTTTCGCTCTTGCTCAGGCTGGTTTCGAACTCCTGACCTCAAGCAATCCGCCTGCCTTGGCCTCCCAGAGAGCTAGGGAAGTTTATAATTTTGAATGTAGTGAAATTTACTAATCTTTGTGTATTTTGTACTTTTTTGTCATGTTTAAGAAATCCACTCCTACACTGAAATAATAAAGATATTCTACACTTCTTCACTTTTTATTTTTGGATCTTTTATTTAATTGGAGTTTGGAGGGATATAATTTTTCATATGGATAGCCAATTGTCTCAACACCATCTATTGCATGCTATTTATTCTCTATTGATTTGTAATCTCTTTCAGTCCTATGCAAAGTTTCCATAAATATTCAGAACTGTTTTGGAATTCTCTATACCATACTATTATAATTTTTATAGCTTGATAAAGGCAGAATTATCTTGCTCTTCTTGGAACTTTATTCTTACATTCAATTTTAGATATTTTCTCAAGCTCCATAATAAAATGTGTTTGGGATTTTTTATTGGAACTATATTGAATTTATAGATTAACTTGAGAGAACTGACAACTTTGAAATATTCAGTTGTACATGGGATATCTATTTATGTGAATCATCTTGTCTGTCCTTTAATAATAATTTATATTTTTCTTCATGATGTCCTTGCACATCTTTTATTAAATTCATTCTAAGACTTATTATTATGGCAAATAGAATCTTTTCTTCTATTGCATTTGGGTTGCTTCCAGTTTTTTCGGTTAGTTCCAATTTAGTAGTGATTGCATGTGGTGTTTGTTTTTCCATTCTTTAGATACTTCACTTAAGATAAAGATATCCAGTTCCATCCAAATTGTTACAAAAGGCCTTAATTCATGCTAGCTCATGACTGAGTAGTATTCCATAGTATACATATACCATGTTTTGTTAATCCACTCACGAATTGATGGGCACTTGGATTGATTCTACATCTTTGCAATTGTGAATTGTGCTGCAGTAAACATTTGATGTCTTTTTGATAAAATGACTTTTTTTTCCTTTGGGTAAATACCTAGTAGTGGAATTGCTGGATCAAATGGTAGGTCTACTTTTAGTTCTTTGAGGAATCTCCATGCTGTTTTCCATAGAGGTTGTACTAATTTGCTGTACCACCAACAGTATATAAACATTCCTTTCTCTCTGCATCCCTGCCAGCATCTATTGTTTTTGGACTTTTAAATAAAAGCCATTCTAACTGGGATAAGGTGGTATCTCATTGTGGTTTTAATTTGCATTTCCCTGATGATTAGTAACATTGAGCATTTTTTCATGTTTCCTGGCTATTTACCTTCTTTTGAAAAGCTTCTGTCCATGTCTTTTGTCTAATTTTTAATGGGGTTGTTTGTTTTTTTCTTGGTGATTTGCTTGAGTTCTTTGTAGATTCTGATTATTAGCCCTTTATCAGGTATATAGCTTGGGAATATTTTCTCCCATTCTGTAGGTTATCTATTTGCTCTGTTGATTATTTCCTTAGCTGTCCCGAAGCCTTTTAATTTAATCAAGTCCCATTTATTTGTTTTTGTTGTTGCTGTGATTGCCATTTGGGTCTTCTTCATAAATTCTTTGCCTAGGCCAATGACTAAAAGAGTTTTTCCAACATTTTCTTCTAGCATTCTATGGTTTCATGCCTTACATTTACATATTTTATCCATCTTGAATTAATTGTTGTGAGTGGGGAAAGATATGAATCCTGTTTCATTCTTCTGCATGTGGCTATCTGATTTTCCCAGCACCATTTATTGAATATGGCTTCTTTTCCCCAGTGTATATTATATGCTTTGTTAAAGATCCATTGGCTCTAGGTAAATGGTTTTATGTCTGTGTTCTCTCTTCTGTTCCATTGATCTATGCCTCTATATTTGTGCCAATACCATGTTGTTTTGCTTACTATAGCCTTGTAGTGTAATGTGAAGTATGGTAATGTGATGTTCCTTTTGCTTAAGATTGCTCTGGCTATTCAGGCTCTTTTTTGGTTCCAAATGAAGTGTAGAATTATTTTTTCTAGATCTGTGAAATATGACATTGGTATTTTGATGGGGATTGCATTGAATCTCTAAATCATTTTGGGTAGTTTGGACATTTTAACAAGGTTGATTCTACCAATCCATGAACATGGTATGTTTTTCCATTTGTTTGTGTCATCTACAATTTCTTTCCTCAGTGTTTCATAGTTCTCTTTGTAGAGATCTTTCACCTCCTTGGTTAAGTATATTCCTAGATATTTTATTTCTTGGTGAGTATTTTGAATAGTATTGAGGCTTTGATTTGACTCTCAGCTTGACTATTATTGGTGTATAAGTATGCTACTGATTTGTGTACATTGAATTTATAACCTGAGACTTTGCTGAATTTATTTATCAATTCTAGGAGTCTATTGGGATTATAGAATCTTTGGGGTTTCTTCATATAAGATCATATCAGTTTTTCTTTCCAATTCTTTCTTTTTTTCTACTTCTTAGCACTGGCTAGCACCTCCAATATGCAGCACTTGCACCTGGCTAGCTGCAAGCTCACCTCCTCTGAGCTTTTCTCAGAGGAAAAGCTATCAATGTCTCTCCAGCTGCTTTAGGGTTATGTGTGTGTGTGTGTGTGTGTGTGTGTGTGTGTGTGTGTGTGTTCACACACATATGCTACCCTTTTCTTTCAGTTTGCTGAGTTTTTAAAAAAAATATGAATGAGTGCTGAATGTTATAAAAAGATTTTTCTAAATTTTTGAGATGACAATATGATTTTTGTTCTTTATTATATTAATATAGTTAATTCCATTGATTGACTATTACATGGTATGCCAGCTCATATTTCTGGAATGAATTAATTTATTATATTTATTATTATTGTTTTATTTTTCATTATTATATATTATTATTATGTATTTTATTTTTAATAAATTGCTGGATTATGTTTGTTAATATTTTGTGTAGGATTTTTTATTTATGTCATGAGTGTCATTGGCTATCCTTTTCATTTCTCATAATTTTTTTTTTTTAAGACAGAGTCTCGCTCTGTTGCCTGGGCTAGAGTGCTGTGGTGTCAGCCTAGCTTACAGCAACCTCAAACTCCTGGACTCAAGTGATCCTTCTGCCTCAGCATCCCAGGTAGCTGGGACTACAGGCATGTACCACCATGCTCAGCTAATTTTTTCTATATATTTTTAGTTGTGCAGCTAATTTCTTTCTATTTTTAGTAGAGACAGGGTCTCGGTTTTGCTCAGGCTGGTCTCGAACTCCTGAGCTCAAATAGTCCTCCTGCCTCAACCTCCCAGATTGCTAGGATTACAGGCGTGAGCTACCACACCCGGCCAATTTCTCATAATTTTTTTTTTAATTTTGGCTTCATAAAATGAGTTATGTTGCTCTGTTTAATTCTCTGGGTGAGTTTGCATATGTCAGTTTTTTTCCCACATCTCATTTGTTTATTTTTACTTTGGTTGCCTGTGCCTTTGAGGTCTTAACTCATAAATTATTTTCCCAGACCAATATCCTGAAACATTTCTCCTATGTTTTTTTCAAGTAGTTTTATAGTTTCAGGTCTTACATTTAGGTCTTTGATCCATTTGGGGTTGATTTTTGTATAGGGTGTGAGGTGGGGGTTTAGTTTCATTCCTCTGCATATAGAGATTCAGTTTTCCCTGCACCATTTATTGAAGAAACTGTTCTTTTACCCAATGAGTATTCTTGGCACCTTTGTCAAAAATCTTTTTTTTTGGCTTTAGATACATGGATTTATTTCTTACTTCTTTATTTTGTTCCATTGGTCTATGTGTCTGTTTTTATGCTAGTACCATGCTGTTTTAGTTGCTGCTGCCTTGTTGTATATTTTGAATTCAGCATCTTAGTCCATTTGTGTTGCTATAAAGAAATACTTAAGGCTGGCCAATTTATACAGAAAAGAGGTTTCTTTGACTCATGGTTCTGCAGGCTGTACAAGAAGTATAGTGCTGGCATCTGCATGTGGTAAGGGCCTCAAGCTTCTTCCATTTATGGTAGAAGGGGAAAGGGAGCCAGCATGTGCAGACATCACATGGCAAGAAAGGGGGCAAGAGAGAGGGGGAAGGTGCCTGGCTCTTTTTAACAGCCAGTTCTCAGGGGAACCCTCGTGGGAACGAATAGAGCAAGATCTCAGTCAGTCCTCCCACCTCTTAATGAGGGTATTAATCTATTCATGAGAGATCCACCCTTATGACCCACATACCTCCCATGAAGCCCCACTTCCTACATTGGGGATCAAATTTCAACATAAAATTTGGAGGGAATGAACAAACCAGTATGACCTCTGTGGAAAACAGTATCTTTTAATGAGCCCACAAAGGGCAGTTTCCCTAGGCTCAGTTGCTTTCCACACAGAAAGCCAATTACTGAGACAACAAGAATTATAAGAAAGAGAAAAGGAAATTTACTGCAGAAGACTCGGAGGTAGGAGAAGTGGACTGCCTCAAATCTGCCTCCTCAACTGATAGGTTTAGGAATTTTTCTAGGGGTGAAATGAATAGTGCATGAAGTGAGTGAGCATTATGACATGTTTGGAATGGAGTGCAGCTTACACAATTCAGTGAGAAATCATCCTGACACATACATCACATGATCAAAAAATGGCAAATAAGTCCCTTCCTGGGCAGAGATTTTAGTAGTATAATGAGCTGAGGGTTAAAATCAGTCATTATTTTTGGCCTTGTGTGCAGGTGGGGTGCAGGGATAGGTTGCTCAGCAGGTCGTTGGGCAAGATCTGTGATGAGGTATTGCTTATCTGGTCTTCTCTGGATTAAGGCCTTATAGTTCTCTTGTGGCTGCAAGGAGGTTCCACCATTTCTGGAAGATAAAAACAACTCAAAGGGGAGTGGATTAGTGAAACGGAGTATTACAAATTTCTGGTTAGTAAATCCTACTGGCCTTGGAACTTGAAACATAAGAGAACTGCAAAAGGCATTTTTGTTCATGGAGCTGGTTTTGTGTATGGAGATTTCTTCAAAGAACAAAAAGTAGACCTATCATTCAATCCAGGAGTCCCACTACTGGGTGTCTCCTCAAAGGGAAAGAAGTCATTATTCAAAAAAAACACCTATAGCTGAATGTTTATCACAGCACAATTCACAGTTGCAAAAATGTGGAATCAACCTAAGTGCGCATCAGCTGATGAGTGCATAAAGAACATTTGGTATATATACACCATGTAGTACTGCTCAGCCATAAAAAGGAATGAAATAATGTCTTTTGCAGCAATGTGGATGGAACCATAATCCTAAGTGAAGTAACTCAGGAATGGAAAAATAAATACCACATGTTCTCACTTAGAAGCAGGAGTTAAACAATGGGTATATATAGTCATAAAGTGGTATAATGGACATTGGAAACTAAGAAGTGGGAGGGAAGCAGGAAACGAGGGATATAATGAGAGGTACGTGAGTGTACCTCTCAGGTACAATATGCACCATCCTGGTGATGGGTGCACTAAAAGCCCTGACTTCAGCATGATACAATTCATCCATGTAACAAAAAAACACTTGTATCCCTAAATCTATTGAAATAAAAAGTAAGTAAACAAAATTTTTTAAAATGAGAGATAAAAGCATACAAATTTATTTAATCCAAGTTTATGTGCTCTGGAAGTCCTTATAAGGAAATGAAAACCAAAGACACATGTAGAGATGAACACTTATATATTGAATTAGACAAAGAGTGGTAAATTATGGAAATGTGACAAGACAAAGGGACTTGGGCTAGAGTAGTTAATTAGATGAAGAAGTAACCAGAAGGATAAGGATTTCCCTTGGCCTCAACTTCCTGTCCTTGATGATAAAAATGATATTTCCTTTTGGTATAGGGAGGCCATCTTTCACATGAGAATTTCATCTCCTGCTTTTAAGAAAGCATGTCAGAAATAAGGTTGGAGTGATCTTGAACCTGCTGTTTTTCAAGTGCCTTTAGTTCAAAATAGTCAATATGCTAGAGTGGCATATTTTAAATTTCTTCACTTGCTTTAAGATATCTTGCCATTTTTAAGTATGTGAAAGTCTCTTAAACTTGCTGAAGCTCAGTTTTTTTCCTTGTACAAAGTTATTCACCTCACAGAGAGAGTTGTAAAGATTATATGAGACCTTTAAAGCATTACTCAAATGTTAGTCATTAATCATTATGAAGGCCAAGAATTATATTATATTTAGAGATACAAGACATTTCTGCTGACTTCAGGATAACAGAAACTGTCTTACTGATGTGTGTCTAACTAACTTGGTGGATTATCTAATATTCTCCATTCCCTTTATAAATACACTGATTGGTGTCCATGGGCATGTTGAAAATTTGCTGTTTGTATACTTTCCTTTTGTATGCCCATGTATTTCTGCTTCCACCAGTGTCTGCCAGTTCTACTTGTTATTATAATATGCTGTATAATCAAATATTATATAAATCTGTTAAATGTCAAAGTGAACAAAAAGACTTTTACAATTTTATGAAGAATAAGTTGAATGTTTGAATGAATTGAATGAGGAAAACTCAATGAAGTTGAGTGGCTACAAACAAAATTGCAGCTAAGTTAAATGCAAACAAGACTATAATAAAACACAGGGAGAAAAATTCTAGTAGTAAAATCTGGAAGGATTCTGCACTTAGATTTTTATAAACAAAACCAGAGCTGCTCCTGGTGGTGCTTGTGTGCTCATTCGGTGCAGATCTGGTACCTCTTTTGTGAAGCGGCAGCTGAGGAAACTCCGGCACTCGCCATGGCGGACGAAAAGCCTAAGGAAGGAGTCAAGACTGAAACAACAATCACATTAATTTGAAGGTGGCAGGACAGGATGGCTCTGTGGTGTATTTTAACATTAAGAGGCATACACCACTTAGTAAACTAATGAAAGCTTATTGTGAATGACAGGGTTTGTCAATGAGACAGATCAGATTCTGATTTCATGGGCAGCCAATCAATGAAACAGACACACCTGCACAGTTGGAAATGGAGGATGAAGATACAATTGATGTGTTCCAGCAGCAGACAGGAGGTGTCTACTAAAAAGGGAACCTGCTACTATGCTCCAGAACTCTGTTGTTACAGAACAAGATTACATTCTATTAGAAAACTGCAATTTGGATCCACCACATCCTATTACAGTATAGTTTTCTCTATTCTTTCATTTTCCCCTTCCCCATTCCTTTATTGTACATAAAGTAGATTGTATACATGCACAAGCATATTGCTTTTTTTTTTTTTAACTAAATGGCCAATGGTATGTTTTGGTTGATATCAAGTGGAGATGGGATGGGGGAAAATACTGGTTCTGTGAAAATACCTCCTTTCTCCATTAGTGGCATGCTCATTCAGCTCTTATCTTTATATTCTAGTAAGTTATTTTGCTCTGATTGTTTTAACAAAAAACAACAACATAGAAGTCCTTGCATACCTTGTTCAATTGGAGAATTTTAATGCTTTTCATTTATCATTGTAAAACCAAGGACAATTTTATAACTTTTTTGTGCATAGTTGTTACATGTAGGGAAATCTGTCTTTAAGTAAGGATAAATTACTCTAAAAAGTATCCTAGATAGTTTTCCCTTCAAGTCAAGCATCTTGTTGTTTAAATAAACTTCTTGTTTAAAATGAAAAAAAAAAAAAAAAAAGAAAGAAAACTAGAGATCATAGATGATTTAATGGTTTATAAAATTGGCCTGAGAAGGGCAGAGCAAGAATGAGAAACACCACCAGACAGGGTGTCTCTGCAGAAAAGACAGATTCTAGGAGAAATTAGAAGAAAGAAGTAAGCAGACAAGCATACATTGGACGAGGGTCGGAAGGAGGGGTACCTGAGACCACAGGAGACTCCATGAGAGGAGGTTGCAAAGGATAACTGGAAGTAGGGACCCCCCCCCAGTAGCCTGGAGACCAGCAGCAAGGGTAGGTGGAGCCATTAACTCTCCCCTCACATCTCAGACTGCTGGTGGGCTCCCCAGCAGGTGGAGAGACCTGCGGAGACTAGCCCAGAGACGGCCACCACCAGTGAGCGGTAAGCCTATAGTGGACATGGCACCAGGCTCCCAACTCCCTCGGGGCACCTCTGTGTGCACAGACTCGAGCTGCACGGCAGGCGCCATATTGCTTCATTCTCTCCTCCCCGTCCCTATCCGTGGCTGCCAAGAGAGATAATATAGCCACCAGCCGGAGGCATCTCCAGGGAATGGGACCTTCCCTTTTGGGGCCCTGCAGCTGACTGAGGGGTACTCAGCTAGTGAGCTCCCTACCCGCCAGTCCTCCCAGGTGCTGCTGGCCTGGTGATTCCAGGAGAATGGGGCAGACCCTGAGGCTGAGAGACATCAACCCAGCTTGGGCTCCCCGTGGGTGAATTAGAACTGGCACTCCTCTCCCTAGTGGGCCCAGAGGTCAGACCAACAGACCAGATCCCATGCACCCAGGTCTCACATTGCCTGGGGCACAGAAGGGATATACGTGAACAGCCTTCTGAGGTGTGTGTGCCTTCAGGGGCAGATCAGCATCCTTGAGGGCAACCCTCCTCCCAAAGGGGAACCGTGTGCCCAGCCCAGGAGGTGATCCTGCGCAGGAAACCTCCCAGCCGCATCACAGCCAGGGGCGGCCTGTCAGCATGAGGTCTGGCCTGCTGGCAGAGGCCCAGGAGTAGCCGGAGTTGGGGAGGGTGGAAAAGAGCGAGGCCCGCTCCAGACTGCTGGTCTCAGACAGCCCAACCCCCACACGCAGACTTTCTGACTGAGCGGGGCCATTCCAGCCCCTCCCTGACAGCACTTCCCAGAAGCAAAGAACAGAACTTTGACCCCTGCTAACAGCATTTGTGGTGCCTGAGGGCAGGCTTGCCCAACCCAGCTCCACCCAGACTCACTCCCAGACCAGCACTCACTGAGGTTGAGAATAAGGACATACCTGGAAGTCCCAGGGCCCCACCCACCACCTGAGGCACCAGAGTGCCTCTCCAGGGGAACAAGAACTTGATACAAGACTGAAAAACAACAGTGTAGCCTGTTCCTCTGAGCAAGCACCACCTACTGACAAGGGAGGACATTCTGCACACCCTTTTCACAGCACCTACTGACTCATCATACAGGGTGTGGTCAAATTTCACCCACAAACACCACCTACTGGCTCAGAGACTAAACAGGTCATGTCATTATCCAAACAAAAACCTAAAGGCAAGAAGCAACAACTGAGCCAGATGGGAAGAAATCAGCAAAGGAACTCTGTAAATATGAAGAACCAAACGGAAAGCACACCTCCAAAGAGGACACTAGCCCCTTAGAAATGGACACAAACCAAAATCAGACCACTAAAATGACAGAAGAATTTCGAACTTGGATCATAAGAAAATTCAACGACTTGCAAGAACAACTGGATAACCAACACAAAGAAAACGCAAAACGATTCCAGGACCTGGAACAAAAATTCACTAAAGAAATTGAAACAATGAAGAAAAGTCTAACCAAACTCCTGGAAGTGAAGAATCAATTCAGGGAACTACAAAACACAGTAGAAAGCCTCAAGAACAGGGTAGATCAAACAGAAGAAAGAATCTCAGAGATTGAAGATAACACCCTCCAATTAAATAAATCAGTCGCAGAAATAGAGCAGAGAAACAAGAGAAAAGAGCAAAGCCTACAAGAGATGTGGGATTATGTGAAGAAACCTAATGTGAGGGTCATAGGGTTACCAGAAGGGGAAGAAGACAACACTCAAGGATCGGACAAGCTATTTGAAGATATAATATAGGAAAATTTCCCAGCCCTTGCTCAATCTCCAGATACACGTTCAAGAAGCTCAGAGGACCCCTGGGAGATTCAATGCAAACAGGAAGGCATCACAATATTCAGTCATCAGACTGACCAAAATATCAACTAAAGAGGCCCTTCTATGAGCTGTAAGATGAAAGAAGCAAGTAACATACAAAGGAAAGCCAATCCAAATAACGCCAGATTTCTCTACTGAAACTTTACAAGCAAGGAAAGACCAGGGCCCCATTCTTACTCTTCTGAAACAGAATAATGCCCACCCTAGAATCTTATTCACTGCAAAACTAAGTTTTGTATATGAAGGAGAAATCAAGACATTCTCAGGTAAGCAAAGACTGAGGGAATTCACCAAGACAATACCAGCCCTTCAAGAAGTACTCAAAACAATGTTACCCATGGATCAGCACAATAAACACCCATGAATGTAAATCTACTCAGAGCTAAAGATCAAAGCCCAAATACCACAATAGCTTAAGAGAGAAAACAAAACAACAAAGTTCAAGCCAATTTAATGAACAGAAATCTGCCCCACCTATCAGTTATCTCAATAAATGTGAATAGCTTGAACTCCCCACTCAAGAGACACGGGCTGGCCTAATGGATAAAAAACACAAGCCAAGTATCTGCTGCTTTCAGGAAACACATCTAACCTGCAAGGATGCAGTTAGACTAAAGATAAAGGGGTGGAGGCCGGGCGCGGTGGCTCACGCCTGTAATCCTAGCTCTCTGGGAGGCCGAGGCGGGCGGATTGCTCGAGGTCAGGAGTTCGAAACCAGCCTGAGCAAGAGCGAGACCCCGTCTCTACTATAAATAGAAAGAAACTAATTGGCCAACTGATATATATATAAAAAATTAGCCGGGCATGGTGGCACATGCCTGTAGTCCCAGCTACTCGGGAGGCTGAGACAGAAGGATCGCTCGAGCCCAGGAGTTTGAGGTTGCTGTGAGCTAGGCTGACGCCACGGCACTCACACTAGCCTGGGCAACAAAGCGAGACTCTGTCTCAAAAAAAAAAAAAAAAAAAAAAAAGATAAAGGGGTGGAGAACAACATTTCAAGCAAACGGAAGCCTAAAGAAAGCTGGCATGGTAGTGCTGATTACAGATAACTTAGCTTTTAAATCAACAAAAGTAATAAAAGACAAAGAAGGTCACTATATAATGGTACAGTTCAACAAGACATAACAATTCTAAATATATATACATCCAACCTTGGTGCACCCAGATTCATAAAGCAAACTCTACTTGATCTAAACAAATAGATAAACAACAACACCATAATAGTCGGAGACTTTAACACCCCACTAACAGCACAGGACAAATCCTCCAAACAGAAAATCAACAAAGAAATAATAGACTTAAACAGAACTCTAGAACAAATGGGCCTGACTGACATTTACAGGACATTCTACCCCAATACCACTGAACATACATTCTTCTCATCAGCTCATGGGTCATTCTCTAAGATTGATCATATCCCAGGAAACAAAGCATGTCTCTAACAATTAAAAAAAATAGAAATTATATCATGTATCTTTTCAGACCACAATGGAATACATGTAGAAACCAATCCTAACAGGAGTTCTCATGTCTACACAAAGTGATGGAAACTAAACAACCTTCTGCTGAATGATCACTTCATAAACATGGAAATCAAAAGATTCTTTGAACTAAATGACAAAGGTGATACAAGTTACCAAAACCTGTGGGACACAGCTAAAGCAGTCCTGAGAGGAAAGTTTATTTCCATAAATGCCTATATCCAAAAGTTGAAAAGATCACAAATATACGACCTAATGAATTGTCTCAAAGAGCTGGAAAAAGAAGAACAGACTGATCCTAAACCCAGCAGAGGAAGTGAAATCATTAAGATCAAATAAGAACTAAACGAAATAGACAACAGGGAAACCATACGGAAGATTAATAAAACAAAAAGTTGGTTCTTTGAAAAAATAAAATTGACACACCTTTGGCTAGATTAATGAAAAGCAGAAAAGAAAAATCTCTAATAAGCTCCATCAGGAACAATAAAGGAGAAATTACAACTGATGCCCTGGAGATACAAGATATAATTTATGAATACTACAAAAATCTCTATGGAAAAATTTTTAGAAACACACAGCCTCCCTAGGCTCAACCAGGAAGAAATAGAACTCCTGAACAGACCAATATCACATGCTGAAATAGAAACAGCAATTAAAAACCTTCCTGAAAAGAAAAGTCCTGGACCAGATGGTTTCACACCCGAATTTTACCACACCTACAAAGAAGAACTGGTACCTATCCTGCAGAAATTATTCCACAACATCGAGAAGGATGGAATCCCCCCCAACACATTTTAGGATGCAACAACAACAAAAAAAACTACAGACCAATATCCCCTTATAAATATAGATGCAAAAACTCTCAATAAAATGACAGTCGAATCCTAGCCAGTCGAATCCAGGTGCTTGTCGAGAAAATAATCCATCACAACAAAGTGGGCTTCATCCCAGGGATGCTGGGATGGTTCAACTTACGCAAATCTATAAATGTAATTCACCATGTAAACATATGCAAAAACAAAGACCATATGATCTTCTCAATAGATGCAAAAAAAAAGGCATTTGACAAAATTCAACACCCTTTTATGATAAGAACTCTCAACAAAATAGGCATAGATCAGGCTTACCTAAAAATGATACAAGCCATATATGACAAACCCACAGCCAATATCATAATGAATAGGGAACAATTGAAAGCATTCCCACTTAGAACTGGAACAAGACAAGGTTGCCCACTATCTCCACTTCTATTCAACATAGTGCTGCAAGTCCTTGCTACAGCAGTCAGACAAGAGAGCAGAATTAAGGGTGTCCAAATGTGAGCAGAAGAGATCAAACTCTTACTCTTTGCTGATGACATGATATTATACCTAGAAAACCCCAAGGATTCAACCAAGAGACTCCTTGAACTGATAAATGAATTTGGTAAAGTCTCAGGATACAAAATCAATACACAGAAATCAGAGGCATTCATATACACCAACAACAGTACAAGTGAGAACCAAATCAAAGACTCAATTCCCTTCAAAATAGCAACAAAGAAAATAAAGTACCTAGGAATATATTTAACTAAGGAGGTAAAAGACCTCTACAGGGAGAACTATGAAACACTGAAGAAAGAAATAGCAGAGGATGTAAACAGGTAAAAGAATATATCATGTTCATGGGTCAACAGAATCAACATTGTTAAAATGTCTATACTACCCAAAGTGACCTACAGCGTCAATGCAATCTCTATTAAAATACCATCATCATTTTTCACAGATGTAGAAAAAATAGTTTTACACTTCATATGGAACCAGAGAAGACCCTGTATAGCAAAATCAATCTTAGGCAATAAAAACAAAATTGGAGGTATCAATTTACCAGACTTCAAACTATACTACACATCTATAGTAATCCACACAGCATGGTACTGGCAGAAGAACAGGGACATTGACCAGTGGAACAGAACAGAGATCCGAGATATAAAACCATCCTCATAGAGTCAACTAATCTTCGACAAAGCAGACAAAAACATAACAGGGGAAAAGAATCCTTATTCAATAAATGATGCTGAGAAACCTGGATAGCCACATGTAGCAGACTGAAATAGGACCCACACATTTCACCTCACACAAAAATCGACTCACACTGGGTAACAGACTTGAACATTAGGTGTGAAACTATTCGAATTCTAGAGGAAAATGTTGGAAATATTCTTCTAGACATTGGCCTAGGCAAAGAATTTATGAAGAAGACCCCAAAGGCAATCACAGCAACAATAAAAATAAATAAATGGGACCTGATCAAATTAAAAATCTTCTGCACAGCCAAAGAAACTGTCAAGAGAACAAACAGACAACCCACAAAATGGGAGAAAATTTTCGCAAGCTACACTAGATAACTAGAATTCATTTAGAACTCAGGAAAATCAGCAAGGAAATATCAAACAACCCTATCAAAAAGTGGACAAAGGACATGAACAGAAATTTTTCAAAAGAAGACAGAATAAAGGCCAACAAACATATGAAAAAATGTTCAACATCTCTAATCATCAGGGAAATGCAAATCAAAACTGCAATGAGATATCACTTATCTCCCGTAAGAATGACCTTTATCAAAAAGTCCACAAACAGTAACTATGTTGGCGGGGATGCGGAGAGATAGGAACACTCCTACACTGCTGGTGGGACTGCAAACTGGTACGGCCTCTGTGGAAAGCAATATGGAGATACCTTAAAGCGATACAAGTAGATCTACCATTTGATCCAGCAATTCCACTACTGGGCATCTACCCAAAAGATCAAATGACACTCTACAAATGGGACACCTGCACTCAATGTTTATAGCAGCACAGTTCACGATTGCAAAGGTGTGGAAACAACCCAAGTGCCCACCAATACATGAGTGGATTAATAAAATGCGATATATGTATACCATGGAGTACTATTTAGCTTTAAGAAACAATGGTGATATAGCACCTCTTGTATTTTCCTGGATAGAGCTGGAACCCATTCTACTAAGTGAAGTATCTCAATAATGGAAAAACAAGCACCACATGTATTCACCAGCAAATTGGTATTAATGGTTCAACACCTAAGTGGACATATAGGAAAAACATTTATCAGGTGTCGGGTGGGTGGGAGGGGAGAGGAGGAGATGGGTATATACAAACATAATGAGTGAGATGTGTAACGTTTAGGGGATGCTCACGCTTGAAGCTCTGACTCAACAGGGGGAGGGGGATGGGCAATATATGTAACCTTAACATTTGTACCCCCATAATATGCTGATATAAAAATAAATAAATAAATAAAATTGGCCTGGATTTTTCAAGAACTCCATTTGGAGAAACCCAAACTTAAAAAGTTAAAGCCTTTGTCCAATATCAGAAGTTCAGTGAATGAATGTATGTTTATATTTGAAGTTATAATAAAACATTTAAGGCATTTATATATCATTTTTATGATTTCCTGCTTTATCTGCTTGACTGGATGAGAAGGCGTCTACTATGTCTACAGTTGTAATTATCCACAGCAACAAGGACGTGAATCCACTTATGGTATGCCCGTAATTGGTAAAGTTTCTTTCAATGGGAAAATAGCAGAGTTACAGAGACCCAAAGAAGTCCTCCAAAATTGACATGTTAGCAGTCTAGGTAGCTGAGATCCAGGCTGTTAATGGTCAGGATTGTGAGATCCTCCCTTTAGCAAGAAGCATTTAACATAAGGGGTGGTATGAACTCCTCTTTGCAAGTACCTGGTTTGGAATAGTGCTTTTCAAACTGTGTGTTGCAAAATCAGTTTAGCGGTTCATTAAAAATTTTTTTAAAGGATAGAACGTAAAATTTTGTGCATTTTAGGTAAAAAGTATAAGTTTGGAATTACATAAAATGATTAAGTTGATTCAGTGTTTACTGGCTAAGACAAAAGCCACAGATCATTGTAGAAATAAAAGAGGCAACATATGTTTTTTAAAAAACCCAAATTTTGTGTAGCAGGGCAAAAATAAATTACAGTTAAAAATAGGACACTCTGAAGATGGAATGACAGGAAGCATGAAGTCAAGGGTTTCCTTTAAAATGCTACAACAGAAAAGAAAGAAAAAGGGAGAAGGAAGAAAGGAGGGAAGAGAAGAGAGAAATTAATCATGTAAAGCAAAATACTGATAAGTATAGAATCTGGGGAACAGGTATATGAGAGTTCATTATATTGTTCTCTACTTTCATATGTTTGAAAACTTTTGTAATACAATTGAAAACTCTGAAGTGGAAGAAATAATGGGTATTGAAAATGCTAGATGGTGTTTGCAGTTCTGACTCTGTTTATCTTCTATAGGTACTACTTTTATTTATGTTATTTAGCAAAATGGGGTGTGTAATTAGTTTTTAATAAGTAGTGATTTAGCTTTAGAGTCCTAGAGCAAAGCTGATTGCCTCTTCCTATTATTGCAATCACCCAGCATTAGAGATTCAAGAAAAATGTACACGTGCACGTGTATATCATGCCAACAGTTAAAACATCAAATTCCAAGTATGACCACGAAGCAGTGAAACATCTTTCACTATTTCTGAATTAAAATATTTTGGACAAGCACATTCAGGATGAAAAAAAATAAATCCAAAATGCACTCTGAATGTTTCTGAGTGTGTTTTTATACTAAGTACTACCATGAACGATGGTTCCTTGAACTAACTTCTTTTCTTTTCTAGGCCGAACAGGAACTATGGTTTGTGTCTGCCTTATTACCAGGGGAATCTTTTTAACTGCACAGGTATGAAAGATATTATTACAAACTTTGTCTTATGATGATTGAATTTGTTAGTTCTGAAACATCACCGATAGGATGTTAAGATGATTCTTTAAGTCATGGTAGTTAAGTGAAATTGTATTGGAAAAGCAGTTTTTTGAAAGTCTGGTTTTGATACTTCCTTGTTAACATGCAGTACTTAGTAACTGACTTAAGGACCTCTTATTTTGGGCCAGGACTAGGGTGAGATTAGTGAGGCACAAAATTTAAGGAATGCTAAAAATCATAGCCATTAGAATAAATAATATTTTAATGTAATATTTTAAAAATAAAACTTAATGAAAAAACTATGATGTATACAATATCAACATTTTAAATCAAGATAGGACCCAATAGGGCAGGATTAAGGTGAGATGAGTAAAGCCATGTTATGCAAGTGTTAAAAAAAACTTTAGTAATCATTTGCTTCATTCACCTCACCCTAGTCCTGGCCTGCCCTTAGTCCCACAAGTAACATGACTTTTTCCTTCTTCATGAGAATAATGCCATGATTAATTAGATAAGTTCTCCAAAGAACTTTGACCATCCTTATAATTGCTAGATAGATAGAAGGCACCATTTCCCAACTCAGAACAAAGTCTCTTCTAAACATAATTAGCTTTGCATAGTTAATAATGGGGGACCTGTGACCTCTGGAAATTTCTGAGAAGGCAGGGTGGGCTGTTTTCACTTCTTAGTTCTCAGTCCTTTTTCTGGATAATCTTGCTGAAAACTTACCACTTCCAGAACATACCGCTAGCAGCTCTTCTCAAATTGCTTGGCCTAATCTGGGGAAGAGAAGGAGTGGATTATGCACGATGCCCAGCACTCTAATTCCACCATTTCTGGCTTTTCTAATTTGAGACACAGAGGCCTTTAAATTGGGTGTTCTAAACAATTGACAGTGTTTTTCAAATATGGATCATGATCTATCAGTGAGTTGTAAAATCAACTTGCTAGGTTATGACTAACATTTTTAAAATAAAATGGAATACAGCAGAACAGAAAATATTAAAAGGTAAGTATTTGTATGTGTGTGTATGTATCTTCTAGGTTTATTAAATTGGATTGTAGCTGAGAAAACAAAGACTTTTGAAAGCCATTGACCCAGAGCCCTAGCTCCCTCTAACCAGCTGCAGCATCTCCATAACAGGTTGCTTGCTTGGTTTTCATTTGGTCTTAGTCTTTTCATTTGTAAAATGGAAAAATAGGAAGAAGACTTGGACCGGGTGATCTCTAGGTCTTTCTAGCTCTAAAATTTCATGTCTTTATGCATCTTTGAATGAGAGAAGTCCTTGATATACCTTAGTTTGTTATTTTGGGTAGCCTCTGCCCAAAGACCACTAACTTAAGGAAATAATGTGCATTTACAAACTTTAAGGATGGCTGATATAGGAAAGAAAAGTGTGCAGATAGACCATGGTTGAATTGTCTCCTTTCATTATAGCAGAGCCTTCGTTATTTTGGACAACGACGAACAAATAAAACCAGCAGCACTAAATTTCAGGGAGTAGAAACTCCTTCTCAGGTAAGTTTTCCTTTTAAAAAGGGAAGGTTTTTAGCAGAGCAGGTGAAGATTGGGACCTGTTACTTGGTTTTGTTTTAGATTCTTCACCTTTGGTGATAGCAGTATCACTTAGTAGGTGCCTTACCAACAGGCCTTGATCCTTCCCTAGTGCTGAGACCTGCACTTCAGGTGCTGCCCAAGCTTTGTGCTCTGGGTTCTCCTCAGAGCAACCCACTTTCCATTTTATCTTTGTTATTGTTAACAGAGTCCAGGAGTTGATTGCCTTGCCAAAGAAGGAAGATCCAATACCTAAGGCTCCAGCCCCCTAAAGATTATCTAAAGTCATTAGTCTTTGATTTCCCTGTAAAGAGGAACTGAGTCTTTCACAAACCCCTACTAGGACAATTCAATCCTTGCAGAACATTACAAGGACTGTTTTTGGATGACTCCCTTGTGTGTGTGGGGGGGGGAGGTGTATTTTGAAAAAGAAAGAAAAAAGGACATAAACACTTTTCAAAAACTGATTATAGGCTGGGCATGGTGGCTCACGCCTGTAATCCTAGCACTCTGAGAGGCCAAGGCGGGCGGATTGCTCGAGGTCAGGAGTTCAAAACCAGCCTGAGCAAGAGTGAGACCCCGTCTCTACTATAAATAGAAAGAAATTCATTGGCCAACTAATATATATAGAAAAACTTAGCCGAGCATGGTGGCACATGCCTGTAGTTTCAGCTACTTGGGAGGCTGAGGCAGCAGGATTGCTTGAGCCCAGGAGTTTGAGGTTGCTGTGAGCTAGGCTGACGCCACAGCACTCACTCTAGCCTAGGTAACAAAGCGAGACTCTGTCTCAAAAAAAAAAAAAAAAAATTGATTATATACCTTCTGAAGCTGTTTCCCCCAAAAGACTATTATATGCCAGATAATATTGCACTTTTGCATTATCTCATTTAATACTCATAACAGCTATGTGAAATGTATGCCATCACCCTATTTTTTCTTTTTTAAAACATTTTATTATAGAAATTTAAAAACATATACAAAAGTCAAAAGAATCATACAATAATTCCCTTTAGTCATCACACTGCTTTATTAGTCATTCTATCCTGCAGCCACTCATGTTTCATCCATTCCCTTCCCACTCTCCTGACCCCACCCAACCCTCCTCTCCACTCTTTCTTTCCCTAAACCTGGATTATTTTGAAGGACATTTCAGTCATCAGATCATTTCATCCCAAAAGTATTTTGCTATGATATCTAATATAAGTCCTCTTAAAAGAAACCAAAGCTTTACTAAATATTATGCCTTAAAAATACCTTAGTAATATCAAATTTCTAGTCCATTTCTAGCCAAATTTCTAAATCCATTAGAATTTAGTTTGTTCCAATCAGGATCCAAACAAGGTCCACACATTTCATTTGGTTACTATGTCTCTTAAGTCTCTTTTAGTTTATGGGTTTTCTACCTCTTTTGTATTCCTTGTGATTTGTTTATTGAAGGAAGCAGGACATTTATCCCATAGAGTTGACAACATTGTAGACTTTGTCAAATCATTCTAAGGGTTTTGTGTTCATTATCTCATTTGATTATTCTTAGCAACTCTATAAGCAGACTACTATTCTCATTTTACAAACTGGGAAATTGAGGTTCAGAGAAATTAACTTTTGAACCAAGGACTCAAATCTAGATCCATCAGACTCTGAAGTCCATTATTTCCCATGCTATGCACAGCTTCTCATCTATATTGCTCCTCAAACTGGAAGGAGAGCTGGTTAGGGATGCTTCAGTAGATTTGGATGTAGCTGTGAATTAGTTTGTCAATGAGTGAAGTGATAGGAGCTAAATAAGTCACTTGGCTCTTTTAGAATAACACTGTAATTACTGGCCCCAGATCTTTAATTTGGGCAAAAAAAACCCTCAGCCTTACCGACTGATGCTATTCTCCTACACCCAAGCCAAAAAGAAAACAAAGACAGCCATAGACCCTAAGCTAAAAGTATTGCATGAAGTTATGGAAGCTTAGCCCTAATCATGCCATTTCCGTGCTCAAAATCCATAATGTTCCCCCGACTACCAATGGCAACATACTCAGTGTTTCAACCTGGCATTCAAGACCTTCTACAATTTGATTTTTCCACCTTTTTCTTCCACTATGTGCATTGACAGACCCCACATCTAACACATTAGACTGTTTGCTATTTCCCAGCTTGTGGACACTTTACACCTCCTGCCATTGCTCACATGGGCCCTTTTCCTAGAGTCCCTGTCCCTTTCCAGCCTGAAATAGTCTCTCATTTTTTCAGTTCTTTTAGCCCTTTGTGTTTCTTTTAGGGACTAAGTCACCTTACATTATTCTCTAGCTATTTGAAGTGGTGACTTCTGTACCCTCTTTAAAGGCAAGGCCCATATCTATGCCTCTTTCTACCCTTTGCATCCCAAAGTGTCTTGCCGCTTTTCATAATATCATCTTTGTTTGTAGTGAGAGCTTACTATGTGTTGGTTGTAATTAATTTTTGTTACAAGTGCTTGTTTTTTAAGCTATAGAAGAAAGAAGCATGGGAGCAAAATCAGCGTGAGGGCCCTGGTAGGTTACAGCTTTTAGTGGAAGGTGAAGAATTTGGTGGCAGGCGCCAAGGGGATGTTAGGTGTAACTCACCTGGTACATCTCCCCTTCTCCATTTCTTCTGCAAATGTGCACAGTTTCCCTAACTTTAGTCCAGAACTGATATTCCATAGGCTGCAACTGGATCTCTTCTGATTCACTTAGAGAGCAATGCAAGGGCTCAGCTGCAGGTGTGAGAGCTGTGTTGGCAAGGCCCCAGGACAGAGTGCTCTCTGTGGCAGGTGGTAATTCTCAGTCGCATTTAAACCATGCATTGTGGGCTATTCTACCAATCACATTTTATCCACCCCTGAGTTAAGAACTTACATAAGCCTTCCTCATGACTGGCCCTTTCTAGTGGAAAGTCTGACAGTTAATTTTATTAACACTTCTCAATGGGTGTCTGTAAACTTTTGAGTCCAGTTGCTTCAGTACCAGAACTCTTTAACTACCTTAAGAAAGATTCAAGGAGAGCCATTGTTGACAGCTTGCCACAGGGGAAGGACAAAGCTAGGAGAATTCCATAGCTTCCTTATGAAAGCAGAACTGAGGAAATGGAAAGAAAGTCTAGCTGGCAGGAATAAGAGAAGAATGAAATGAAATCTACTACTGACCTATGAAGGTTTTCCTCTTGAGTTTTCAGATACACCATTCTCCCATGCCCAGAAGGCTACTGCCCACCAAACCACAAACCTTCTTCTATCTCAGCCACAACTACGCTTCTACCCCCATATTGATAATGTTGTAGCTGTTTTCTTGTCAATTCTGATTAGTTGCCCTCTCAATCATAAGTAGCCCATAAGCAAGACCTGGCTCTATCCTTTTTCACTTCCCCATAAGCAGTTAGTTCAATGTTTTTTTTCCCCACCAAGGCAGATATTCAGTTGTGAGGCAACATTCATAAAAATACTGACTTATATAATGGTACCCAGTAAATGTTTCCTAAACTACACTGCTTTTAATAAGCTCTATCAAAAAAAAATTAGGAATGGTGACTTGACTTTTCATCTCCACTTAAATTGAGGCTTGTGTTGCTTTGCAGAATAGATACGTTGGATATTTTGAAGAAGTGAAACATACCTACGATTGGAATCTTCCTCCAACAAAATTTCTCTTGTTAAAAAAATTCATTATTTATTCAATTCATGGTAAGTGCTTTATATATAATTGAAAAATTGGGCAGATGGGCCAATGTTTCCACTATTTGGAGAGTTTTGCTCATAGTTACATATACAGATGATCCTAACTCATAGCTGTTTTTTTACATATGCTCGCACAGCAATCCTTGGCCATATTGCTAACTCCTAGATGTCCTTCACCTTCCCTTTTCCATCACCAAATTTGGGAGTTTTATCCCCTTCCCTTCTGTCCTGTTCTCATTGCTCCTCTGGCCTCAGGCCACGATGGACTTTTCAGGGTAGAGCCTCTGATGGAGGAGAGAAGGACCCATGTACCCTTAAGACTGCTTGTTTCTCATAACCAACTCTAGTTTGGGTTCGTCTTGGTGGAGGTGTCCCTGTATCATTTTCTCACCTACTCCTTTCCTAGTTCCTTTTTTTTCATCACCCTGGGCTTCCCCTTTCCCCTCTCTCCTCCCTTTGTAACCCTCTCACTACCAGCAACTCCATCAAGATGTGTTAAATACCCAAACAGCAAATTAATTTTATTTTATTTGTTGCCACGTAACTACTGAATGCCTGCTCTTGGCCAGGCCTTGTGCTAGTGTTTCCCTGCCAGTAAGGAGTCCATGGGTCAGTAAAGAAAAGAACTAAGTACATAGATAAAAAGCCGACCACAGCACTGGGGTACACAGTGTTGGAGATATTGAGGAAAGCCTCCTAAGGGGCAGCACTTCCTCCTTGCCTGAATCTACATGAAAATGGAAAGGGTTGGGAAAACATGGGGCTCCGTGGAGGTGTGTCTCAGCCCCCTAGTGGTTACCAAGTATTACCAGTAGTAAAAATCCCTAAACTTCAAAAGAGCTGACTATGTGCCTGCTTCCAGACCGTTAGGAGAGAATAAAGCTATGGCTGGAATCCACCATTGCCCAGGGAGGCAAGAAAATTGGTCAGGTTATTCATCTGTGGGACTCAGGAAAGCAGAGAGAGAGAACTGTCCTCTATCACCTATCTCACTTCCGCCACACACATCCTACCCTCAGGGGAGGCGGGAAAGCAAAAGCAGGGATGTGTCAGTGTGGAGAGGTTGGGATCTCACCATCTCCCACTGCCAGAAGGCAGCAAGGGGGTTATGCTTCTGAACTTCTAAAGCAAACCTCTTGTAACAGGTGGATTGTGGATTGTGAGAAGGTACTAGTATACTGGTATCCACCTAGACATCCTAGTTCTTTTTAGCCTTCTAAGAAGGCATACAAAATAAGATCTGGATATATTTTCTTTAACATTTTGTCCAACTATTCAGAAATAAAAGAAGCCTTTAAAATATAAATTAAAACTGCATTATCACAAAAATGATACTTGTTCATTAAAATATAAAATGCTTTAAAAAATTATTTGCATATGTTTGTTTCCCCTACACATACCTCCACTACTTCTTGGTGGTGGTGAGAAGTGTTAATGGATTACCACAAACAGATTACATAGGTTTCTGACTTCTGAAAACAAACTTCAACCCAGTAGCATTGCTTCCGTGGGAAATTTTGGTCCAGATTTCCAAACAAGCAGCTGTGCAAGAAGACCCTTGAAACCCAGCCTGTTCTGGCGGGAGACTGCCTGAGTATATATAATGAGCAACTGTTTTTGAAAAGGCTTTGTAGACTGCAAAGTCCTCTACAAAGTCCATTATGACTGCTTCATGGGAGCTATGTGAATTAAGAGGGATAGGGTTGTGGTGGAGCCTAGTGACTGACCTCACTTGGAACCCTGACTGTTGTCAGAACCCCCAAGGATAGACGTGCCAGGCTTGTTCAGTAGGTGGCAGAAGGTAGGGGACAGCAGACCTTGCACTTCTTCCTTTCCACACTCAGCAGAGCCCAGCAAAAAGAGCTAGGTTGCTTTATTCTGCAGTGTGAGTGGCAACATAGTCTGCTGTTGGAGCAGTTTCTCCCACAAAGAAATTTAAACCCAACTATAAAACCAACTCAGTAGTGTGACAGCTTCTATTATAGCTGAGTGTATACTCTTCCTCAATTTCCTGTTGGTTAACAGTAGAAATGACAGTATCTAAACAAACCTTTGTGAGCATTAAACTATTCCATGCAGACAAACAGGCATTTAATCTAATGAAGTTTTAATGTGCTCCTATAATATGAATAGTGAGAATAGAATTAGTGTTTCAAAATTCTAAGCTTAAAAATGTGCTTAATATGCTATACAATTTCATATGTTGTCTCAGTCTGATACTATATCCTAAGACTGTGACTTTTCTCTTATTAATATTTTGAATTTTATTTAAACCCTATGGTGACATTGTTTAGTTAAAAATAATAAGGTGCAGATCTGAAGAACAGAGGAACTAACCCAAATTTATAAGCATTGCAGATGAAGTCTAGTGGAGAATTTCATGGGCTTGATTTCCTAGTCTCAGGCTAACATAAAACAGATAATTTTAAAAGTCCAATCTGAGATTCTTCATGAAGAGTTCCAGATAGAACACTGAGATGTGACCTTCGCTGTTCAATACTGTGTGGGTCTAGTCTCACAGAGTAGACTGAATGAAGCCTATATGGCAAGTTAAAATTCTTCCTGCACCTGTAAAAATAATCAGGCCAAACCTAATGGGATCACTCTTATTTTAAAATAAAAATAATCTTCCTTTGAGATTATTATCACAACAGAAAGGGGATGGATGTAAAGACCACCAGAAAAAAGTATGAGAAAGACTTAGAAATGGGTAATATCTTGTTTAGTGTACCCTTCTGGGTTTATCTCTGCCTTTCCTCCTTTTATTGTCTTTGAGCTATTTTACAATTTTGGAAGTTGTAGAAAACTGATATTAAGGCAGATACAGTAGTCCTCCATTATCTGTGGTTTCACTTTCTGCGTTTTCAGTTACTCATGGTCAACTGCAGTCCAAAAATAGGTGAGTACAGAACACTAAGATATTTTAAGAGTCAGACCACATTCACATAACTTTTATTACAATATATTGTTATAATTTTTCTATTCTATTATTGTTGTTAATCTCTTACTGTGCCTAATTTATAAACTTTATCATAGATATGGATGTGTAGCAAAAAGTATAGTATATATAGGGTTCAATACTGTACGCAGTTTCAGATGTACACTGGGTGTCTTAGAATGTATTCCCTGTGAATAAGGGGGGACTGCTGTAATTTTTGTCCATATAAATGCAAATTAGCTGTGTCCAGTGGAATGCAATTGGTTATAGACCCATTTTGGCAAATGTTAAATTGTTAAAAATGCAAGGTACAAGACAGTGCTATTGTATGCAACCATTTCTGTAAAACAAAAGGAGGAATAATATGTATTCATATTTGTGTGTATTTATATATATAAAACATCTTGGAGGATATATATTCATATTTGATTCTATATGCATAAAGGCAAGAAACTAATGGTAGCGGCTGTATATTCAGAGCTGAGGAACTAAACAGGTGGAGAACTGGTGAGATGGTGAAATTTTGCTTCATGTCTTTTTCAGTTTTTTATTTTTAAATTGTGTAAATAATATTTAAATTACTTTATTTTATTTTATTTATTTATTTATTTATTTTTGAGACAGAGTCTCACTCTGTTGCCTGGGCTAGAGTGCCATGGCATCAGCCTAACTCACAGCAACCTCAAACTCCTAGGCTCAAGCAATCCTACTGCCTCAGCCTCCCAAGTAGCTTAGACTACAGGCATGCATCACCATGCTCGGCTAATTTTTTCTATGTATTTTTAGTTGGCCAATTAATTTCTTTCTACTTTTAGTAGAGACGGGGGTCTCACTCTTGCTCAGGCTGGTTTCAAACTCCTGACCTCGAGCAATCCGCCCGCCTCAGCCTCCCAGACTGCTAGGATTATAGGCATGAGCCACCACGCCCGGCCAATTTAAATTATTTTAAATCTTTACATGTGTCGGAATTTAAGCTTATAAATCCATGCTCTTTTCTTGTCATGTGATTAAGTATTTGACTTAGTTTAGTTCTACATTTCACAGCTTTCTTGTAGACAGCAATAGAAAGTAGTTCTGTGCCTGGAATGGAACAGAGGGAACTGAGGCAAGAAACTGTAATTCCTAAAGACAGATTAACAGCCTAGAGTTAGTGAAAACAAAATTAAATAAAAACAAACAAAATATGAGACTAGCAATCAAGAATGATTAATATACTATTTTATTAGAATATTTTTTAAAATTCTCTACCTTTTGTTTTGTGCATATTTGCAGGGTTGAAATATGCAGGGTTGAAAGGAAAGCAATAAAAATTAATTGGAGGCTTGAGAAAGTAGTTCTTTCAGGAAATGCTAAAGAAAGTGGATCATTTGAATTGAAAAAAGGGGCAACAGACCATTTGTCTGTAAATATATACTAAACATCACAGGAATGTTTGAATTTAACTATTCTGTATTTTCATAGAGATTGCATTAGGAATTGTACTTAAAGTAGGGCAAGAATAATTTAAACTACAGTATTTATTAAAAGAATCATCATGGTTAGGCCAGGTGAGGTGGCTCATGCCTATAATCCTAGCATTTTCGGAGGCCAAAGCAGAAAATTTGCTTGAGGTCAGAAGTTTGAGACTAGCCTGAGCAAGAGCAAGACCCCATCTCTACAAAAAAAAAAAATAGAAAAAAAATTAGCAGGGCGTGGTGGCATGTGCCTATAGTCCCAGCTACTCAGGAGGCTGGGCCAGGAGATTTGCTTGAGCTCAGGAGTTTGAGGTTGCAGTGAGCTATGATGATGCCACCACACTCTAGCAGGGGGGACAAAAAGAAAAAAAAAGAAACTTCATGATTAGAAGTCTGAAGAAAGCAACATATTAATATTAGCAAAAAGGGTTGCAAGTCACCTTCCCTAAATTTTTTTTCTAGAAAGTTGAAGTGGTAAGATTCTAAGTCATGCAAGCAGAAGTATATGTCTTTTTTCTCTGTCTTTAGTCTTATAAATTCTGCTTTGGGAGACAGGATTGGGCTTTTGAAGCCCCATTTCTCAAAGACAAAATCTATGCAAGACCAAATGATTAAATATTGACACATTGATAGCTGGGATAATTTTTTTCTTTTTAATCCATAATGTTAATTGGTGAGACATTTTGATCTTTTCTCCGACCAGCCTAACTTTTTAATTTCATTTAGGACTCGGAAGTGGCAATGGATGTGATCTAACCATGCAAGTGATAATGAAGCAAAGTATTATTTATTCCTGTTCTTCATCCCAAAATGCTAAGGTAAGAGAAAACATATGAACTGAAAATTCTGGTGTTTGTTTTAAAGCTCAATGTCAAATCAGCATTTTGACCTTACCAAACCATAACTTATCATAATGAGATGCCATGTTGTTTTCTGGTTACCATCCAACTTGGTGTCACTGAAGGTTTGGATGCAAACCATTAATAAATTAACCACATTGTTCAAAATAGTTTTTTTCAGGATACTTTCCAGAATACATTTTAGTACAGAGTGTTGCTTTTCCTTTTATTTTCCCGCAAATGCTGAGCATGTTCCCAGGAATCTATCGAGGTTTTAAATTCACCTATCTGGTCATTTTAGGCATATTCTCTTCTTCTGGATCATTTTATCTTTTATTAAATGATTCTAAAATTTTAGTGTGCATGAAAACCACCTAGGAGCTTGTAAAGATAAGCATTCCTAGGTTGTACTAATGTCTGATTCAGGAAACTAGAATTGGGCCCAGGAACCTATAGACTTAGAAATGTCCCGAGTGATTCTAACTCAGAGGGTCTATGGGATGACACTATGAGAAACGATGCAAGAGTGGGAGGAATCTCTTTATCCAAAGTAATGTTTTTCTAAAATGAAGAAATGCCTCAAACTATAGGCCTTTTCTGAAACAATAAGAGAGCTTCCTTCATGGGTCTAAGAATCACAAACTTTTATAATTTCCCCCCAGGCTTTTGCCTCAAATTCTCCTATTACCAGCCCTATTCCTCTCCCCCTACTTTTTCTGGACTCTCCTAATTGAAGGCATTCGCCAAGGGCTGATCTTTGGCTTTCTATTCTTATTGCAGCAAATATTCTATTCTTGGTTATACTCACCCATTCTGCTTCTTTAAATTATTTGTTCTCTCATTTACTGAACAGATATTTATGAACACCCAATGAGTTGTAGATGTAGGAGCTACAACCTGGACAGTCTCCATTCCAGCAATTCAAACAAATTAGTCAATCCAAATTTATCAAATGAGCTTTTCCTCTGCTTCTGCAAATAGCACCAACATTCTACCACTCGGGCCTTAAAATTTCATAGTACCTTTGATTCTGTTTTTGCTTTGGCCCCCTAGTATGCAATTAGTCACCAGTTCCTGTTGATTATACGTTTGAAATTTTTCTACGCTCTCCCTACCTTTCTGTTCCCACTGCCACTACCTAGTCCGAGACCTCATTTGCTCATGCCTAGACTTCTAAAATAGTCTCCTTCACCCTTTCTTTCTCCTTATACAATGCAGTATATAGAGTCCCGAAATACGCATCCTGAAATATTGTTTTCATTGTGAAAAGCTGTAGGTAGAGCAAAAGACAGACTGTGTGCCCATGGTCAAAGTTACCGTCTGGCTCAGCATTTTATCTATAAAATAAACATCACATCACAAATGTTGTAGGAATTAAATTAGATAATATATATGAAGTTGCTTTGTGAACTATAAATCACTAAATAAATGTTATATATGATAATCATCAGGCCACTTTGTTATATAGAAAATGTCCCATTATATTCTTTAACAACTTCACTCTTATTTCCCTGGCTTTTGTGCTCTCAAGATATAATAGCCCTATCATACCTGAGCTTATTTCCTTCACACACCCAGTCTTGATCATATAGCTTGACAATTATATACCATTCTACTATCATTTCTTATGTGTATAGCTGAGTCTGCACCTTCTTTTGTAGTTTTCACAGGACCTAGCAGAGACCTTCATTATTGTGGGTGCCATTATTTTTGAGGGTGACTCAATAACAAAGAAGTACTTAGTATAGCTTCAAAGTCATCATTACAAAAACTTGACCTATCTTTGATCACTGGTCCAGCAGCCTGCAATGGATATGGCCTATGATCCCATCAACAAATGCAATATTCTTGATAAAACATGATGATTTATGCATTGCTTTTTGAATGTCAATGCCAGCTTTAAAATTGAGTTTCTTAATGTATTCTCAAAAGAGGCCTCAACATATAAAAATCAGATGACATTTACAATAACATTTAGCAATAATATTTAATTGACTAACCTCTAATAGAAAGTTGAATACTTTACTTTTCAAAAGAGCCCCACCATAACCCTCAAACATGTTGGCCTTTAAAAAATACAAACATATCTGGAGGCTCTGTTGGAATAAAAAAACAGAAAAGCAAAAATAAAAATATATGTATAAACAGTAGTATTTCAACTTTATAGAAAAGATTATTAATATTTATTTATACATGTAGTGATTGGGCTATGAGATCAGAAGTACTTGATAAATATTGGAAGCCTTGATAAGTGAAAATGAACTTCACTGTTTTCATGAGCTAGGTTTATAGTTCTGAATTCCTTGTGTCCATTCACAGATTTTTCATGACAGTGAATCAAACAGAGTAATAATACATATATTCAGCTGTCCACCTTTGTGCGATGATGTGAAAATGCAGTTTTTCCTTTGTTCCGTGAGTAAGCAAGAAACAGCCTCTTCCAATTGTCCTTGTCTGGTGTTTTAATTGATTTTGGCTTGGAGTTTCCTTTGCTACAGTTTCCAACAAGGGAAATAATGGATGTTAACTCTTTGCCAGGGAGGTGTAGGAAAACAACAAATCAGATCTATAACAAAGTTTTTAAAAATAAGAACATATATAATTTGAAAAATTTTTGCTCACTTGTTTTTTTCTAAATTCTATATAATTTACATATATTAATTTTCAAGTAAGAAAAAATACAAAAGTCAAGATGCTAAAGATATATTTTACTGCATAACAGTGATCACATTTTTGTTTTGCATCGTT
Source organism: Microcebus murinus (assembly GCF_040939455.1). Lineage (NCBI taxonomy): Eukaryota > Metazoa > Chordata > Mammalia > Primates > Cheirogaleidae > Microcebus > Microcebus murinus. The sequence continues at coordinate 80,733,915 of NC_134116.1, read as the reverse complement.
AAAACACATTGCTCCCCATAATTCATAAAACACTTTAAAGTAAGAGAGATTTGACTTTTCTCTGAGTTGATATTATAAGGTTATAAATAGCATTTATTAATTCAGTATTTACTTTATTAAAAATGAGAATTTCTCCAATTGTCATTAATCTGAATATGATGAGTATATAATTTATATTAACCAGTCATAAAATGTATATCTGAATATTATTCTGTTTATAACAAATTTCTAAGCCTAATATTAGTTTTAATTCACTGTACTATTAAATTGTCAACCAGAACTGCCAACAAGTAAGTATGTCGATCAATTTAAAATTTATTTCCTGTACCCTCCTTCATCCCCTTTTACTACCTGTTGGAGGAGAATCTATTAAGTATGAAGTGGTAAATGTATTGAAGGAAGTGACCTGGATAGTTCCCATATCAGATGTCGCCCCTTGAAGAATGGAGTCACTGAATTCTTGCTCAAACAGTGGTCTCTAAGCAAAAGCATTGGTGTGAAGGTCACTGGCCCAGGGGACCTTGGGGAATAGTCAGCCTTTACGATTATCAAGAGCCATGAGATGAATGCACTTTAAAAAATGTTTAGATATTTCTGTCATCACCAATAATGAGGGTTAATTATTCAATATAGCTGCTCTTTGTAGAAATGGATAATAAGTGTTGTGTTTTCTCCTAATTTGGTCTTGAGCTCTCTCTCTGGAGAGCGACTATTAACTCTACGCCTGCTCAGATGGGGCTCCAGGTGAGGTGGTTGTGGATGTTTACAGTGTGCTTTTCACAGGATACTTCTTTATCCTAGTGGATGGCTTAATGCCTAAGTGTCTGACCCATAACCAGGTATCTCTCTCACAGAAAATTTGTTTATGGCAGACACCCTAGTGGCTCTTGTCTGGCCTGTATCCAGTTTATTCCTACCAAAATAGCCACTGACTGGGAGGAGAGTTAGAGTTAGGTGTGTTGGTCAGGTGAAATGGATGGCGAAAGCAGCACAACAAAACACATGAAATAACAGAGGCAGTTTTATTACTTACAGATTCCAGAGAAAAGAGGGCAGCACACCTCTCAGGGCCAACTTAGAAGGGTGGAGCCATCCTTAAGGCCTGAGCTTGACTAGTGGGGTGGGGAGCAACAGAGAGACAGGGACCTGAGAGTTGAAGCCTTTTGCAGGGTCCAAGGTGCTACCTGAGCAGGTTTCCTGGAGGGAGGTCTAATTGGCAGGTTTAATGCAAGCAGGCACAAGTTTCACGGAATTATGCTGTGACTGAGAGCGGGTCCCTATGACATATCCACACAATCCATATGGAGTATGGGGGTCTGTGGGGTGAGGCAAGTAGGCTATACTAGTTCTCCCACAGGGAAGTAGTCACCAGGAGGTGGCTGTATAAGGCACATATCTGGATCAATCACATTAAGGAATTGGGAGGAGGTGGAGAACTGGAAACTGTGTCAAGGGCGACTGAGCCTTGCTCTGGTGTAAGAAAGTCCAACATATTTAAAATGGATGCTGAGGCTACATAAAATCATAAAAATTCACTATAATATGTTTGGGTATACACACACACACACACATATAGATAGAGAGAGAGAGAGAGAGAGACATCGGCCCTTTGTAGATTCTGTTTAGCACTATCTGAATAAAATGAGTTTAAAGTGTTTAAATTTATAAATATCTATCATGGAAAAATACATTTCCTTGAAAATTTTGATATAAACAGAAAGAGAAAGCAACAGCATTCTCATAAAGCCTCCTTCTTTGTGTGTTGAGTGTACTGTTAGACTATAGAGTGCTGCATATTTAATGACTATAATTGATAAATATATAAAGGAATAAAGGAAGTAATTTAAATCCTTTTGGAATGATTAGTTCCCAGCATCAATTTTACTATGAAAATAACCTTTCTTTTAACCATATCTTTTTAGGGTGTTCCTAAATACTATACCAAGTGCCAATTTTTCTTTTGGTTTCATACATCTTTTATAAGGAATAACAGGTATGGATATAATATAATCCATTAGACACAGTCTAATCTTCAATATCTGTGTGTAAGGTGTAATGACAAGTCTTTCGCCAGTTGTCATAAGCTCAATTTATAGAAACCGTAAAATCTTTGAGTCACCCTTCTTCATTGCCTTACTCCTCTTAATCTGGTTATTTTAAAAATACAATTGTTCTTGAAACCCACTGTTGCATTATCCTCAAGATCCATGCCATAGAACTGTGTTATAAATTAAAAACTACTATAATCAGAACTTGAGCATGATAATAAATTCCTCCCATGGGAGTTTAATGAATCTGCTCAGTGCCTTGAATATGGCAGGTCCTCAAGTAGCTGTTGAGTTACTCATAACTGACCACTACCAAATTATATGCTAAGTAAGGTGGGATATCTAGGGAGGCTTCAGCTAGCTGAAAAGCTGATTGATACACATATCTGGAGCAGAAGTTACATGACACAATAAATATTAAGAAGATAGCTGGAAAATCATTAATTGATAGTCTTCCACTTAAACATGACTTTCTTATAACTAAATGGGGAAACTTTTTTTTAAAAAAAGTAATTACCTGCTGGGTGCAGTGGCTCAAGCCTATAATCTCAGCACTTTCGGAGGCTGAGGCAGGAGGATTGCTTGAGGCTAGAAGTTGGAGACCAGCTTGGCAACATAGTGAGACCCTGTCTCTACAGAATATAAAAAACATTGGCCAGGCATGGTGGTGCACGCCTGTAGTCCCAGCTACTTGGGAGGCGGAGGTGGGAGGATTGCCTGAGCCCAGGTGTTTGAGGTGGCGGTGAGGTATGATGATGCCACTGCACTCCAGCAGCCTGGGCAACAGAGCAAGACCCTGTCTCTAAAACAAACAAAAAAAGGTAATTAATAATTGGATTTGAAGATTTTTATTCCAAAGAACTTTCTACCATATCTGGAAACTCATTCCTGAGTCTAGAAGTTCTCTTTAAGGACTGTTTGTTCTGTGGTGGTGAAAAATTGAGATTTTTTGGTATCACCATACTATCTGATACAAATGGAAAAAATATATTTTAAAAATCATTGAAGCCAGAGTTGAAGAAGTGGTTGTGATTATATGTGGCATGAGTTAATAGTTATTGTTATATCTAAACCTAGTCTTTTAAGTCTGAACTTGACCTAATAACCCCTCAAGTCCATTAAGGCAACCTGGTCTACATACTTGTAATACACACATATTTAATGGACTTTTATAGAGTAAACTTTAGATTTGATGGAATATTTTTACTGATTTTTTTCCTGGATGTATACAAACAATGAACTTTGACTCATAACATGAGCAAAGTTCCTCAAACAGTGAGATCTGGAGCTTCATTTGGTGCTACTCCTCAGAAGTGCTTCCTTTTAAGGAATGCATTTTTTTTCTTTAAAACACCCTGTTCATGGTTACGGGTTCAGTGGCTTACCCCTGTAATCCCAGCACTGTGGGAGGCTGAGTGGAAGGCTTGCTTGAGCCCAGGAATTTGAGGTTGCAGTGAGCTATGGTGACACCACTATACTCTAAAAGCAAACAAACAAAACATCATATTCATACTGGAGAAGCAACAAGTTAGATCACTTATATATAAGTTTCTAGAGATTTCTATAACATTTAAATTTATATACTACTTGGTAAAGCTGTATTTATTAGTCATGAGATCGTTGTTTAACCAAAAATGCCAATTTCCATCATTTAAAAGAGACACAGTATTTTCCTGGGTTTTAATACACACCTAGTCTCTGAATGATTTCTGTCACATATAGAAATGTAGATATTTTATTAAGCCTGGATCTCATGATTCCATAAAAAGCAATGTTAAAAGAATCAGCAGCATGTGTCACTGAAGATTAGATACTTTACATCTCACCAGAAAGGTGGAAGGAAACAACTGAGACACAGAAAAAGGGGCTAGGGCTCTAATCATGGTGAGCAAGTCCTTTTCTTAAAAAGCTCTACCAAGGTTGCCCCCCTGCATGGCTTTTCAGTTAGCCCTAAAATAAAATATAATAATTTTTTTCTATTCTTAGGCTTTATCTACCAAGAAATGAATTGGACAAACTCCATAAACCAAAAGCATGGAAAATTTACCAGCCAGACTTTGCAGTAGAAATTTATTTTGAGGAGATAATAATCTAGAGTTGGTATCTGGTTACTGAATTATTGTCCTCCCAATCCCCTTCACATTTATGTCTTCTAAGCCTATTTTCTTACTATAAATATATTCTTGAGAAATACATTAAATATATATAAATAAAACATCAATGGCTTATTTTTTTCTTTTTTGAAAGAACATACTTCACACAAAGTTTCTGTCTTATATTTAGATTAATTTGGGACACAATACACAGGAACATTAGGTATCATTTTGAAGAACTTTGAAATAGAACTCTCATATCAAAATAATTGAGATATTAAAAAATTGTGATCCCTAATACCCATTTACTTATATATTTTTGGACATTTATTTTCTGCTTTGTTTCACATTTGTAGTTTCATTTTCTATTTTCTTGTAGTTTCTATTTTCTTCCTCTACTTGATTTACAAACTGTTAACAAAGAGATTTGCAGTGAAGACTAGGTTTTAAACCCAGGGTAGAGAAATGTTTCACACAAGCAGTCCCCCACCCCCACCAAACACAAACACACTTTTCTCTTGTTCCAAGCACTATCCAGGTAACTTACTTGACAAGCTTCCTTTAATTACACCCAAACATAGAGAGGAGGTTAAGAGGACAAAGAACCTTCAGTAACTTCTGCTTTTGTTTAACATCGTAAGTGAAGTCAAAGAAATACGTGTTCTTAATCTAGATTTATTATTTTGAATTTCACCACCTCTGCTCACAACCAGCTTCACCTAGGCTTGGGGAAACACTATGAAGGAAGGTCCCCTTTTCATTATAAACTCTGATCAGTCCTGTCTCCACAGGAAATCATAATCATTTTCTTTTTGGTATTGGGCGCTCCTTTATTCAAAGTACCTTTACTGCCACTCTATCTTCAGGCCATGATTGTCCTTGAAAAGAGTTCCATTTTGGCTTTATTGAAAGTATCCTTATTTGAATGATTTTCCTTTTATTAACAAGGCTCTCAACAATTCTAGACCAAGGTGAATTCATCAGGAAATGAAAGGCAGCAACGAACAAAACAAGTATCTCTGTTAAAACACAGTATGCTCATTCCTGAAAAACCTTGTACTCTACAGAAAAATAAATGCTTTGTGGCTCCAAAGCAACTTTGTATCCAGCGCATTAAGCATTTGGACCACCCAGCTCAGCAGCTTGGAAGTCTGGAGGTTTCCACAGAAGTTTTTTTTTTTTTTCAAATAAAGAAATACAATAATACTTTAGAGAAGGACTGAGTGTGCCAAAGTGGCACAGACAGGAGTAGAGCTCCAAGCCATGGTGGTGGGCACAGAAGGTGTCAACCTGCCAGGAGCCAAAGAGCTCTGTAAGGCTGGCGGGTGGCCTGGCTGCAGGTGCTTTTTATTTTTTTCTAAATATCCTAAAACAGTCACAACTGCCAGCGCAGCAGCCCAACTAAAGGCTTTTTCCTTTACGTCCCCTAATCTGGCTACTATTGGTGGAAAAGATCACAGAACATGCTTTCAATTTCCATGGTATTAATAATTTCCATGGTATTAATAATATTTTGTTAATATATTGATTATATATTAATATTAATAATTAACATATTACATTATTGATTGTATTAATATTATTGTCTGTCATTGGTGTTACAGAAATGTGTGAGCAAAATGTAGATTGTACTATTTTATTTAAAATTCAAGCAGCAGTAATCTACAGAGGACAGAGTACATGGTGGGCTTAGGTGAACAGGGGGAAACATAGCTGGCTCAGTGAAGAGTAATATATGTCTCTTCTTTTTTTCATGAAAGAAGTCATCTTGCATTATTTTATTTTTTCTTTGTTTTATGTAGAGTTGGTTTTTTAGTGAAATACAAATGGTTAATAAATTACTAAATTGTCCCTAATTCTTTTTTTTCTTTTCTTTTTTAATTTTAATAGATTAAGGGGTACAAGTGTTTTTTTTGTTACATGGATGAATTGTATAGTGGTGAAGTCAGGGCTTTTAGTGTACCCATACTCCAAATAGCATACATTGTACCTGATAGGTAGTTTTTTGATCCCTTAACCTCTTCCCACTCTCCCCACTTCCAAGACTCTAAAGTCCCTTATATCTGTGTGACCATGTATACTTATCTTTCAGCTCCCAGTTATAAATGAGTATACATGCAGTGTTTGTTTTGCCATTCCTGAAATACTTCAAATAGGGTTATGGCTTCTAGCTCCATCCAAGTTGGTGCAGAAGATACTTTTCCATTCTTTTTTATGGCTAAGCCACCACACCTTCCAGGCTCTTTTTTTATTCCATATGAAATTTAGAATTATTTTTTCTAATTCTGTGAAAAATGACATTGGTATTTTGATAGGAATTGCATTGAATTCGTAAAGCACTTTGTGCAGTATGAACATTTTAACAATGCTTATTCTCCCAATCTATGAGTATGAGACATTTTTCCATTTGTTTTTGTCATCAACGGTTTCTTTTTTCAGTGTTTTGTAGTTCTCCTTTCACCTCCTTGGTTAAGTAGATCTTTCACCTCAGTTAAGTAGATTCCTAGGTATTTTATTGTCTTTGCAGCTATTATAATGGTATTGAGTTATTGATTTAACTTAAACCTAGACTATTATTAATGTATAGAAATGCTACTAATATTCCTGGATACTATGTGTATTTGACATTTCATGAGAAAAGGGAAATATTTACCTTCTTCATTTTATTAACAATAAGTTATTCAATGTGAAAATGATCTCTACCACACAAATTTATAACACACAACTATTAACTAATTACGTCATGGTTCTTGTCCATATGTGCAGAGAAGAAAACACTACTGATTTTTAGGGTTATCCTAGTTTTGCAATTTGAAAAAAAATATCTGTAATTCAAGAATTCACTCAAATCTAATAAATTTAGCTTTAAAAACAATCAGAGATACTGATGAAATAAATCAAGACAAAAAAGATGTTTCTTTTTTATTTAATCTCACCTATTCATTTTGGTGCCAAAGAAATCGTGGCCCAAAGAGGTTAGACTCGCCCAGGACTCCAGGCTGTCAGAAGCTCGACCCACTAACCCCAGTCTCTTCCTCCTAGGGCACAGTTAACAGGATCCACTCTTCCTTACTAACTTCCTGCCAAAACACACTGTCTCTCGTTAAAAATAAAAATCTTGTCTGACGGGATTTACTTACAGGACCAACTGGCACAATTTATCGGCTTAAAATCTGAAGATTCGGGGCACCCAACAGAGCAAAGAGGACAGGAGGCGCTTGCACCCACTCCTCCCGAGTGCTAACCCGCTCCCCAGCCTGTGGGCCTGCGCTTGGACTACGCGGCTCCGCTGTCCCTTCAGGGCCCCAGTGAACCTGGAAACCCCTCTCCCCTTTCAGGACCTCGCGACCAACAGGCGTGCCACGCCGGGTCGCCGAGCCAACGCCGGGCTTCACAGGCTGCACCCAGGACGGGAAGCTGAGCAGAGGCGGCGTCCAGGGCTGGCCAGCGCCCGGCTGCAGAACAGCCCCAGGGGGGCTGCGCCTCGTGGCGACTGGGCGGACCGAGATGAAGACCGCACGGTGCGGGGCTGGGCGCGGGGGGCAGGAGCAGCAAAACGCAGGGCTTCGCCGAAGGACCTGCTGGGAGTTGCCAGGGCTGCCGTCCGGCCGCCAGAGGCTCGGGTGTCCCCGGACGACGTCCGTTTCCGCGACAGAGCCGAAGCTGCGGACGGCTCGCGGTCCTCCCCGCCTGGCCCCGCCATCCGCCCTGCTCGAGGGGGAGGCGGAGCGCGTCCGCCTTGCTCCGAGCTTGCGCAGGCGCGTGTGTCCCCTCGTCCTCCGCCTTTTCTCCAGAAACACCGAGTGGGACCAGATGACCGACGGCACGCGAGGTCCCTCGCGCCTCCGGGGATGCCGCCGTGCAGCCGCAGAGAAGGTCCCGGAGAGCCACAGCCGCCGGCCCCCGCGTCCCACTCGGGACGAGCAATCCGCAGAAGCCTCAAGGTCCTCCCTGCCCGGCAGGACTCGCGCGGGGTACAGAGTCAGCCTTGGACTCGGGGAGCGCCGTCGCCGCCCGCGTCCGGGGGACCCGGGACGGGCCGCGGAGCTCCAGACGGCTCGGCGCCCTCCTCGGGCCCAGCACTCCTGCTGGCCGCGCTCTGCCCCAGTTAGGCCGGTCCCACTGTTCTGATGATCTGGGAAGCGGTTCTCCCTCGGCTTTGTGGAAGACGTACGTAAACACCCAGAAAACCCAGGACTATCTACCGGGACACTCAAAACCGCGCCCGCTCCCGTGTCGCTGCGCCGCACCGACGGCCAACCGCCGCTAGAGGGCGCCGCGAGCGGCCGCGCCGCGCCGCTCTACCTCTAGAGGGCAGTCTAACACTAAGACCCAGACTAGGCCGGCGCGGTGGCTCCCGCCTGTGATCCTAGCACTCTGGGAGGCCGAGGCGGGAGCGTCGTTTGAGCTCAGGAGTTCTAGACCAGCCTGAGCAAAAGCAAGACCGCATCTCTACTAAAAAAATAGAAAGAAATTAATTGGACAACTCAAAACAAAACAAACAATATATATATATATATATATATATATATATATACATATAAAATTACCAGGCATGGTGGTGCATGCCTGTAGTCGCAGCTACTCCAGAGGCTGAGGCAGGAGGATCGCTGGAGCCCAGGAGTTTGGAGGTTGCTGTGAGCTAGGCTGACGACAGGGCACTGTAGCCGGGCAACAGAGTGAGACTCTGTCAAAAAAAAAAAAAAGAGACTCTGAATATTTGCATCCTAGATTCAGCTAAGTTAAATTTTTATTTAAAATTGGAGAATAGAAAATGTTAACCATTCAAACTGTAGGGTAGGATATGGGTGATTTTTACTTTATATTTTTGTTCTTGAAATTTATGCAAAAGGAGTTATTTATTTAGAAAGAAAAATAGTGGAGAAATTGGAAGCCTTGTGCACCAATAGTGGGAATGTGAAATCGTGCAGCTGCTATGGAAAATAATATGGTGGCAACTTAAAAAATTCAAAATAGAACTACCATATGATCCGGCTACCCCACTTCTGGGTCTATATCCAAAGAAACTGAAAGCGGGATCTCAAAGAGATCGCTGCACACCCACGTCCATAGCAGCTTGTTCACAATAGAGCAAAGGTGGAAGCATCCCAGATGTTCACTGACAGACAGATGGATAAACAAAATGCGGTACAAGCAATGAAATATTATTCAGCCTTAAAAGGAAAGGAAATCTTGTCATAGGTTACAACATGGATGAAACTTTCACTTCATTTATGCTAAGTGAAATAAGCCAGGCACAAAAGGACAAATCCTGTGATTCCACTTACATGAGATACCCCGAGTGTCAAAATCGTAGATACAGAAAGCAGAATGGTGGTTCTCAGGGGTTGGCAGAGGGGAAGGAGGAGTGGGGAGTCATTATTTAATTGGCCCAGAGTTTTAGTCTAACATATGAAAAGTTCTGGAGATTGGTTGCACAAGCAGGTAAATGTACTTTATACTAAACTGTACACTTAAAATGGTAAAGATGGTCAAACTCCACATAAACTAGAATTCAGAAGCAAATTGATTTAGGGAATAAGCAGCTAGTATATTTTATAGAATGAGTTAGAAAATGATTTTTGCTAGTATATTCCAATTGATTCATGTAATGATCTAGACCTTGGACTTTGAATTACACGTAGTAAATAAAGCACATATTTATCTCTGCTCCCTCCAGAAAGAGACTAAAGGAATCTTTTTTTAAAAAGTACAGGCCCACAAGGTATTTTTTAAAAGTATGTCAGGAGACAGACTGGGCGTGGTGGCTCACGCCTGTAATCTTAGCACTCTGGGAGGCCGAGGCGAGCGGAATGCTCGAGGTCAGGAGTTCGAAACCAGCCTGAGCAAGAGCGAGACCCCATCTCTTATAAATAGAAAGAAATTAATTGGCCAACTAATATATATATATATGGAAAAAATTAGCCGGGCATGGTGGCACATGCCTGTAGTCCCAGCTACTCGGGAGGCCGAGGCAGCAGGATTGCTTGAGCCCAGGAGTTTGAGGTTGCTGTGAGCTAGGCTGACGCCACGGCACTCACTCTAGCCTGGGCAACAAAGCGAGACTCTGTCTCAAAAAAATAAAATTAAAATAAAATTAAAAAATAAAAGTATGTCAGGAGACAAAGGGACAGAAGACGTTAATTTTTGGAAGATGTAAAACTGATAAAATAAACTATTGAATGAAGTGGAGAGAGCTGAAAGTTAAGCACAGAGAAAGGGAAATGCCAATGAAAAGCAAGTCTCAGGGCCCCCCCCATAAACCTGGAAAAGATGAGGATTTGCAGGTACCAAACATGACAGCGTGAGTGAGGAGTAGGAGCTGAAGGGAGTTCATGGAAAGTGGTACAGCTTGGAAGCTAATCAGTTTCCAGCCCTCCCGCTCCTAAAGAAACTCAACGAGAACTGCCCAGACATGGCAGAGGACAGGGATGGGACACTGTGGAAACCGGGACCTTCAGATAAAGTGTACTGAAAGGTGAGCGCCACATGCACACACAACCCACACGCACACCTATACCACACCCAATACACGCCCCACACCCTCACCATACCCAATGCACACCCCACCCCACACCCACCTCACACACCCATGCGCCCCACACACCCATGCACCCCAAACACACCCATACACACACACACACGCCACACCACACCCATTTACACATGCCGCACCACAACACATACTGCATACACCCACATATACACACACCCACATACACACACACCCACACTATGTGCACACATACACACCACACACATCACATACACACAGGACACACTGCAACACACACCACACTGTAACATGCACCACATGCCCACAACTCTCCAGGCCCTTTTTTCTGATCAGCAACTGACATGCTGGATAGAGATTGGCAAATTCTATTCTGGAAAAACAGAAAAATCAGAGAAAAGAGACACACAGATACTGATACTTGAAAATCTCAGTAAAGAAGGTGTGTCTCTGCCATCACTCTATGTCCAGGATTAGCAAACCCTGTCCATACACATAAATTCCATATAGTTTTCACTGCCTCTTTCTTAAATTCCATATAGTTTTCACTGCCTCTTTCTTAAATTCCATATAGTTTTCACTGCCTCTTTCTTAAATATAGTGTTACCAGTCACTGGACCTCCTCTCAAGACAGAGGTCAAAACAAAATAAAAATAATTTTTTGTATGGAACTAATTGCTTTTCTTTTCTCTAGTTTCATAAGGTGGAAATTTTCATCATGAATTTGAGAGCTTTCTTTTTTCCTAATATTGGCATTTAATGGTGCAGTAAGAACTGTACAGCTACATCCCACAATTTAATTTTAAAATTTATGTATTTATTTTTAAATTTACATACAATTCTAGGACTTTTGTCATCACACACTACAGTGAAGAAACAGAACAGTTCCCCCACCCCTCCTCATTTGTATGTAACCCCTCCCCACACCCCGGCTCCCGCTCCATTCCCTATCCCAATAGCTTTGCCTCTTCCAGAAATCCACATAAATGGAATCACATAGTATACAGCCTTTGAGTCCGGCTTCTTTCATTTTGTGCACCTCATTTGGATTCATCCACATTGTGTACCTCAGGAGTTCATTCCTGTTATTGCAGAGTTTGTTCCCTTTTGTCGTCCATTTGGTGGATGTGCCACTGATCATTTTTCTATTTGCCAATTGAAGGGATGTTGGCATTGTTTGGCGACCATTGTTTGGATTATAAACAATTTTTGTGGAACTAAGTTTTCATTTCATTTGGGTAAATACTTAAGAATAGGAATTCTGGGTCCTGTGGTATGTGTATGTTTTGTTTTGCAAGAAACTGCCAAACTGCTTTCCAAAGTGCAGGAGCGTCTTGGTTGCCCCAGATCCTCACCAGCACGTGCAGTCCTCCGTTTTGTTTGTTTAAATTTTAGCTGTTCTGTTAGGCCTGTGGTAGTTATCTCATTATGGTTCTAATTAGCACTCCCCTAGTGACAAGTGATATTAAGCATATTTTCATGCTTACTTGCCAACCACATATCTTCTTTGGTGAAATGTCTGCTCAAGTCTTTTGGCCATTTAAAAAAATTGTGGTAAAATAGACATAACATAAAATGGTTACCATCTTAACCATTTTTTAAGTGTATAGTTATAAAGAAATTCCCGATTCACATTGTGGCATGTTTAAATTATTTTTTTTCCTCATTCACAACTATGAGCTTTCTGGCTTGGGCAACTACAGTTAATACAACACATTTTACTTGGGGAGCAGTTTTACCATGGTAACATTTCTCTATGTTTCATTCACTTCAGAAATTATCATCTTCCTCCCTCTACTACTCTTCTTTTTCTTTCTTCCTCCCTGGGCCTCCCAGAGTGCTAGGATTACATGTGTGATTCACTATGCTCACCCTCATTTGCATTTTAATGATAACTAGTAAGCATCTTTTCATTGGTTATTAACCATTAATATATCTTCTTTGGTGGACTGTCTTTTTAAATATTTTGCCCACTTTTTAATTGGGTTGTTTTTCTCCTTATCATTGAGTTGCAACATTTCTTTATATATCCTGGACAGGTAAGTGTTTTGCCCATAGTTTCTCCCAGTGTGCGGCTGGTATTTTTATTTTTCCTAACAGTGTCTTTTGAAGACCGGTTTGTAGTTTTAACAAAATCCAATTTATTATTGCTTTTATGATCCATGTTTTTTGTGTTCTATCTGAAAAGCTTTTGCCTAAACAAAGCTCACAAAGATTTTCTTCTATGTTTTTCTTCCTCTACAAATTTTATAAATTTTAACTCTTATATGTGGGTCAAACACGGATTCTGAGTTAATTTTTGTATATGAATATTCAGTTGTCCAGCACCCTTTCTTGAAAATAATTGCACTTTCTCCATTGAGTCACTTTGGCATATTTATTGAAACCAATTGACAAACATGCATGATGCATAGGTCTATTTCTGGATTCCCTCTTCTGCCAGACTATCTTAATAACCGCGGCTTTCGAGTAAGTCTCCCACATTCTAAGTCATTACGTGTCCATGTACATCTCAGAACTTCCAGATTTTCATGAGTGGACGCCTGTGGGAAAGCACTGACTCTGCAGATCCTTTGGGGACAGTGGAAACCCGCGCTATTTCCCCTTCAGCGCGCGCCGTGTGGGCGCGGACTCCGGTCCTGCGATGTGCCACGCCCTGTCCCCCGGGCGCCCGTCTGTCCCCGGCTCCCGCGGGCCAGGAGTCCCGCACCGGGCGCGTCCTTCCCTCTCGCAGGCGCCGGGCCCGGCTGAGCGAGGAGGAAGCGCGTCCGCACTGTCGCCGGAGCACCCCGCGCGGGAATTCAGACGCGACCTTCCGTGCCACAGATCAATACGTCTGACGTTTTCCTCGTCTGCGGTCCCCGAGCGCCGCGCCTCGTCCCCCTCTGTGAGGCGAGGCGGCCGGTCGTCCTCCCGGGAACGAGCTGGCCGTGTAGACGCCGCCGCCGCCGCGCCGGGGCCGCTGAGGAGACGCCGGCACCGCCTGAGGGAAATTCTCGTGGGGTATCTCGGGGGAGCCCCGGCGGTCGCGCCTGGCGCCAGCCTGGCATCGTCCCCTTCTGTGTACCCCGATTTTGCGGGGCGCGGCCACAAACTGAAGAAACGAATCAGTGACTCGCTCGGGTGAGAGCGCCCGGTTCTCCCGCCGAGCCTGCGCCGCCCCGCGGCGACCCGGGGCAGGGAGAGCGCTCCGAGCGCCCTGCTGCGCCATTTGCGCGAGTGAACAGTCCTCCCGCCGAGCCTGCGCCGCCCCGCGGCGACCCGGGGCAGGGAGAGCGCTCCGAGCGCCCTGCTGCGCCATTTGCGCGAGTGAACAGTCCTCCCGCCGAGCCTGCGCCGCCCGGCGGCGACCCCGGGCAGGGCGAGCGCTCCGAGCGCCGCGCTGCGCCATTTGCGCGAGTGAACAGTCCTCCCGCCGAGCCTGCGCCGCCCCGCGGCGACCCCGGGCAGGGCGAGCGCTCCGAGCGCCGCGCTGCGCCATTTGCGCGAGTGAACCGCAGCGCTCGTTCATGGAGAAGGAGAAAGAACTCCGTGCAGCACACACGAGCTACGCTGAGCGAGAACAACTCGTGGGATGTCATCCAAACCACTTTATTTTCGCCTCCCTCTCCCCGGTTAAAAATTGGCCAGTGGAGGGAGTGCCTCCCCTGTCCTTCATTAAAGAAAGCTCAGGGCCGGGCGCGGTGGCTCACGCCTGTAATCCTAGCACTCTGGGAGGCTGAGGTGGGCGGATTGCTCAAGGTCAGGAGTTCGAAACCAGCCTGAGCAAGAGCGAGACCCCATCTCTACTATAAATAGAAAGAAATTAATTGGCCAACCAATATATATAGAGAAAAAATTAGCCGGGCATGGTGGCGCATGCCTGTAGTCCCAGCTACTCGGGAGGCTGAGGCAGGAGGATTGCTTGAGCCCAGGAGTTTGAGGTTGCTGTGAGCTGGGCTGACGCCAAGGCACTCACTCTAGCCTGGGCAACAAAGTGAGACTGTCTCAAAAAAAAAAAAAAAAAAAGAAAGCTCAGGCCGCCCCTGGTTTTTCTGGCCACCTCAGGGAAATAAAGGCAATTAAGTTGCAAATACGGTCTTAATTAGGTAATTAAATCTCCCCTCAGGCCAGCTAAGACCAACCTGGGGTAGGGGAGGAGGGGGAGAGGGGTCGGGTGATGGGGGTGGGGGGGAAGGACTTTGAAAGTGAAATCTCAATTCTCCATCCTTTACCTGGATACTAGTCAGGGATCAAAAAGTTTTAAAACATTCTTGACCACCTACTTCGAAAAAATGCCCATCGCTCTGGAAGTTCATGTTTACATCTGATACCTGTTGTCTTGGGGTCTCAGCTGTAACCCCCAACTTAACATCTTGAACAATGTTTCTCAAAAGATGAATTTGAAAACTCAGGCCTAGTCTCCAGGAACATGCAAAGGCATTGCAAGTTCATAGCAAACTATTTCATAAAACCAATTCATGCACACATTGCTGCCTACATATTGCCCTGTCTCTATCTAAACATCCTGGTCATATGTCCTTCTCCTCCACGCCACTTCTTGACAACCTTTAAACTGTCACAACGCCAAGTGCAGCAGCATGTGTCTGGAGTCCCAGCTACATGGGAGGCTGAGGTGGGGGTTTCAGAGAAAGTACTTCAATGCTCCATTCAAAGTCATCACTGGATCTTCATCCACACATTGGCAATGAGAAAGAAAGATTCTCTTTGCTTTTTCTCACAGTTCAATAATTTTATAGACAAGCCTTGGTTTTAAAAATAGAGCATGATGATTCTCAAAGTAAGTAAACCGTCTCAAAAAGACAAAACCTACCATCTTCCCAAACCATTCCCACTTTCCCCTAGCGTTTAACGAATTCACCCGTCAGAATGAACATAACATTTCAGTGGAGTGACATCTAGTTCCTCACAAGGAAAAAATTGAAAAGCGCAGGTAAGTATAACATTAATTCATCCCCCAACATTCTGTATTGTAACACCATAAAAATATTTAGAGGACACTACCTCACCATCTTTTAAAAAAATACAGGTGACCTTTGAACCGCCCTCAGATTGGGGCACCCCCCCCAGCCGACAACCCTAGTGTAAGTGGACCCGCAGCTCAAGCCAATGCTCTTCAAGGGGCAGCTATGCTGTCAGGTCACTATGATTCGTTGGACCATGCTTTGGGGATCACAAACAAAGGCAGTTGATTCAACATTGTTTTTAAATTGCAGTCTGGTGATTTGAATATTCCCTCCACCCTTGCAGCACTGTCCAGTAGAACCTTCCGCGATGATGAAATCACGCTCTCCAGCGGAGTAGCCGCTAGCCCCATGTACCTATTGAGCACTTGGAATGTGGCCTGTGATCCAGGAACTCAATTTTTAATTTGATTTAATTGAATTATTTTAATTTTAAACAGCCATCTGTGGCCAGCCCCTACCATGTTAGGTGTCACAGCTTGTATATTATATGCTCTTCTGCCAGGAATGCCTTCTTTCCACCTTATCCATTTGTGAGGCTCCCACAAATGAATGAATGGATGAATGAATGAGTGAGTGAACGTGTCAGCATAAGCTCCGTATACAGCTGACATGGATCAAAGATAATTATTAATGCTGAAAAGTATAATGCACTTAATTTCACTGTTTCTTGTCATCAAATATCTTTATACAATATTCATTTGGTTATTTGAACGTTCTTGTTTTGGGTGATTTGAGATTGGAAAGGACTTACTGGTTTCTTTTCAAACCACACTCCAGTCTTCACTGATCCTACTCTCAAGTTGAAAAGCTAAATTCACATCTGTTATTATGAAACATTTAATTACAGGCTCAAGCAAGGAGAAAAAAGTGAGCACATTATATGAGGGAAAAAGGCTTTTTATTAACCAGCTCTTCTGAAAGCAGCAAAAGGAAAGCCAAAGTGATGGAAACTTACTCTGCACACACAGCGCACAACTGCCCTTTCAGACATCGGCTTTGGCGCAGCACGAAAGCCTTGGCTGCAACAACAGTGCAGTGTGTGAAGTTTATGAAAGAGCCAACGTGTGCTGCTTTTGGAAGAAACCTTTCACGTGGGCCTGCTCTGCTCCCAGCACAACAGGCCACGTGGACTGCAATTAGAGTGTACTGAGGCCAGCTTTTACTATTTTCCTTCCATAAAGTAGCTTGAACATTTATTAGAGTATTTTTCCACTTTTCTTTTTTGCCCGCTGCCCTATTCCCCTCTGTAACCAGTGATCTTTGAATACAGATTTGTTACCTTAAATCTACAGCACTCTACTGATTCTTAAAAGTGAGAGATTTGTGTGAAGAGGAATCTGGCTTTTGCACCTGAACTAAAACGTCAATAAATGCTAAGGAAATCTCCTTTATGTAGTTAAGATCCCTTTCATTGTGAACCTGGGTCAAATCAGCAATAAAGGGCTGGGGTAGAGCACTTGTCCTGACAAAGGAATGAAGCTGGAGGAGGCCAAAGACTCACAAGCAGGCAAAGCTGGGAAAAGCCACGCCCAGCCCCCCCTTCACAAGTGGCAAGACAGTCCTAGAGAAGAAAGGAACTTGCCCAAAGTCACAGGATGATTCAGGAGCAATCCTGGAGAGAGAACCCAGGGTCCCTGACTCTTGCAAAGGGAAGGTCTCCTGGGCCGGTGTTTCCTACTTCAGGACCCCTACGGCGGGGCAGGAGGAACGCATTTCCCACCTTGGGCCAGGAGGAGACCCCTCCAAACTTAACATTCCACTGATAAAAGGTTTTTTCAGTCTTCTCATGTTCTTCTTACACTTGATAAAGCTAAGATCAGAGGGAAGATTTATTCTACAGGTCCATGGAGGCTGGAAGAGAAATAGAAGGCATGAGCTTGTCTCCAGAGGCTTAGGATAATATTAGTGATGACAATGACCAGGATGATGTCTCCTGAGAGGCGGGAGGCAATGCAGACTCGATTTCTCCTAAAATGACTGTATGGGTCCCAGCATCTGGAACCAGCGAGGACAACCGAGGTGCCAGTGTACCGACACGAGCACTTCACGTGCAGAGACAACAGCTCCCTGACGCCTGTGGCACGACGCTTACACAGGGCTGCCCCTCAGCCTGTCAGCCCAGAAGCCACAGACGGGGCTTCCCCCAGAGCTGACCCTCTGCTTTGGATCAGGTTCTTTGCTTGAAAGGCAACCTTTTCTCAGAACTTCATCTTTGCTCCCAGAGTCTTTATTTCTCCTTAACAGAAGAAAATAAGATTGGCAAGGCAGGCGGGGTTCAGTATATGGAGAGCTTTGAATGCAGGTGGAGTAAACACCTGCGAGATCTTGACAAAACTGATAGGAATAGAAACTGAAGTTCGCTTATACCTAGAAAGTGGTAGACTCAAGTGTTAGAAATCCCTCTGAAATATCCAGCTAATGGAGACATTTTTTACTGAAAAATTATCATTTGGGGATGGGAAATTTAAAAAAATTGAGAGTTATGATAAATATGTAGATAATTCTAGATGCGACACAAATCAACTCAATTATCGGGCTCTTCTTTGTTGTAGACATTAAGAATTTGGGGTAGTAACAAGGCTAAGAGCACAATTGTGGCATTTTAGATTGAAGTGGAAAGAATGATCCAGGACAGAAACCAAGATGAAACGCAGAAAGAAGAGGCAGGAGCAGTGACCGCTTTGTGCTGACGGCGTGACTAGCATCCGGGGCTGACTTGTAATCAATGTCAAGTTTATTTTTGTAAGTGCCTTTGACTTGGGTCACTTTATGAACAAGGGCAAGAGCTTGCCCTTCCGTCCTTTAAGTTGTGAATGGTGCTAAGTCCTTATCTATCTTGCCTAATTCCTCTTGGACAAGCAATATGCTATAAAATTAATGGTTGCACTTCAGTGAGTGCTCCCTCTTTTATAATGGAATTTCTTAGATAAAACTATGATTTAGATTAGACGCTATCTTTGGGGCCTCTGATAGTATAGGTACAACTTGAAATGCCTCAGGCTTTCTATACACTACATATTAATTCTAACTTGTTAGTGGCCGTGGTTAAGGTTACTGTGTTTCCATAGTTAATGTCTCTCCTCCTCTCCGCTTATTCAACACCTCCACTTTTCTGAAACCTTGGAACCTCCTCCATTCCCCTCACTCTCAGCCACCTCTCTTGCATTCCTTACCTCTTTCTACTGGATTATTTCCATCAGTATTAAACCATGCTTGAATATCTTCCATGAAGGTTTCCTCTTTTGCAAAACCTTTAAATATTAAGTATCCAAGGCTCAGTTCTAGGCTCCCTTTTTTTTTGTCTATGTCCTCCCCCTTGCTAGCAATCTCACTCACTCCTAGGCTTCAAATCCATCTATTTTAGGAGCCAGTGAATCCCAAGTGTACAACACCAATGGAATCTTTTCTCTGAGCTTTACATACAATTGCCTACTCAACATCTCTGTGTGCATATTTTACAGGCATCTGAGACATGTTCAAAACTAATTTTGTCACTCAAACCTGCTTCTTCTCTAGCATTCTTCATATTAATAAATGGCACGAGCTTTCCTCCCAGTACTCATACCAAACTCAGCGTTCATGCTTGTTGCTTCCTTCCCCTTCACCCCAACTCTACATATAATTAATTAAAAGCCCTGACAATTCAATCAATAATTATTGAGAGCCAACAATTTTAGGTACTTTTCTAAGAACTGGAGATACAGCTGAGAACAAAAAAGACAAAAATTTCTGTTTTCTATGGAGCTTATATTTTAGTAATGCAAGTTATGTGACCCTAACAGTTTGTCTGGCAATAATAGGCATGTGTTCAATAAATGTTAACTGCATTGCAACATTTAAAATAAAGGTGATTGACATCTCCCTGGCTAAGTAACTGTATTATGCTTAAAGAGAAACCAAGTTGAAAGAACTTGAATTTATATATATATATATATGTATATATATATACATATGTATATGTGTATATGTATATGTATATATATATACATATACACATATATATATGTATATATATACATATATATATATATATATATATATATATATATAGAGAGAGAGAGAGAGAGAGAGAGAGAGAGAGAGAGAGAGAGAGAGAGAGAGGGACTGGAAATTTAGAGCCTGGAGACCCAAAGATATAATGAAAATTTTCTCTAGCAAAGTGCAGTAACTTTAAAGAGAGGCTCTACAGTATTCCCTAAGTAATTCAACTATTTATTGAACATCTGCTGTAAGCTGGGCACTGTAGATAGATTCTAGCCAGAATTGTGTTAAGATTTTACCCTACTTGCCAGCTGGCAGGAAAGACCCAGGTAAGAGTCAAAGGACTTTGTTATTCAAGCACAGCATCTTCCCTGTGGTTCCCCCACTGGCTCACCCCAGGACTACAGGGGCAGCCCAGGTGGATGCTGCACATGTGATTGGTCTGTGTTAGAGCATAGGAACCCCAAGTTTAGGAAATCCCACTCTTTAATAATGGGCTGCAAGTCATTTGCTCCTGAGGGCGACATTATCTTCATTATACTTGACAGCAAAAACCTGTCTTTTGATCCAGAGGGAGACAATTACCTTAATCTTACAAAGCTGTTTCCTATACATCTTTGAAAAGACAGTTGTATTAGTCAGGGTTCTCTGCAGAAACAGAACCAATAGGAGACAAACAATTCTTTTCGAGAACTGGCCTGTGCAGTTTTCCAACTCCAAAATCTGCAGGTCAGTCTAGAAACCCAGGAGAGAGCTGATGATTCAGTTAAGAGTCTGAAGGCAGTCTGGGGGCAAATTCCTTTTCCTCAGAGGACATCCGTCTTTTCTTTTATGACCGTCTACTGATTGGACAAGGCCTACCCACGTTATGCAGGGTCATCTGCTTTACTCAAAGTCTACTGATTTAACTGTTAATCACATCTGAAAAAAAACCTCCATAGAGACATCTAGCGTAGTGTTCTGACCAAAAATAAAGTACCCAGTGCACACATAAAATTAATCATCACAGACCCTGGGCACTGTGGCACACTCCTGTAATCCTAGCACTTTAGTTGGCGGAGGTGGGAGGATCACTTGAAGCTAGCAGTTGGAGACTAACCTAAGCAACATAGCACGACCCCATCTCTACCCTCCAGAAATTAGCAGGGCGTGGTAGCAGGTGTCTGGTCTCAGCTACTGGGGAGGCTGAGGCTGAGCCCAGGAGTTCCAGGATGCAGTGAGCTATGGTGAGGCAACTAGGCAACTGCACTCCAGCCTGGGCAACAGAGTGAGACACTGTCTCAAAACAAAACAAAACACAACACAAAACCGAAAAAAAAAACACATCGCCATAGTCCAGAACAAAGGCAGTCAGTGCTTCTACTTACAAGACCTGGGAAAGTGCGAGACCCCTGGAAAATCGTCTCTCAACAAGCACTTTTCTTTTAAAAAAAATCACCGCACCGGGCCCCAACACGTACTTATTTTTTTTTTTTTTTTTTTGAGACAGAGTCTCGCTTGTTGTCCAGGCTAGAGTGAGTGCCGGGGCGTCAGAGCTCACAGCAACCTCAAACTCCTGGGCTCAAGCAATTCTGCTGCCTCAGCCTCCCGAGTAGCTGGGACTACAGGCATGCGCCACCACGCCTGGCTAATTTTATATATATATATTAGTTGGCCAATTAATTTCTATTTATAGTAGAGACGGGGTCTCGCTCTTACTCAGGCTGGTTTCGAACTCCTGACCTCGAGCAATCCGCCCGCCTCGGCCTCCCAGAGTGCTGGGATTACAGGCGTGAGCCACCGCGCCCGGCCCACATTTGCCTTTAAAATTTAAGATACAACTTAATGAGCGATTAAACGATTATGAATTTAATTCTTCATTCACCCTGCGTTTATTAAGCGTTGCCCTGGTTCTAGGTGGTTGGCACGGCGGTCCGGCCCCTGCCTTCCAAGGCGCGCGCCGCCGAACCGGGAGGGAAACCGACGGGACCGAGGGCTGCAAACACGGCGCTCACAGGCGCGCGGGCGGGCAGCGGGAGACTCCCCAGGCCGCACCCTCTGCGCACAAAGGTGCAGAGTGAGCAGGCGAGGTAGTGACCGCACGGAAAGCGGGTTCGAGGCTCATGCGGTTGGTGTAGCGGCCGCGGGAGCCATTTCATAGCAGCCAGCTCGCACCCTGGGCCGCAGCCCTGCGGGTGAGTTCGTCAGCCTCCTCCTCCCTCTCCCCGGAGGCCCCCCTGAGCCCCGCTCCGGGCCCCTCCGTCCCTCCCGCGCAGGCCCCGCCCCGCCTCGCAACGCCCCGCCCCCCGCGCTTCCGGCCCCGCCCGCCCCGCGCGGGGGACTGTGGGAGCGGCTTCCTTGGATGCGCGCTTGGCAACGGCTGCGGCGTCGCGCTCGGGCCTACGGAGGCTCCGGGCAGATTCCGTCAAACGCCGCGTCTTCCCCGGGGGCGACTCGTGGTCGCCCTGCTCCCCTCAGCGCGAGGTAGGAGAAGGGGCCGGGGCCGGGGCTGGTCCCTTCCGACCGTCACCCGCCCGCCGCCTGTGTCGGCGGGCCGCGAGGGGACCCGCCCGCCGCCCCGTCCCCGGCTCCTGTGGCTGGACGCGAACTGGAGGGGCCCGGGCCGGTCCGCTCCGGGAGGCGGGCGTCGTCTCTCGCTCGGCGGTCTCCCGGCCGGCGGGCTGTTCTTGCGCTCGGGGCGCGGGTGGGCGTTGCTGCTCCCCTGGCCTGGCTGTCCCGAATCACAGCCCTCGGCGGGACCTCCAGACCCAGTCAGACCCTCGCACCGGCTCTCGAGGGTCGCCGCAGATGGGGTGCGCGTTGCTCTTGCGGTTTTGTTAGGTGAAGCACTTGAAAGTGGCGGACAAAAGGCGGAATCAGAAAGTGATGGTAAAAGTACACAGCGGAATGCATAAAGCACGGACGTACTTAGCCGCACAAAGATGGAGAAATCCAAAAACATGAAGTACTCTTCTCCCAAGATTCTTTCTAAGCCTCAAATTACCTGTGTTCTTTTGCCAGTCTGATTATCTGATCGTGAACTTTTGAGAAAGTACAATAGGCATTTTGGAAGTAGACTACATCACACACAGCAGAAGAGTATAAAAAAGTAACTTTGGCATTTAAAAAAGATTTTGCTGACGTTTATGTTAAATATAGGTGGCATCATCCCCAAATTATTTCAACGTGAGAGGCTTGTTATGCATAGAAGCTGCTGTTCGAATATTAATAGCTTAGAGAATCCAGAAACCTGTGTTGTAACATTTGTTCTGCCGCCCATAGCATAGCTGTTAGCCATGGGTGATTCCCTTCACCTTTCTTGGCTTCACTTTCCACATCTTTAAAATTGTATGTTCCAACAGATGTCTGTTCAGCTAAAGTCTCTTGCGGGTAAAACCTTTTTAAAATCTGTTTACAGACTAGCTGAAAGGATCTCTAATTCTAAAAGTTGCTTGTTTTTACAACTCATTATATGCTAAACTGACTTAAATAGGGCTCATAATCGGGAAGTTCTTGTGTAGCATAGTGGTTCTCAAAGTGTGAACCCCACACCAGCAGCATCAGCATTATTTACAAACTTGTTAGAAATCCACATTCTAGCCTTATGTAGTAGCTCCGGGCTGTGATCCCAGTGACTGGGGAGGCTGAGGAAGGAGGATTGCTTGAGCGTAGGAGTTCAAGGCTGCAGTGAGCTATGATCCTGCCACTGTACTCCAGCCAGGGCAACAGAATGAGACCCAGTCTCTAAGGTAAATAAACCAAAATCGACATTGTAAGGGATGCAAGTGGTGATGATTGTGTCCCCCCATTCAAGTCTTATTGAATAAGAAACACTGGTGGCTGGGGAGCAGCAATATGAATATAATAAACCTTTAGGTTTCTGATGTATGCTAAAGTTTGAGAACCACTGGTTTAGTATTATCTGAGCTAAAGCTTTTAATTAAAAATATTTTATAGTTCTTCTATGAATAACATTTAATACCTTTTGGAGGTATTTTGGAATGACCATTTCTATCTGATTGACATTTGTTCTCATACTAGGGAATTTTCATCTTCAAAAAGTAATGAGAAATTAACTGAAAATGGATCAAAGATCTAAATGTAAGAACTAACACCAAAAAACTCTTATTTATTTATTTATTTAGTTCTGAGACAGAGTCTCTCTTTGTTGCCCAGGCTAGAGTGAGTGCCGTGGCGTCAGCCTAGCTCACAGCAACCTCAATCTCCTGAGCTCAAGCAATCCTCCTGCCTCAGCCTCCCGAGTAGCTGGGACTACAGGCATGCACCACCATGCCCGGGTAGTTTTTTCTATGTATATTAGTTGGCCAATTAATTTATTTCTATTTATAGTAGAGACAGGGGTCTTGCTCTTGCTCAGGCTGGTCTCAGACTCCTGACCTTGAGCAATCTGCCCGCCTCAGCCTCCCAGAGAGCTAGGATTACAGGCGTGAGCCACCACGCCCGGCCCCCTAAAAAACTCTTAGAAGAAAACATATGTGTATATCTTCTTGACATTAGACTAGACAGTTGTTTCTTAGATGTGATACCAAAAGTACAAGTAACCAAAAAAAAAAAAAATAGATAAATTATACACCATCAAAATTAAAAAATTTGGTGCTTCAAAGGATATGACCAAGAATGTGAAAAGACAAGGCACAGATGGGAGAAAATATTTGCAAATCATATATATAGGGTCTAGTATCCAGAATGTATAATGGATCCTGTTATATAAGACAACCTAGGTTTTAAAAATGGGCAAAAGACCTAAACATACATTGCTCCAAAGAGATATATAGCCAATAAGCACACAAAAAGATGCTCAGCATCATTAGTCATCAGGGCAATGCAAATAAATACCACAGTGAGATATATGAAATATATATTTCATATATACTAGAATGGCTATATCAAAAAGGAACAATAACAAATGTTGGCTAGAACATGGAGAAACTGAAACTTTTACACATTGCAGGTGGGTATAAAATGGTGTAGCCACTTTGGAAAACAGTCTGTCAGATGCTCCAAAAGTTAAACATGACCCAGCAATTCCATTCCTAGGTATATACCCAATGGAATTGAAAATAGATATCCATGTTAAAATTTGTACACAAATGTTCATAGCAGTATTGTTCATTAAAGCCAAAGAGTGGAAACAATCCAGATGTCCATTAATTAATACATGGATAAGTAAAATGTAGATGTATTTTTAATATTTAGCCATAAAAGGGAATTAAGTACTGATATATATTACAGCATAGATGAATCTTGAAAACATCATGCTGAGAGAGGCCAGGCACAAAACCCACATATATATGATTCCATGAATATGGAATGTTCAGAATTGGCAAATCCATAGAGACAGAAAGTAGATTAATGGTTGTCAGGGACTAGGGGAAGGGAGGAACAGAGAGTAGACTGCTAAAGGACCCCAGGTTTCTTTATAGGATGATGAAAATATTCTGGAATTAGATACTGGTGATGGTGGCACAACCTTGGTAATATACTATAAACCATTCAATTGTGTACCTTAAAAGGGTGAATATCATGGTATGTGAATTATATCTCAAAAAAGTAATTTTTTTTCACTTTCCTGACCAAAAGCTCAAAAAAGTAATTTTATTAGTATTATAAATATACATAAATAGTTTTTTACAGGTTATGAGAAAACATAGATAGGAATTATAGAAGCCACATATTTGCTACTATGTTGAAACTTTCTTAGCAATTTACTAGCACACATAAAATGTACAACCTTTAAAATACAGGCGGGCGCAATGGCTCACACCTGTAATCGTAGCTCTCTGGGAGGCCAAGGCAGGGATCGTTTGAGCTCGGGAGTTCGAGACCAGCCTGAGCAAGAGAGAGACCCCATCTCTACTATGAATAGAAAGAAATTAATTGGCCAACTAATATATATATATATATATATATATATAAAATTAGCCGGCCATGGTGGCACATGCCTGTAGTCCCAGCTACTCGGGAGGCTGAGGCAGCAGGATTGTTTGAGCCCAGGAGTTTGAGGTTGCTGTGAGCTAGGCTGACGCCATGGCACTCTAGCCCAGGCAACAGAGCGAGACTCTGTCTCCAAAAAAATAAAATAAATAAATAAAATACATGTATATATTAATATTTTAAGATAGACAAAGTAATTCAATACCACATTTCTTGGATAACAACCACTCCCCCATCTTCCACCCCCCCAAATTACCTAAAATATTGACTTGATTTGAATGATACTTCTGGGGATTCTTGCCAGATTCTCTAATAATTATTACATTTACAGTATATATATATATACAGTAATTACATTTCTCCCATGCTTCTGTTGTAGTCAAAATAAAATGTAGAGCCTAGATATGGTGGCTCAATCCCAGCACTTTTGGAGGCTGAAGTTGGAGGATTTCTTGAAGTCAGGAGTTCAAAGACTAGCCTGGGCAACATAGTGAGACCCTGTCTCTAAAACAAAAATTTAAAATTAGCTGGGCGTGGTGGTGCACACCTGTATTAACATCTATTTGGGAGGCAGGAGGATTGCTTGAGCACGGAAGTTTGAGGCTGCAGTGAGCTATGATCACAGTAGTGTACTGCAGCCTGGGCAACAGAGCAAGACCCTGTCTCTAAAAAAGAAATACATAAAAATAAATTTTTAAAAAGCATACAGAAAAATTTCTAAATTTAATGTTTTATTTGGGAAGAAAGGATTGCAATTCAGGGTACCCACAGACTAGGTCATCTTCAGTATGTCCAAAGAACAAAGAGGAGGTTGAAATTTTTATCAAAAGGAGAAATGTTACCTAGTGCTCTTTGTGAAAGTTCATTGGCACTAGTGAGTTTCTGGGAAACTGAGGCAGGTTCCAATTGGTGGGTGATGGAGGTGGGCTAAAGTAGTCCTAGAGTTGCAGCAAGTTATATTAGCAGCTGTAGATAAAACTGGTGTCAGGGTGCAATAGGCAGTGTTAGCAGCTGGACTTGCAGAGAATTTCATTCTTGGAGCAGTTGTGTGTCCTGAGTGCTTTTTCCCCTGGCTTCTTGACTCTGTTTTAATTGAGTATGACAAGAATCACCCAGTTGGTATGATCAATTTTCACACTTCTATTTTACTTTACTTTGACATCTATTTTATTCTGTCTTGCATTGTTTCTCAACATTTCATTACAAAAATTTTCAAATGTGCAGCATAAAGAATTTTACAATGAATGTTATACCTGCCCCTGGATTCCACCATTAGTGTTTTTCTACACTTGCTTTGTCACATATCTGTCCATTTATCTATCCCTCCATCCCCTCTATTAATCCATCTTATTTTGGGCATTTCAAGGTAAATTAAAAATATTGAGTTTTCCTTAAATGCTTCAGTGTGCATGTTAATTATAGTTTGATATTTTTTGCAGTTTTTTATTTTGAGATAAAATTTACAAAGCAGAAATCTCACTTATTTGCTGAGTTTTCACGAATGCATACACCTGTGTAACCCAAACCTCTGCCAAGATATAGAACATTCATCATCACCCCAGAAAATTCTCTCATGCCCTTTTGCATGCAATCTCTCACCCCCTGATTGTTTTCTATCTTAGATTAGCTTTGCCTTTTCAATAACTTCATATATATGAAACGGTACATAATGTACAGTTTTATGTGAAGCTGCTTTCACTTGGCATAATTGAGATTCTTTCATGTTATTAGGTTGGTGCAAAAGTAATCGTGTTTTTGGACCATGAATTTTAAATCATTGTAACTAGGCTCAAACGCATCTTTATTAATCAAAATAGGAACCATTACAATCAACACATTTTTGCCAATGAAAAAAAGTTTGTTTATTCCTGTAGCTTAAAAATTCATGCTTCAGGATTCAGCGAACTCTCTTGTAAGGCATTTTCTGCATCCTGCTGGTTGTGGAAGTGTTTTCCCTGCAAAAGTTGTTGAGGTGCTTGAAGAAGTGGTAGTCGGTTGGCAAGAGGTCAGGTGAACATGGCGGATAAGGTAAAACTTCATAGCCCAATTCATTCAGCTTTTCAAGTGTTGGTTGTATGACATTCACTTGCCTTGTCATGGAGAATTGGGCCCTTTCTGTTGACCAATGCCGGCTGCTGGCATTGTAGTTTTCAGTGGATTGTGGATTTGCTGAGCGTACTTCTCAGATGTAATGGTTTCGCTGGGATTCAGAATGCTGTAGTGGATCAGACTGGAAGCAGACCACCAAACAGTCACAGTGATCTTTTTTGGGTTCAAGTTTGGCTTTGGGAAATGCCTTGAAGCTTCTTCTCAGTCCAACCACTGAGCTGGTTGTCACCTGTTGTATAAAATCCACTTTTTGTCCGTCATAGTCCAATCAAGAAATGATTTGCTGCTGCAGTAAGAGAAGATGACACTTCAAAATGATGATTTTTTTTTTTTGGTCACCTCTTGAGGCACTCACTCATTGAGCTTTTTCGCCTAGCAATTTGCTTCAAATGCTGAACGACTATAGAATGGTCGACCTTGAGTTCTTCAGCAACTTCTTGTGTAGTTGTAAGAGGATCAGCTTCGATGATTGCTCTCAATTAGTCATTGTCAACTTCCAGTGACTGGCCACTGCACTCCTCATCTTCACGGCTCTCGTCTGCTTTGCAAAACTTCTTATATCCCACCACTGCACCGTACATTCATTAGCAGTTCCTGGGCCAAATGCGTCGTTGATGTTGCAAATTGTCTCTGCTGCTTTACAACCCATCTTGAAATCAAACAAGAAAATTGCTCAGATTTGCTTTTTGTCTAACATCATCTCCATAGTCTAAAATAAATATAAAATAAACAGCAAGTTATAGGTCATTAGCAAAAAAACATAAAGCAAGAAATGTGCATTAAAATGATGTATAACATAACCACATTTATTTAAGTATGTATTGTCAAATTTCAACAATGTTAAAACTGCAATACCCCCCTTTGCACCAACCTAATATGTCATTAGTGCATTCTTTTTTACTGCTGAATAGTACTTCATTGCATAAATATGCCACATTTTGCTTATCCATTTTATTGATGGGCACTTGGCCTGTTTCTCATTTTTAGCTATTGTGAATAAGGCTATGAGAAAGAAAAGAAAACTTTTATCTTAGAAATGAGAGCCTCCTCTAAATTATCAGGCCCAAAAGGGCATGGCAATGAAACAGCAGTCATATCCCACTTTCCTTCTGGGGCTAAGTAATTGTCTCTTAAAACTGCTTGCTATGGCCACAAGTACCTATAAATTAACCTAACCATGCTGCAGGCGAGGTGCTGTAACCCTTACAGTGTACAGCCAGTCATAATCAATGTTATTTCTATAAACCAACAAGACTTCCTGACAAATAACTTTGTATCATCCCACTCCTTGCCCCCCTTTTTTACCTTTAAAAATGTTTTTGAACAGAGGCCAAACGGAGCTCACATCCAAGGTTACTTGGGTTTGAGTCTTCCAGGCAACTGAACTTATCTTGGCTCAAATAAACAATAATTTTTGCCTCAGTTTCTTTCTTTAGGTTGACAGCTGCTGTGAACATTCTTATACAAATCTTTTTGTGACATATGCTTTCATTTCTCCTGGGTAAATGCTTTTGAGTGGAATTGCTGGGTTGTAAAAGGTGTATGTCAATTTTATGAAACTGTTAGACCTTTTCCCAAAATTGTACCATTTTACACTTCACCAACAATGTATGGTTACTCTGGTTGCCCCACATCCTTGAGGACATGATGTGTTTTTGGTCTTTTTAATTTTAGCCATTCCGATGGGTATGTGTGGTTTTTGCCTTGCATTTTAATTGACTATTGCATACCTTTCTTCTGCACTTGCCACTAAGCTCCATGAAAATCAGGACAATCAACTGTACCCCCTCTAGTTCCTGTCACTGTTCTTTCAATGTTGTAGGTGTGGAATAAATGTGAAACCAGGGTAATGAATGAGTGTTTTGACAGTTTGGGGAATTTGATGTGAAAAAACATTCAAGGCATAAAAATTTGTGTAGATAGATTTGACCAGAAAGGTTGTTAACCATCTATCCTTTGTTTGAATTAAGAATTATTTCTTAAACCAAGAAGATATTTATACTGCCAATTTTTCATAGGTACAAATGATGCAAAATGTGCACCTGGCTCCAGAGACAGATGAAGATGATCTTTATTCTGGTTATAATGACTACAATCCAACCTATGATACTGAGGTAAACAAAAAAAATTTTTTTTGTTTTACATTGGTCTTTGTTAAGCTGATTTATGAAGACTTAGGGTTTGAGAGTTCTGCTTTATTATGATTTAAATTAAATAAGCTGAGTAATAAACCTAGAAAAATGCTGTTACTGAAGATTCTGCTAACTTCTACCCAAAAAATAATTGCAGCGGAGAGGAAGATCATGAGACAGGTATGGAAATGAATTAAGATGACTTATCTACTTGTATTCCTCAGCGCTTGCTATCCAAATGTGTGACTTAGATCACCTGAAGGTACCTGAAATCAGTTTTTTTAATGCTCTGAACTTGAAATGTCATGTAGTTTTTTCTTCTTTTAATTTAGTTAGTTAGAGTATTTTATAGAAAATAGGAAATAGATATAAAACAATTAAAATCATAGAAACTGTCACCACCAGTCACCCAGGGATAACCATTAACTAACTTGCACCTTGCTAAACATTTTCCTATGGACATATATGTATGCTTCCATATTTTTAGATAAAATGGGATCATACTCTGTGTAGTATTTTGTAACCTGCTTTTTGTATTTCATGAATATCCATTTATTTCAGTAAGTCTGTATCTGCTTAATATTTAATGATATGGTAATTTAAAAGATGAAATTGTTACTAAGACAAATTTGGATGTTTTAAATCTGTTTATGTCTCTTGTGAGAGTTACAGTTTCTGAATTGTAAAAAAGAAACCACATGCACACACACACACACATACACACGAAAGCCAAAAAAATCTCTTTATAAAGTTACCTTAAACTTGTGTGGGGAAAAAAAAGTAAGGATGAAAAATGTGGTTGTTAATTTACTTACAAATATCTAAGAACCAAATACAGCCAGCCCTTTGTATCCATGGGTTCTGCATTCATGGATTCAACCAACCTTGGATTGAAAATATTCAGAAAAAAAATTCCACAAAGTTCCAAAAACAAAACTTGAATTTGTCATGCTGAGTACTATGTTGAATGCACAATGTGTGACATTATATTAGGTATTTTAAGTAATCTAGGGATGATTTAAAATATATGGGAGGATGTGCGTAGGTTATGTGCAAATACTATACCATGTTATATCAGGGACTTGAGCACGGACAAATTTTGGTGGTGGTGGGGTCCGGGAACTAAGCCCTCATGGATACCAAGGGACAACTATATTAGCATTTATACCATGTTAATTTAGGAAATCTCATTCTTTCTAGAGTTTTTCTTAGAGCTTTTGTAATAGTAATTTTTGAAGTTTTTTTCCCCCTTTGGAGTAAAATGGTGGTCTGTGAATTTGAGAACTAAAAAGAAAACAAGAACAAAAATAGAAACCATTCACTTTTTCTATGTAAAATAAAAATCTAGGCAAAATCCAGGTGGGCCTGTAGTCCCAGCAACTTGGAATGCTATGGCGCAGGGATCACTTGAGCCCAGGAGTTTGAGGCTGTAGTGTGCCAAGACCCCGTGCCCGTGAATAGCTGCTGCACTGCAGCCTGGGCAACATAGCAAGACTCTGTCTCTATAAAAAAAGCGAGGGGGATGGAATCTAGGTGATACTGATTATTATAGAAAATTTGAAAGGCCTAGAAAATTGGAGAAAAAAGAAATAAAGTGATGTCAATCTTGTCACCCAAAGATCACATCTATGTTGGATGTACTACCTGATGTTTTGCTGTATTCCCTTTTCTTTTAATATACATAAATATTTCCAAACACACACAAATGATTATATAATCTCTTTTGTAAAATTTACATTGTAACATAAGCATTTTCTGAAGTTAGTATAAATCATGAAAACCATTGAGATCTCCCCATTCTCCCAATTATAAAAATAAGACATGCTCATTCTTGAATATAGAGTTACCAGTAATCAATCTTATCACTCAGAAATAACTACTATAACATTTTGTTGCTTTGTCTTTCCTTGATGTATATACGTATACAATTTTACGTGCTTGGGATTTTTTAATGTGCTTGGAATTCAGCAAACATTTACTTTTCTGTTTGCTTTTTTACATTCAGCTACATCATAAGCAATGTCTCATACTAAATATTTAAATAATATGATTTTAGTGGCTACATAATACTGAAAATACATAGTTGATAAGAAGTATTTTCTCATGTTAGGATTTTTTCTAGTTTTCCACTGTTGTAAATTACATAGTGATGAATAGTTTTATGCATAAATAATTTTCTGTGTTTTGATGAAACATTTCCTGGGATAGAGTCCCAGAAGTGGAATTAATGGATTGTGAAGATGATCACTTTTAAAGCACCTTAGAAACTTCCAATCTCATTAGGTTGTCACAGTGTGGCTGCATGATTTAGTCTGGAACAAATACTCAGAATATCAGACTCAAAAATAAATATACAGTGAAATAGAAATAATGTTTGGTTTATGCCTGGTTTTCTTTTGATCTTAATTAGCTAATAAGTTCAATATATAATTGAAATATTTGAAATAATTGCTTAAGATGTTAATAGAATATGTAATTTGTTAATCAAGTCACAAAAAAAAATTACAAAAGTTGTGTTAGTTTGGTGTTTGTAACTGGAGAATTTGTTAACTGTTCTTTTTAGTTTGTCCTTTAGTTAGAATTTATTGAGCTGATTAGTCAAATTTTACTAATAATTTAAGAATGTTAGTAGACATCATTTTACCAAAATATCTGCCAAATGAAAAGTATAATTAATTATGCCAAACATTACGTATGCCTTTGGCTTTATATTTTATACATAAGTTTTCAGGTGCTATGGCTGACGGAGAATTGTTTACTTATTAAATTTTATGTAGTTAATGTGAAAGGTTATATAGATAATTTAAAGTAAAAGTTAAAGAAAAATGATTGTATGTAATAAAATTATGCTTTAAGGTGTGTTGTGGCTGGGTGTGGTGGCTTACACCTATAATTCCAGCACTTTGGGAGGCCGAGGTGGGAGGATTGCTTGTGACTGGGAGTTTAAGACAAACCTGGACAACATAGCAAGAAAAATATTTTTCTACAAGAAAAATTTCAAAAATAGCCAGGTGTGGTGGCGTATGCCTATAGTTTCAGCTACTTTGGAGACTGAGGCAGGGGAATCTCTTGAGCCCAGAAGGTTGAGGTTACAATGAGCTATGATCTCACCATTGCACTCCAGCCTGGGTGACAGAGTGAGACCCTGTCTCAAAAATAAAATAAAATAAATAAAATTCTTATATTAGCATTCTTATTATATAAATGTTTTATTTTGATTATCTGCAAATTTTTTAAAAAGTTAATTGATAGTGACTCTTTTTATGTATTATATTTATTTTTAAATAATTGCAATGCATATTTTTGTGGGAAGTAGATCGAAACAAATCAGAGGCAAGTATGAGAACTGTGCATAAAGTGTGTCTGAAGGGTTAGAGCCAAAGTGTGTGTTGAGGAAGAAGTAGGAAATAAAGGCTGGTTAGAAGATTGGTGGATGGTTAATACTGGGTGCTTTTAGGTGACTATAAAAAATGGCATTTTGTCCAGGAAAGCCCAGATCACTTTTATCCTGCCATTGACTAATGTTCTTTTCGTCAAATTCCCAGAGGGGGAATATAAGTACAGGTCAGGAATCAGCAAAGCAATATAACATTTTATTTCAACTGAGACATTGATTCCAAATGGCAATCCAAGGCAGGTTGGTGGAGCCCTCCATTTGCCTAGAATAGCTCCAGTCTGAGTCTCAGACTTTACCTCTCCAGTGACAAAAGGTCCTTTTCATTTGGGCAAATGGAAATGGAACAAGAAGTAGTGTCCCATTCATTGCTTGTAGAGAATATGGCCTTTTCTGTCCTGAGGCTTTCTCAGGTAGGGTTCTAGCGTGGTCCCAGCATATGGGAGAAGAAGAGAGGCAAGGACAGAGAGGGAGGGAGGCGTGGGAGCAGAGAGAGAAAAAGAGAGAAAGAGGTGTGAACCTCACTTCTTACTGTTCTGGCCACGAGGAAGAAAGAAACAGAAGAAAGGCCATCTCCTTGCATACCTGATCAGTGGCATGATCACAGCTCACTGTAACCTCAAACCCCTGGGCTCAAGTGGTCCTCACCGCCTTGGCCTCCCAAAGTACTGGGATTATAGGCATGAGCCACCACTCCTGACCCTACTTGATCTTTTATCCAGGTATTATAATACCATCCATTTCAACTGTGACCAATAAGATGTCCTTAAAATTGACTAACATAATTGCTACCCCTCTTCCTAGGAAAGGAAGGAGCTTTGATATTTTGGGTAGTATGAAGAGGGGAGATTTGATGACAGAGTCCTTGAGCCCCTACCCAAATGTCAACACTTGGGGTAAAGTGAATTATAGAGGATCTTGAATACCAAACAGGAGTTTAAACTTTCTGCCCCCTCCCACCCAATTCTCACTTCCTGTTGAATTTGCCTTTTTATTTTAGGAATTGGAGAATGACACAGCTTTTCAGCAAGCCGTGAGAACTAGTCATGGCAGAAGACCTCCAGTAAGTGAAAACAAAATTTTTTTATTATGATTTTAAAAAAGCACATCACATATTACATTTATATCTTAACCATTTTTACCTGTATAGTTTAGTAGTGTTAAGTTCACATGGTTGTGAAACAGATTTTCAGAAATTTTTCGCCTTGTAAAATCTGATACTCTGTACCCATTAAACAAAAACTCCCCCATTTGCCCCCACCCCCAAAACCCCTTGTAATCACTGTTTTACTTTCTATTTTTATCAATTTGACTACTTTACATAAGTGGAATCATAAGAGTATTTGTTTTTTATGAATGGCTTATTTCACTTAGTATAATGTCCTCAAGGTTCATCTGTGTCATAGCATGTGACAGAATTTCCTTCTTTTTTATGTGTGAATAGTATTCCATTGTACCTATGTGCCATATTTTGTTTATTTATTCATTAGTCAGTGGGCACTTGTCCATTTTTGTTACCGAGTTGTAAGAATTCTCTCTATATTCTGGATATTAAATTCTTATCAGATATATGATTTGCAGATAGATATTTTCTCCCATTCTGGTTTTCCCAACACTATTTGTTAAACAGACTGTCCTTTCCTCCACTGAGTGGTCTTGGCACCTTTGTCAAAGATCATGTGACCATACATGCAAGGGTTTCTTTCTGGGCTCTCTATTCTGTTCTGTTGGCCTTTATGTCTGTCTATATGCCAGTAACACACTGTTTTGATTACTGTGGCTTTGTAATATGTTTTGAAATCAAAAAGTGGGAGCCTGCCAACTTTGTTCTTTTTCAAAATTGCTTTAGCTATTCAAGATCCCTTGATATTCCTTATGAATTTATTGATAAATCTTTCAGGTTATGCAAAAAATGACATTGGGATTTTGATAGGGACTGCATTGAGTCTGTAGGTCACTTGAATAGTATCGACATGTTAATGTGAAATCTTCCAACCCATGAACATGGGATATCTTATTATTTATTTGTATCATCTTTAGTTTCTTTCAGCAATGTTTTATAGTTTTTAGTGTACCTAATAAGTGAATTTTAAAGTATTCTAGATAAGAGAATTTCCTTATGTTTTTGAAAAGATAAATATTATTTATATAAAGCATTGGAATTATGTTTACCTAACGAATTCATTATTTTAAAAATATTTGCCTTTCTAATTTTTAAAGTAACATAAATATTGATTCTTCAAAACATTGGGGCTTAATTTACAAATTACTGCTCCCTTATATTAATTAATACTCTCCAATAATTCTTCTGCTGGTACATAAATTGCTAGAGTAGTTTTTTGAATTACTATTCAAATTTTTATCTGTATTATACAAAGCATAGATACCTGCCTTCTACAGTGTATGAAATCTGCCAAGATTTGTTTGTAGTTGAAAATAAACAAGATTGGCACTAAATAAAACAGTGAAGTATAGAAAATTCTATCCCTAATGTTCTATGCTTAATATTTGTTTTTAAAAATACTGCATCTCCCCACCATCTAATACCATATGTCAGTGGTTCTTACCTGAGGGCAGTTTACTTAACCCCCTAGGGGGAGGAAACCTGGCAATGCCTGAAGATATTTTTGGTTGTCACACTTGAGTGGGTGTTGCTGGCATTGAGTTGGTAGCAGTCGGAGATGCTGCTGCTAAACATTTTACGATGCACAGGCCAACCCCCAGTAATAAAGAATTATCCAGGCCAACCTCCTCTGCTTTAGGTGAAGTGTCTTCCTGCTTTTACCTTCCCTCACTTTGTCACTTTCTCCCTCCCTTTCTGCCACGCATACTTATTTAGCAAACATTAAACCACTTAACA
Organism: Microcebus murinus; assembly: GCF_040939455.1. Lineage (NCBI taxonomy): Eukaryota > Metazoa > Chordata > Mammalia > Primates > Cheirogaleidae > Microcebus > Microcebus murinus. Next base: position 80,697,883 of record NC_134116.1, on the reverse strand, counting down.
TGGGGAAGGATCTTGGGAATAGCTTGCCCATCTCATTTAGTGTAAGTGAATTTAGTGGGATTCCCTGCAATGAGTTTGGCTAAACTACTGCATAGGTAGAGGACACAGTCCTCCATAAAACTGCTCACACTTCTCACACCAACTGCAAGTTCTGGGGCTTCCTGAATTACCCTCAGGTTTGATAATTCTCTGGAAGGACTCACAGAACTCACTAAAATCTACTATACTCACAGTTTATTACAGGGGAAAGATACCAGTTAAAATCATGAAAAGGAAGAATTGCAGAGTCTAGGATCAGTCAAAACATGGGGCTTCTGGTCATTCTTTCCCTGTGAGTCCAAGGTTGGCAGTAACTTTTCCTGGTCACTGTGTGTGACAGTACTCAGAGAGTATTGCCAACCATGCAATCCCACCCAAGACTTCAGTATGCAGAGTTTTACAGGAGCTCAATCACATACTGCTCATGTGGCTGACCTATAGTCTCCAGGCCTGCCCAGAGATTTGGGCTCATACTCTGAAAGTTGATAGGTCCCAAAGTCCCCATTGTAAATCATGTTGTTAGACTGTCCAGTGGCCATAGCCAAGGCAAACAGAAATACTCCTATCAGGCAGAACATTCCAGGGGCATAGAAATCACCTCTCAGTAGCCAGTACCAAAGACCAGACCTCTCTTTGGGTAAAGTTAACTCTTCATTACACATTCTGTAACCCATATTTTAATTATAAGGTTATCTTCATTATGGAAAGAGATTTCATAGGCTCTGAATTCTTCCAGTAGGCTAGTGACTAGATGGTAAGCTGTTTGAAGAGGCAGATTCTTATTCATTATTCTTTTCCATTATTCTTTATATACTATAGGTGCTCCATAAACCTTTATTGAATAACTTAGTAAATCAGTTAACTTTGTTTTCAGTTAAGTGATTTTAGATATTAGACAGAAGGTGATAGTTTTGCCAGGCTGGCCCTTCAAAGATCTTTAGAAGTGATTTCAGAGATCCTCATTTTATAGATGAAGAATCTGAAGCCTGGAAAAGCCAACATCTCCCAGCTATCTGTAACTGGGATAGAGTTTGGGTCTCTTGATCCTCTATTGAATGATATTTTCATCACACTCTACTTACTATATTAAATAGGAAAAAGTTTTAGGACCAGCAAACAGGTCCTAGTTTCACTTAAGAGGGATAAAATTCTAGGTTTATCCCAAGGAACTTATAATCTTCAGAGTGAAAATTAAATGGACACAAGTGGATATTACAAGGCATAATGCAATTCATTGTAAAAAAAAAAAAAAGACATAAATGGCTATGAGACCATAAAGAGAGGTTATTTACTGCTAGTTGGGACAACCATAAGAGACTGCTTAGAAGATAAATTTAGATTTGAATATTAAAAAGGATATGTAGAATTGAGACTGACCTTGAGATACAGGAGGAAGGGCTTTGCAGGTAGGGTGCAAGGTGAATAAGGGAAGAGAGTGTAGGAGCCGCCCAATGCTGACAGCAAAAACCACAACAAACAAGCAAACAAAAAAAACAGATCTAGTCATTAGGTAGCAGTAAAAAAGAATAATGATTTCTTTTCCTCAGTTTGTTCTCATAGAAGGAATTTCTATGAGAATCCATCTCTCTTTTTCAGCTTTTTCTAAGACCTGGAGCCAACCTTATCAAGCATGAGTTTTAAGCCCTAGAATATGTATAAAATTAAAATATCTTCCCATAATACGGCAAAGAATCAATGATTAAAGTTCACCTAACAACTTTATATGTTAACATCTATAATTCAGGCAACTGGTTTTCTACAAAATTAACTGTTGTGTGTGTTTTTTCCATACTTTCCCTCTAATGATGTTTTCATTATTATTCAGTTCAAAATATTTTCTAATTTCCAGGTTAATTTCTTTGACCCATGGGTTATTTAGAAATGTATTTCTTAATTTCCAAACATATTAAAATTCTCTTGTTATCTTTGTGTTACTGATTTCTAGCTTTATTCTTTGATGGGAAACATAATCTGTATGATTTCAATTCTTTGAAATTTGTTAATATTCCAAGTGCATTTTTAAAGAATATATGTTCTGCAATTGGCAGGTACAATGTTATATGTCAGTTAGATGAAGTGTGTTAATGGTTTTGTTCAGATGTTCTATATTTTTACTGATTTCTTTTTTTGTCTACTGATTCTATTAATGAGAAAGTATGATCAAATCTTGTACTGTGATTGCGGATTAGCATATTTTTTGTAGGTTTTTTGCTTCATATTATGCGGAGCAAAGATATTTAGAATTGTTATATTTTCAAAGTAAAATGAGCCTTTTATTATTATGAATTATCTATAGTAATGTTTTTTGTCTATTTTGTCAGACATTAATGTATTAATATAGCTATGAAAGCTCTCTTTTATCTAACATTTGCATTATTTATCTTTCCCATTTTTTTATATTATTTATCTTTCTTTTTTTTTAGACGCTTCTTAGAAGTCAATTTCCCATTTTTTTATTTCCAACTTTTCCATATCCATTTAAAAAAGTCTTTATTAGCAGCATATAGTTGGGTTTTGTTTTTTTAATAATTGGTTTGACAATTTTATTCTTTTGTTTCATTTATGTTTAATGAAATTGTTGATTTGGTTTAAAATTTGCTTTCTTACTATTTGTTTTCTCCTGCCTCTTTTATGTTTCATTTTTTTTCTTTTCTTGACTTCTTTTGTTTTTTATTATTCTGTTTCCTTCCTCTGTTATCTTAGTAGTTTATATTCTCTGACCATTCTTTTACTGTTGAACTAAAGATTATAACACTATTCTTTAACTTATTAAAGTCTAGTATTAAATTAGTAGTTTTACTACTGCCTGGACAATGCCAGAATTTCATGTATTTTTTATATTCTAGTTCTAGAATTTATATGTATTCCTTTTTTATATTTTTCAGTTCTTTGCTGAAATTGCCAATCTTGTCTTTTCATTCATCGAACATATTAAGCATAGTTATTTATATGTTAAAGTCTGTGTCTGATATTTCCATTCTATGTGTTCCCTTCTGAGTTTCTTTCCATTCTTTTGTTTCTCACGGCTTTTGGTTAGGTAGCCTTGCCTTCTATGTGTGTGGTTGGTTTTGATTAAATGACAGACATGGTAAGTGAAAAATTTTAGAGGTAATTTATGTCTCTATTATCTGTGCTATTCAGTATGAGAGCCACTAGCCACAAGTAACTATTTACATTTAAATTAGTTAAAATTAAGATAAAACATCCATATCCTTGTTGAACTGCCTACATTTCAAATGCTCATTTCAAATGTGGACAGTGGCTATCTTATCAGAAAGAGCGGATATAGAACCTTTCCATCACTGCAGAAAGTTCTGTTGGATAGCACAGCTCTAGAGGATCTTATCTTTCACTATAGAGAATTTACTTTTTCTTATGGCCCTAGAGGCACTAGGAATCCCTGATTACCTTAATCTACTTGGGTTTGAGATGATCCTAAATTGGACTTCAGCCCTTACAGGGGCTGGTATACTTCTATTTTCCATTTTGTCTTAGGGTGTAGCCTTTTGAGTTTACAGTCTAAAGCCTCGAGGATTACTAGGGCTGCCTCCTTGGCAGGCCCTCAACTCCCATGTTTGCCCCCTCAGACTCTGAGTTTGTCAGAAGCTGGGCCCAGTTTCTCAGCCATGCCTTCGGAATTAACAGATGCCTCTGGGAGGGAAGCAGGCCCAAACGTGGGCTAACCTCTCTAGCCTTCTCTTCCCTTTTTATTTTGAGAACTTGTAATTTTTCACGTCTCGTTGGTTCTCTAATGTATTCACATTGATATATTTTTTAAAAATGTCTCTAGCCTTTTTAACTGTTCTTAGTGGGAAAGTTTTTAAAACAGTAGTCCATCATAGCCCAAAGGAGAATTCCTCCATGAATGATATTTAATCAAATATTTTAAACAAATCTGCCTAACAGTTAACGTGTTTATTATACTTCCACCAATGGCTCCATTTGATTCTAACTACAATTCTGTGATCAGTATACTTTGTATCCTTATTTTAAAGATGAGGCCTGGCATGGTGGCTCAAGCCTGTAATTTCAGCACTTTGGGAGGCAGAGAGGGAGGATCACTTGAGGCCAGGAGTTAAAGACCAGCCTAGGCAACATAATGAGACCCTGTTTTTACAAAAAAATTTTCTTAAAAATTAGGTGTGTGTGGTGGTATGCACCTGTAGTCCCTGCTACTTAGGATGCAGAGGTGGGAGGATTGCTTGAGCCCAGGATTCAAGACCAGCCTGGGCAACATAGTGAGACCTTGTCTCTACAAAAAAATTTTTAAAAATTATCTGGGTGTGATAGTATGCACCTGTAGTCCCTGCTACTTGGGAGGCTGAGATAGGAAGATAGGTTGAACCCAGGAGTTGGACATTACAGTGAGCCACAGGTGACAGAGTCAGACTCTGTCTCTAAAAATAAATAGATAAAAGAGAAAATTTAGGTTCAAAGAGATTAAGAAACACAACTAGTTGATTGAGAGCTGAGGTTCAAACCTAGGTTCTCAGACTCCACATCTTGTGTCTGTTTGACCTAGTGGCCGGCAGTAATATGTATGAAGTAAATGTTTAACGCATGACAGATACAAAGTATAAAGTGAAAGCTTTCTTACTGGCATCTCAGGTCATTCTAAAGTCCCCTTTCTCCTTTAAAATGAATTCCAGAATGAGTCTCCTTCTCAAATGCTTAAAATACCTGAGCTCCCTAATATTTAAGATAATTTAAAAGAAATCTAAATATTATGGAAATATTTCTTTATTGATGAGTCTATATTTTCCATTTCTTTTTTCAGTTTTCTATTATATAGTTTAATCTGAATCCTGTTAACTATGTTCTTTTTCCTTCCGAAGATAACTGCTAAAATACCAAGCACTGCAGTTACTAGACCTATAGCTACTGGATATGGGGTAGGTTTTTATAAGGTGAAAATATTAAGATGCTTTTTGTCATAACATAGCTTACTTTAGGCAGTTTTAAATAATTTTAATTATCTTCCAGTTCATGACCCAGATATCCATTTTGGATAGTTATGAACATTATGAAAGTCTAATTTGATTAATAGCTTTGAATATTCTAGTCATTTTGATTTGTAAATATGTCAGAAAATATTTTGTTGCCTTTTTCCATTTGTAAACCTTATGTTTGTTGATTGACTTTCTTTCATTTTCTACATAATATAACCAAGTCTCATGTGTATTTCATTCATTTATTTTATGTGAAGTTAAATGTTATGTAAGTGTAATAGTGTTTATTATTGTAAAAAACTATCTAATAAATACAAAATAAAATTTAAGAAAAATATTCAGAGGTGTATATTTGGATATTATATTAAAGATCTTTGAAGGAAAGGGATTATATAAAACTCCATGAAAGTAATAAAACTTTTAATCGTCCCCAAATTACCTACAATTTGGACATTTTAACTTACATGAAATAATAGAGGGATGAGAAAAATGGAAGAATGAGGTGGAAGAGCATTTCCTAGTCCTTATAGTAATATTTTCTTAGGGTTCAGAAAAATGGCTTCAAAACCTAGAGGTTCAGAGAACTTGCCTTCATATGTTCCTTTGTATGTGTGAAGAAAGTAGCCTTCTACGTAATATAACTGTGTGTCATATGAAATATGCATTTATTAATCAGCCTGAGCATGTGTTACTCATAAACCCGATTTTTGGTGGTGGTTCACAATAAGAGGCAGCAAACTTTTTCTGTGAAAGGCCAAGCATTTTAGGCTTTGCGGGTCATATAGGCTCTGTTACAGCTATCCAACTCCGCATTTGGAATGCAAAAGCTGCCACAGACAATATATGTAGGAATGGGACATGGCTGTGTTCTAATAAAACTTTATTTACAAAGGCTGTGAGTTGTGGTTTGCTAACCCCTGTTTTAGAGTTTCATAGTTTGATCTTATACCCTCAGGTGGCAAATGGAAAAAATTATGTTTGTTTACTTACAAAATAGGTTAATGAAAATAGTTACTAAGAAGACTTATATAACTTGGTTTATAAAATTAAAGGCAGATGTTTTTAGGAATCCTTTTAACTTACTTTTCTGTTTACTAGTCTAAGACATCACTGGCATCATCAATGGGAAGACCAATGACAGGGGCTATTCAGGTATCTCTATCATATGGTTGTTTATTTTGTACATTTCTTGTGACTTGAAATTTATGACCAAAGTTTTTTTTTCTTTATTATATCATTTTACAATGTTAAGATGTTACTTACATAGTTACCTTGATTATTTAAAATGTAGATTAAGGGTTGAACTCTTTTAAATTTTTGGAGGCAAGATCTTTTTGGATTTGTTTACTTAGGTCTCAAATGAAATCCCTTTGGGGAGTGGACATAGGACTGATAGTTTGTTTATATGATATTTTCTGAGACCCATTTTTCCTATGTAACCATTTAAAGGAATTTCTTTGGTTTCTCTCATAGGTGTATAGGGGACCAAAGAAAAGTAAGGGAGTAGCTAGCTAATATGCTAATTCGTTTTTTTCTTTTCAAACTGAGATAAGCCCAGTTAGATCAAGGAATTGAAATTTTATAGGGGAAAGAGAAAGGATTAATACATGAGGAGGCAGAAAGAAGGAGTAAGCAGATAGTGACTAAAAATCACTGTTAAATCTTGGAGCCATATTGAGATATGTGTCATGTACGGAACTGTAAAGAGGAGTTTAATCTTATTTAAAAATATTTTTTAAATGATTCCTGTTCTTTGAAGGATGGAGTTTCTAGACCCATGACAGCAGTGAGAGCAGCTGGTTTTACCAAAGCAGCTTTGAGAGGTTTGTTTATACTATTTCTACTAATAATCTTTTTCAGATATTTTAATTTTTTACTGTTTTGTGAGTTTAAATATTACTACTATTTTTAATAAAATCTAACATGCCATTGATTATAAGGTAGACCATTATTTTAGGTACCATTAAGAAAGGAAAAGGGTGATGAAAACCTCCCACATCTCAGTTGAGGTGGTAATTACACCAGTATGTAATTTGTCAAGACTATATACTTTAACTATACACTTAAAATATCTACATTTTATCTTATATAAGTTAGAACTCAATTTTTAAAATGAAAGGTAAAAATAGTATTTAAGTATGTGATAAGTTAAATGATAATTTTAAAATAAAATTATAAAAATTATTGTTAGTATACCAATAAGGAAAATTAGAAAGCCAGTACCAGGTTATAAGTGATGTACTTGATAATGTAGAGGTCATAATAGGGATAGATCACTGTGGGGGAGAAAGTAAATGCTGACAGAGTATGTTGCTTTTGTTGTATATGTTTTAACAAGTTTTATTTACATAATTTTTACATAGTTTACACAGTTACATATTTATGTTAAAATTATCTTACCAATTTCCCAATATATGAAATGGTTATGTAGATACAATGTTGTCTCTATTTAATAAAGACATAACCTAAACCATTTAATAAATAGGTAAATGAAATAACTAAGCTTTTATATTTTTATTTTTTATTCAATTTTGCTGGGTTACATATTAAATATGAACTCTTGAATTGTGTCTCAGGCTCTGCATTTGACCCCCTGGGTCAGTCAAGGGGCCCTGCTCCTCCTTTGGAAGCCAAAAACGAAGATAGGTATGTAAGTCCTTATCTGTTGTTTGTTGTTGTTGAATATTTTTTATTTTTGTTTTGTAAATACATAATTCTTTGTTTTGTAAATACATAATTCTTTTTTTTTATAATTCTTAAATATTTTAAAAGTTTGCACCAACGGGATAGTAATCAAAACATCATCTTTAGGTGCTGGAACTAACAAAGGAATCAAGTCTAAGAAGAATAGCCATGTGTGTTCTGTGGAATTTATTGTAATATTATTTGACTTGAAGATACAGGCTAATTTTTATGGGTATCAATCAATATTGATTCTCTTGAAGGCCAAATGAGATTGTAAAATGTTAACAAGATATGCTCATTTTAAAAGGACATTTCGAAGAAAAAAATTAATAGAATGCATAGGAAGTTAGTTTGTCATATTATCGAGGCATTTAATTCTTTATAAAATGAACTTAGTTTTGTGCTAGTGGCTAGACAGAAGCCAGACAGCTATGGTATACATCCAGTTATATATATCTACTGTAATCAAAGTACCTTGATGTGTACATTTTACAAACAGTAGTAGAAGCTAACGTTTACTGGGTACTTGCCGTGTGCCAGGCTCTGTTCCAGGGGCTTTACCTGTGAAGATGGAGCTATTCCTGGGAGAGGATCTGAAGCACAGAGATCTTAACTTGTCAAGGCCAATAAATGGCGCTGCTGAGATTCAAACCCAGTTTGTCTCATTCCAGAGCTCATGCTATTAACCGCCACGCTGGTTTGCTTCTGTATGATACATATTTTAAAATTGTAATTTTAAAACCCAGGATTTTGGCTATTATATAAATTACATAATTTCCCCTTTTGGCTAACAAGGAAGCTTTGTATCTTAATGCCAGCATGTTTGCTAATAAAAGCATGTTTTTTTATTTAAATATTATGTCCCTAAGATCCTTTTAGCTGCTAATAACAGAAGACATGTCAAAAAAAGACACACACATAATTAGTAAGAACATTTATTATCTTTCATGATAGGAAGCCTGAAGGAAGGGCAGTTCTGGGGATGGTTAACTTTACTGCCCAATATCATAATCCCTGGATCAGCTTCTCTTTGTTTCTCTTGGCTTTTCCCAAGACCCTGCCCAGCATTATGATGCCAAGAGAGTGGCGAGAGTTCAGAATCTTCATGTAGTTGATAAAGTCTAGAGGCAGAACATTCCTAGTCTTAGGTCCTTTTTAAAAAGCGAAGAAAATCTTTCTAGCAGCCCTCACCTCCAAGCAGATGTGCCCTCTTTTCTCAGTGAAGAATGCATCACATGGCCATGGCCGAACCAGATGCTTGGCAAAGGGAACGAGGGTCTCTTGACTGGTTTAGAGTCTGCGTGCAAAGGGCAGGGCGGGTGGCAGACTCTGTGTGGCAGGTATCCAACTGTGTCTGCATATGGATTGCATTTTCCTGGCTTCCAATAGGGACAGGGTATTTGGTTTAAGTATGTTCATAAAGTTCTCTTATAGATTTTTAAGTTTAAATTTTTATTAATATATTGATATTTTAGGTTTAATGATAATAATCTGTAAGCATTTAAGAAATGTGAGTGTTTCAGACAACTAGAAAATAGAATTCTGTACTTCATGTAACCTTTATAAAGCTGCCATCTATTTATGCTAATTGCTCAGTTAGAATTTTACAGATCTTTATAAACTAATAAAATGTATAGGCTGGGCGCAGTGGCTCATGCCTGTAATCCTAGCACTCCAGGAGGCCAAGGCAGGAGGATCGCTTGAGGCCAGGCGTTTGAGACCAGCCAGAGCAAGATCAAGACCCTGTCTCTACTAAAAGTAGAAAAAATTAGCCGGGCAGCTAAAAATAGAAACAAAAAATTAGCCAGGCATTGTGGTGAGCACCTGTAGTCCCAGCTACTCGGGAGGCTGAGACAGGAGGATTGCTTGAGCCCAGGACTTTGAGGTTGCTGTGAGCTAGGCTGATGCCATGGCGCTTTAGCCTGGGCAACAGAGTGAGACTCTGTCTCGAAACAAAATAAAACAGAATTTGTAGTCTCAGCCCCAATTTTCCCCAAGAATATGATTCTATGGACAAAGTTATGCAGTTGAATTTATTCTTGTATACTTTTATAAAGTCCATTTGTAGAAAATTAAGAGAACTACTATCTATTCCAATATATGCATAGTAAAAATTTATTTAGGCACTGATGTACATTGAGTATTGTGGTATTTTGTTGGAATAAAGTGGTAGCAAAACAGCATTAATGTTATTTTGAATTGTGACTGACTTGGGGAATACTTTATTTGCTATTAATGGAGCCAAGATTTTTAAACTTCTTTACCTTGTTAGAAACTTTCTGGATGGCCAGTGTGGTGCACCTGTAGTCCCAGCTGCTCCGGAGGCTGAGGCAGGAGGATTGCTTGAGCTTAAGAGTTTAAGGCTCTAGTCCCCTCTGATTATACTTATAAATAACCACTGCACTGCACTCCAGCCTAGGCAACATAAGGAGACCCTATCTCTAAAAAAAATTTTTTTAAAGTAATAATTTTCTCTATAGAATCTATTAGTAAATAAAACTTCTATCTCCTTTATTGGGGCTTCAGTTTTCCTAGCCACAGGATAAAGTTTCATTTGCCTTTGGATCTAGAAAAAAAAAATCTACTTCCTTTTTGGGGTGCTAATATAATAGCCTGGGTCCTAGAATACACTAGTTTGGTTTAAATCCTGGTTCCATAACTTACTAACTTTGTGATCTCAGGCATAATACTTAATTTTCTAAACTTCATTTTCTCTTTTGGTAAGATGGGAATGATGATAGTACTTGTATACAATGTTATTAATATTCTAAGGATCAAATGAAATAATTAGCTTAAAGCTCAGTGTTAAATTACTCTTGTGCTAAATATATGTTATCTGTTTTTACTGTTATTATGAATAATTACCGGATATAGTTATTAAAAACAATAGTGCATTTGCTTTTTAATACCATTTATAGATTTGTCTTATCTGTGACTTATTTGTAAAGTTTAAAAGAACATAATGGACAACGGTAAAAGTAAATTAAGTTTTAGTATAGATTATTAGTAGTTGAGTGATTTAAATTATACCTACTTTTTTCTTTAATAGTCCAGAAGAAAAGATTAGACAATTAGAGAAGAAAGTAAATGAGTTGGTAGAAGAAAGCTGTATTGCCAACAGTTGTGGAGACTTAAAATTGGTAAGTTTACAAACTAATAGGATTCATGATTATGAAATGTGTATAGATATGTATGTCTGCTTTTATACATGCACATGTATGGATAAATTGTTTTGCCATTGAATGGTCTTAGGATTTTGAATGAAGCGATTATTTTGAGAACTGGGAATTGTAACTCTGTTTCATAAGTTCTGATATCAAAATAATTGGCTGATTTTATAGTTGTTGTTGTTGTTTGAGATAGAGTCTCTCTCTGTTGCCCTGGCTAGAGTGCTGTGGCATCAGCCTAGCTCACAGCAACCTCAAACTCCTGGGTTCAAGTGATCCTCCTGCCTCAGCCTCCCAAGTAGCTGGGACTACAGGCACATGCCACCATGCCTGGCTAATTTTTTCTATATATTTTTAGTTGACCAATTAATTTCTTTCTATTTTTAGTAGAGATGGGGTCTCACTCTTGCTCAGGCTGCTTTCAAACTCCTGACCTTAAGTGATCCTCCTGCCTCAGCCTCCCAGAGTGCTAGGATTATAGGTGTGAGCCACCACACCCAGCCTGATTTTATAGTTTTTGATGTTGGTCTTTCAGTAGGAAAAAATTCTAATGTATTGGTTGACTTAATTTTGCAGCCTGGTGAGCTATTGAGTTAGATTCCAATGTGCTGCTGAAAAGCATAGCTCTCTTTAGCCATACTAAGTGCTGTTTTATTATTGAAGACTCAATACCCTGAAATATTCTTTCTTAAGTAAACTAAAAAACCACAGTTTGCTTCCTGGCTATCCAACTCTGCTTTTTAAAATTCAATTTTTTTATTTGTTTTGTTCACATTACTTTGTCATAGCATATAAATTTAATTTCTGTGACTTATAGGATTAATGAATACTGAAAAATTCAGTCTAAAAAGCTACTTTTATTACTTATAGAACTGGTGCTTTTTTTTCTAGTTCTAAACAAATAGCCCCATGGTGAATTTGTGGTTAGACTCAGTGGGAATCAGTGAAAGGTTCTCAGCATTCTGAATAGGGTATGGGCCAAGCTAAGCATCTGTTGTAATACTGGGCAGTAGTCACCCCTTGACTTGTCTGCATTCTGAACATCCCAGAAGCCAAACAAAATTCATCTAAATTTCTGCTTTGCAAGATTGAATTAAAATACCCAAAGATTCAGGAGTTAGGAGAAAAAAAGGTAGGTAAGCAAGACCAACCCCAGGGTGGTGAAGTCATGTGACAAAGAAACTGGACTTGGGACAAACGTACTGCAGATTGCATCCCCCCACGCTTTCTCCTTTTCCAGAGAGAACACACAGACACTTCTGTGCTCGTGAGCTTCGGTTTAAACAAATACTCTGGGTTCTTTTGTTTTCAAGGGAAGTTTATGGTAAGAGTTACAGAGGGGCATCCTGGGGAATCCAGGGATAGAAAATGAATTCAGCTGAGCTTCATGTAGATTTTTCCCAAATGCATAAAAGTTGATGAATGCTCAAAGGGATTTACAAAGTATAAATCTGATTTCAGGCCTTAGAAAAGGCAAAAGATGCAGGAAGAAAAGAGAGAGTCCTGGTGAGACAACGAGAACAAATTACAACTCCAGAAAATATCAATTTGGATTTAACTTACTCAGTAAGTATTGGAAATGCCTGCTGAATGAAATTATTTTGGCTAGGATTTGTGGATTCCAGAGTCCTTTTCTTTCTTGTTTTCTTTTATTTTAAAAATCTTATTGGTCCTCAGATGCACAGAATTTGAATAACAATCTTTACTACTTCTTAGCCTTTTGGCTAAGATCAAGTATAATAATAATCTTTACTTCATGAGACACTCTTATCTTTGGTTTGTGCTAAGAGCTCTTTTATTTAGTTATTTAATCAGCTGTTTTTAATAACTTAGTAAGTATTTGCAAACCCACCACCCAATGGCTATTTCTTTGTTTTCATTTTTCTTTTTCTTTTCTTTTTTTTTTTTGATGGTAGAGTCTTTAAGCTCTGTTTCTTGAAGAATGCTAATATTTATGCTCTATCTAGGGCAGTTATTTTGATGAGATAGTAATACAGACTTTTGAGTCAGTGATTTTCAAGGGGTTCAAACTAGGCAAATAAGATGATGTTCTATGAGGGTAGTGGGAAAAAAAGTTAATGGCTCTAATTTCAGCAGAATTTTTTAATTCTGAAAATACACTTCCTTGATGTTTATACTGCTGTTTACAGGGTGTATTTTCAGTAGGTAAAGTCTTCATGTACTAAACAAATGGGAAAAAAGGTGATTTCAAACTTAAAAATGTTAGATGTTTACTGTTTAGAGCTAATATTTTAAAATTCCATGAAATCTTACAGGGATAATCTATGATCATATTTTACATCTAGAAACATAATTTGCTGTAAGTTAATGACTTAAATTATAACTTAGCATATGGAGCTTTTACTATACAAAAAATTCTTCCCTGATATACTTTGAGGTTTAAGATACTTGCATGATTTTTTTAATTTTTAAAAAATTTTATTAATTTTTTTTTGAGATGGGGGTCTCACTCTATTACTCAGGATGGAGTGCAGTGTTATGGTCATAGCGTACTGCAGCCTTGAACTTCTGGGCTCAAGTGATCCTCCTGTCTCAGCTGCCCAAGTAGCCGGGATTACAGGCAAGAGCCGTACCCAGCACCCAGCTTACACATAGAATTTAGTCTACTATCTTGCTGATTTCTTTTATCACCAGCAGCATTAATGATACAGTTATTCTTTGTAGATCTTCCAGAGATTAATGGATGGCAAATACCATGTAATTAAATAGAATATTATAGTGTTAAATAGAATATTATAGAATTAAATAGAATATTATAGAAAATTAAAGTGAAATTTAGGGGATCAGTCTTCATGTAGTAATAGTTCATTTGGAATGTAAGATATTTCTTTTGTTTATTTAATTTCCTAACTGGTTGGGTATCATGATATAAACAGCTAACCTTGTTTATAGGATTTTAAACTCTAGAAAGTGTATAGGTGAAAGTGGCTTAAAATGATCATTTTGTGTCTTTTTGCAATATTTTCTTCCTTAGGTTCTTTTCAACTTGGCCAGTCAATATTCAGCTAATGAAATGTATGCTGAAGCACTAAACACATATCAAGTTATAGTGAAAAATAAGATGTTTAGCAATGCAGGTGGGTATATATAATCAGTTTTTCCAACAGGCATATTTCTTTTGTAGTGTTAATTTACATCTCCTTACTTTATGCTTCCTTATAATGAAATGATCTCTGCTCTAAGCAAATTTGTATTTATGATAGGGGTGTCTTGCTTAATGATACTATTTATATAAACATTTGTACAAATACAAATGAAGACATATGGTTGCTATGAGGTATACTGCCTTATAGGAAACAAAAAATATATCCTATTATCATAAGTAGAATGAGCCATGGCAACCTCATAGAACATGCTTTCCCTAATATAAACTTATCCCCAAGAGACTAGAATTTAGAGTTTATATTTGACATTTATATTGTGTAATATTTTTAGTAGCAGTGTTAATGTTTATCAGGATATCATTTCCTTTAACATGATATTAAAATGTGTGTGGCATTATTGAGTCTAATTTTAAAATGTCTTATATTTTTTAAGTCTCATGTTTTTCTTAAAAGAATACACCTCCTGTTTTATAATGTAGATCAATTGTTTTCCAGCCATATTTTCAGTAATCTATCTCTATCTGAGGAAGTTCCATTTCCTCAGACAAGATTAGTGTGAAAATAGTATAAGTGTTTTAAAGTTAGAATTTTAGGTAATGTCTGAAGCTTCACAACTTGAGAAAAGCTTTAGAGAATACAAATTAATGTCATCTAAAATAGAAAAGATGAAAAAAATGAGAATATTATACATTCATTAAATTTTTTTAATTAGGAAGATTGAAAGTGAACATGGGAAATATTTATTTAAAGCAAAGAAATTATTCCAAAGCCATTAAATTCTACCGAATGGCATTAGATCAAATTCCAAGTGTCCATAAAGAAATGAGGTAAGTTTATACCATGATAACTGTGAAATTTAAGTGTTGTTTTTCCAAAACGAAATAACTCTCCTAAACTATTTTCAGTGGGTTGAACATTTTGAAGTGTTTGTACATGAAAGATATTAGATTTATGTTATATGTGTAGTATTTTGATCTATTCCCTTGTTACTACTTGCACACATTTGTATAATGACAGGTTAAAGGTTAAAGTCATTGTATGTGATCAAGGGAAATAAAACTCAGCTAACCGACCAGTGTAAGGGTCAACCCTACAGGCCATTAGTACCATGATACAACTTCATGCCAACACAGAATCACAATAGCAGTCCTCCAGAATATATTAAACCCTAGAACACAAGGCTAGAAATTAAACCCCCCTTGTGTTCTTGTTATATCTTGAGATTAAAATAATGAGAGGAAGGGATTACATCTGAGTCTCAGAAGAGGGGGAAGCTGGGATAGTTTCTATTCCTATAATATTCAGGAGTAGAAATAGTAAATTACCTGATCCTCTAGTAGTAACTGTGGAAATATAGAAAGTTTCAGGATATTTACTGGTCATAATTCCCCCAGGCACAGTACAGTTCCTTTGTGAAAGTTTATTTGTAATGCTACCTTTCTTGATCATTTGTTTTTGAATTTTGCATGATAGCTCATTATCATCAGCAAATATTATCTAGCATGTAGAACACATGCCCTTGAGGTACTTTTAAACACAGTGAGGCCAAGAATTTGAGCTTTTTAGAAAAAGATAATGATATTAGGTAGCAGATATTAAGTAACTAATAATCAGTAATCTAGATAATGGGTGCTATAATAATTCAGTTGTGGGAATCATTATTGAGAACAACAATGGTCAAGAAAGGCTTTATGAAGGGGGTGTATTTGAGCTGGGTTCCTTAAGTGAAGAGAAGAAAAGGGATAAATATTTGTGACAAAGGGAACACCTTGAGACCAGTCAGGGAAACAACAGTGTCCATGATCTGATCAGAGAATTACGAATAAACTTATTTAGTTGAAACACAAGGATTATGCTGTGGCCCGTTTACAGGATGGAGGATGAACACAGAACACACAAGAAAACACAGACGCACATACAAAGACAGTTGACTCAAGTGTCCAATGCACCGGTCATTTTTATTTTATACTCTAAAAAATTAAAGTTAGTTCTCTGTACGTAACCGCCCAGGCATTTCAGCAATGGCCATAAATTCCAGAACACGTAGCCTTAAGGACACAGATGTCCCCTGACTCAAAGTTTCCAGGTGGTTGCTCTAGGTGCCAGGCATAGATCACGGACCGAGATTAGCAAGGATGGGCAAGGCAGCCACAGGGGGCATTTATCATCCCCAGTTTCTCTTAGGCTGATCCCCAGCGGCTTTCCCTGGCTTAGGTCACCCCTCCCTTGAGGGGTCTTACCCGTCATTGACTAACCAGCCATCTTATGGGGTCTTATCCGTCATTGACTAACCAGCCATCTTATGGGGCTTAAGCAGCAATCACATGAACAATGTGTTTATCGTGTGGCCTCCAGACCCCCACTGCCATGAGGCTGGGCAACTCTTGCTTACTTGCAGCTCAGGTCCTTTGTTATGCCTCTAGGCAACAGCCTTGTTTATCACAGGGACCTTGTCCGGAACACATTACTTTTAAATGCTCTGGGCAGAGCATGTATATTACTAAATTTAATTCTTAAACCAGGAAAACATAATGTCAGTCCCCTACAGGATTATGTTGAGGAGTGATTAGAAATATGGGATGATCACATCCACTAAAATGGCTTTAATCAAAAAGACAGTAACAAGTTTTGGTGAAGGTATAGAGAAACTGGAAACATCATTCACTGGAGACATAAAATGGTGCCTATTTTCTGAAGTAAAATAGGCAGTTTCTTAAAAAAGACAAACATGAATTTACCATATGACCAGCAATTCTACTTTTAGCTATATATACCAAAGAGAAATGAAAACATATGTTGTCACAAAGGCTTGTATGGGAATGTTCATGAGAACATTATTCATAATAACCAAAAAGTGGAAACAACCCAAATGTCCATCAAGTAGGCAATGGATAAATAAAATATGGTATATATCCATCCTATGGAATGCTATTTGGCAATAAAGAAAAGGAAGGAGGCAACTGATACATGTTATCATATGGAGGAACCTCAGAAATACTATGCTAAGGGAAATAAGCCAGATACAAAATGTCACATATTGTATGATTCCACTTATATGCAACATCTAGAAAAGGCAGAGAAACATAACATAGATTAGTGGTTGCCTAGGGCTGGAGGTGGGAATGTGGAATGATTGTTAATCAGCACAGGTTTTCCTTTTAGGGTAATAGAAATGACTTAAAATAAGGATATGGTTATAGTTCCACAACTGTATAAATGTAGCAATAATTATTGTATCATATACTTAAAATAAGTAAATCTGGCCGGGCGCTGTGGCTCACGCCTGTAATCCTAGCTCTTGGGAGGCCGAGGCGGGCGGATTGCTCAAGGTCAGGAGTTCAAAACCAGCCTGAGCAAGAGCGAGACCCCGTCTCTACTATAAATAGAAGGAAATTAATTGGCCAACTGATATATATATAAAAAAAAAAATTAGCCGGGCATGGTGGCGCATGCCTGTAGTCCCAGCTACTCGGGAGGCTGAGGCAGAAGGATCACTCAAGCCCAGGAGTTTGAGGTTGCTGTGAGCTAGGCTGACGCCACGGCACTCATTCTAGCCTGGACAACAAAGCGAGACTCTGTCTCAAAAAAAAAAAAAAAAAAAAAAAAAAACTGAAAAAGAAAATAAGTAAATCTTATGGTATATATACACACACATACATGTATATACATGTAAATCTTTAAAAATGCAAAAAAGCAGTGGCAAAAGTAAAAAGGAAACTATTTGCAGAGTGGCTTAAATGCCATACTAAAAAGTTTAGAAATTTAAAGCTAATCCATGTTTTTTTTTTAGGATTAAAATAATGCAAAACATTGGAGTTACATTTATTAGGACTGGTCAGTATTCAGATGCCATTAATTCATTTGAGCATATAATGGGCATGGCACCAAACCTGAAGGCAGGTTTCAACCTAATTCTCAGTTATTTTGCCATTGGAGACCGAGAGAAAATGAAGAAGGCATTCCAAAAATTGATTGCTGTTCCATTAGAAATTGATGAAGATGATAAGTATATATCACCAAGTGTGAGTATGAAAAAGACAGTTATGTAGCTGCCTCCCAATTATTTGTGTTTTTCTGTTTTCAGAATGAGAAGGTTGGAATAGATGACTTCTTGGGTTTCTCACAGGTCTATATTAATGTGGTGTATCATTGATATATTTCATATCTTATTTAAAATAGGTTGAGACTGCAACCCTATTGAAATTGGGTAGAGATTTTGGTTAAAATACACTGTACAATTTCAGTCAAAAAAAGAATCTTATTAAATATAAGATTTCATGTCATTCATTAAGGGTAATGTCTTGACCAAGGAACCCCCAAATTCTTTTTTTTTTTTTTACCTTTTAGGAGTCATTGTGAGCAGAGAGAACCTAAACCGTGTATACTGACTATATCAAGAGTAAAATAAAGTAATTCCTTATCCTCATTCATAGAGTGGCTCATAATACAACTACCAAAAGTCATATTTTCTATGACCTAGAGAAACATTATATAATGTTAAGTGAAAAAATACATATACATACCTATATGTGAACATAAACTGGAAGAATATATACCAAAATAGAAACAGTACTTTCTAGGCTATGAGATTATTTTTCTTCTTAATGCTTTTAAAACATTTTCTAGATTTTTACACATAAAATATTGATATATTGTATATTATATTAAGTCAAACTATATGAAATCACCTGTGTTGATAGATAAAAATGGTATATTTTCAACTTCCTAGAATTGAACTTAATAGATTTTCCTAATAGATTATAAGGGTATTGTAGCATTATAGTTACAGAGTATAGGCTCTGAAGCTGGACACCTGGCCCCACTACTCAGTTCTTACTCTCTTGTGCCTCAGTTCCTGTATATATAAAATGGGACTAATTATAATAACTTCCCCTATAGGGTTGTCAAGATTAAATGAGTTAATGCATGTGCAAGGCATAAAATAGTACCTGGAACATAGTTAAGTGCTGGGTAAATATGAATAATATATTTTTTTCATATTGAGAAAAAATAATGTATGTTGTGAAAAATCATCTATGTTCTTAATGGGGAGTGGAGATATGGATCATACCAAGCAATTGATGATCATTAAAGCACTTTTATTTGAGTTTAGAATTAAAATATCACACATTTGTACAAACAGCCACAGCTTCTGTGCGTTTGGTCTTAATTTTTCCAGCCCGACTGTTTTATCAGTTTCTTAGAATCTAGGTTAGTGAATGTGGTAGGTAATCAAAAATCTGAGAAAACAAGTTCTACTTTACATGAGAAAATAGAAGGATTAATTTACTCTCCATTTTACACAACTAGTTAGTGGAGAGGTTGATTAGAAATCCAAGTTCTTGGCTGGGCATGGTGGTTCACCCCTGTAATCCTAGCACTCTGGGAGGCTGAGGTGGGCGGATCACTCAAGGTCAGGAGTTCGAAACTAGCCTGAGCAAGAGCGAGACCCCGTCTCTACTAAAGATAGAAAGAAATTAATTGGCCAACTAAAAATATAAATAGAAAAAATTAGCCGGGCATGGTGGCGCATGCCTGTAGTCCCAGCTACTCGGGAGGCTGAGGCAGGAGGATTGCTTGAGCCCAGGAGTTTGAGGTTGCTATGAGCTAGGCTGATGCCATAGCACTCTAGCCTGGGCAACAGAGTAAGACTCTGTCTCAAAAAAAATTTTTTTTAAATAAAAAGAAATCTAAGTTCTTGGTATTTACTTCACAATTATTCATTTTTTTCAATGTTATTTTCCCAGGATGATCCCCACACTAACTTGGTGATTGAAGCTATAAAAAATGATAATCTCAGGCAAATGGAGCGTGACAGGTAATATCATCGGCACTTAATTAAAACTTAATAATGTAGTTTTAATTTTTATAAAAGGTTGAATGTGCATTCTGTTTCTTATAAAACTTATTATATTCAGTATATTTCTTGAATAATGCTGTTTCACCATTTCTGTACTTTACTCAATTCTCTTTTTTCCTTCAAATCATCTCAGTTCTCATGCTAATCTCAATTATTCTTACTTAGTTATTCTGGAACTTGTTTCCTTCTGCATTTGGTGCAATACTGAAAGTTTATTTTACCCTTATTTAAAAAATTATGCTTTTCTATTTTTGTTCTACCTCCAAATTAAATATCATTCTGAGAGACAAAATTCTATTTATTTCATTTCTTCCTTCCTCTAATATAGTAGTTACTATGACTTATTTCTACCTAGAACACTTCTGACACCAAATGTGCAGTTTTCCCACACCAACCACCAATTAATTATCCAACACTGCAGACACCAGGAGCTCGGGTGTCCAGAGAGAAATACTAGCAGATCAAAATATTAACAAAATGTAGAGAAAATTACACACCATGATCAAGTGGGATTTTTCCCAGGAATGTGAAATTGGTTTAACACATAAAAATCAATTAATATAATACAGGAAATCAGTAGAATGAAGGACACAAACTACATGATGGTCTCAGTAGAAACAAAACAAAATCGGCAAAATGCTTTCATGATAAAAAACAAAAAGCTCAAAAAGATAGGAGTAGAAAGAAGGTTCCTCAATTTGATAAAGTGCATGTAAGAAAAACCCACAGTTAACATACCTCTTAATGGTGAAAGACTCAATGCTTTCCACCTAAGATCAGGAATGAGATAAGGACATCCACTTGCATCAGTTCTTTTCATCATTGTACTGGAGCTTTGGCAGTTAAGGAAAAAAAATAAAAGACTCAAATTGGAAAGGAACAAGTAAAACCATTTGTTTATAGGTGGCATGATCTTGTATATAGAAAATCCTCGAGGACTCAACTCAAAAACTATTAGAACAATAAATGATTTCAGCAAGGTTGCAGAGTAAAAAATCAATAGTATAGAAATTTACTAGTGGCTTCTTGGCCTTTTGACTAAGATCAAGTGTAGTATCTGTCCTTAACAATTTAATATCTGATACTTCTTTTTTCCGAGGACGATCTATTAAATGGATTTTTGGAGCAGGGAGATGGAATAAGAGCTTGTTCCATCCATTTTATGCATCAACCTGGTATTGCAATCTTCCAGAAATGATGCACCCCCTCAGAAAAAAAATATATGTACTACCAATGAACTATTCAAAAATGAAATTAACAATTTACAATAGCATAAAAATTATTAGGGATATTTAAGAAGTCCCAAAACAACAGATGCTGGCATGGATGCTGAGAGAAAGGAACACTTACACAGTGTGGTAGGAGTGCAGACTAGTACAACCTCTATGGAAAATAGTATGGAGATTCCTCAAAGAACTAAAAGCAGACCTAACTCTGATCCAGCAAGCCCATTACTGGATATTTACCCAAAGGAAAAAAATCTATTTTACCAAAAAGACACTTGCACTTGAATGTTATTGCAACACAATTCACAATTGCAAAGATGTGGAATCAACCCAAGTGCCCGTCAGTCCATGAGTGGATTAATAAAATGTGGTATATGTATACCATGGAGTACTACTCAGCCATAAAAAATGATGAATTAATACCTAGAATTAACAGGATGAATTAACAACCTAGATGGAACTGGATTCTTCTAAATGAAGTATTGAAAGAATGGAAAAACAAACACCACATGTATTCACTATTAAATTGGAACTAACTGATCAGCTCTCATAGCACGTACAGAAGTAAAACCCAATGGAAAGCAAGCATGTGGGAGGGGGAAAAGGGTATGGGGGAAATCACACCTAATGGGTACAGTGTACACTATCTGCCTGATGGGCACACTTACAACTTTGACTCAAGCTATACAAAAGCAATCCATGTAACCAAAACATACTCTGGTAATATTCTGAAGTTTAAAAAAATTATTAGGAATAAATTTAATGAAAGAATTGTAAAACTTATACTCTGAAAACTATAAAACATTGTTGAAAGAACAGAAAAAAGCTAAATAAATGATATCTCATGTTTATGGATAGGCAGTTAATAATGTAAGGTGGTAGTATTCCCAAATTGATTTACAGATTCAGTGCAATCCTTATCAAAAAATTCTAGCAGTGTTTTTGCAGAAAGCAACAAGTTGACCCTAAAACTGATAGGAAAATGTGAGGGACACTGAATAACCCAAACAGTGTTGAAAGAAAATAGCAAAGTTGGAGGATTCAAACTATAAAGCTACACTAATCAAGACTGTTTGGTACTAGCATAAAAACAGACATGTAAATCAAAAGAATTGAACTGAGAATCCAGAAAAAAACCCTTCGGATTAGTTTCAAGGATGCAAGGCTGGTTCATTATTAGAAAATAAGTCAACGTAATCCACCATACTAACAAAGAAGAAAAATCATGATTCAAAAAAGGTGAATCTTTTTTGTTTCTTTTTATGTTTTTATGATGCATGGGTGTTGAATTTTGTCAAATGCTCTTTCTGCATCCCTTATATATAACATGGATATTACTCAGCAACAAAAAGGAATAAACTATTGATACATGCAACAATTTGGATAGATCTAAAGAGAATTGTACCTCATGAAAATAGCCAATCCCAAAAGATATGCTAAATGATTCCATTTATATAACATTCTTAAAGTGATAAAATTATAGAAATTGTGATCAGGTTTATATTATCAGGAATTGGAAATGTGGGATACGGGCATGGAAATATGATCAAAATATTCTGTATCTTGAAAAGCCAGTAACCTCATTATAATATAGTATTGTACTGTAGTTTTGAAAGCTGTTACTGTTGGGGGAAACTGGCTAAAGGGTACATGGGATCTCTATTATTTTTTACAAATGTTTGAGAATCTGCAAT
Organism: Microcebus murinus; assembly: GCF_040939455.1. Taxonomy (NCBI): domain Eukaryota; kingdom Metazoa; phylum Chordata; class Mammalia; order Primates; family Cheirogaleidae; genus Microcebus; species Microcebus murinus. The sequence continues at coordinate 80,675,138 of NC_134116.1, read as the reverse complement.
TGTCTCAAAAAGTTTAAAAGCAAGAATAACTATTATAAAATGAATGTTTAATGACTGGGAAAGATGGTATTTCTATATTAATACAGCATATTAAGTATGAAGAGCAGGTTATAAGATAGTGTGTACATTTTGAGTATATTTTAAGAATTGTGTGTATAAATCCAAGCAGAAATGGCTAAGAGAAATTTCATCTACCACCATAAATTGGTATATCCTCTTGGAAAGCAGTTTGGCATTTTTCACCAATGGTGATGATGTACGTTTTATATGTATACAATATATAAATATATATTTCATGTGTATACAATACATATACATACACATATGTATAGACATGTATACATATACCACATACAAAAGCAACATGTAATTCAGTTTTACTGTTTATCACACCCTATTTCTTCAGTGGCCATTTCAGTCTTTACTTTCATGCCCACAGTATACTTCTACCTTAGAGCCTTGTGTTTCTCCAGTATCTCTTTCTTTCTTCAGTTTATCAGAAGGCATCATAAAGCCAAAAAGAAAAAAAAATGGACACTGTTGACTCAGAAGGCAGTCATGGCTTGCTAATCACATTTCCAAGTCATGGTTTTTAGCCTGACTTATAAATAGATTTCTAGTCCATCGTTTAGTAGGCTTTTGTGGTATGTTAGCTTTGATAGATACGGTGTTTCCCCGAAAATAAGACCCACCATAAAATAAGCCCTAGCAGGATTTCTAAGCATTTGCGCAATATAAGCCCTACCCCAAAAATAAGACCTAGTGATGGGCGTGGCTACGCAGCATATCTGCACAACCCATGCATTTCATAGCCAAGCGGTAAAGAAGATGAGCAGCCCTTCTCATCTGCCCCATTGTGACAGTTACTACCCCAGAGGTGACTGGAAAGGTGCGGGCAGCCCCACCAACAAGGTCGGCTCCCTGTCAGGTCCCGGCCATCCTGTGCGTGCTGCAGGCTGAGGCTTTGAGGGGAAAATTACACATCCCCTGAAAATAACCCCTAGCGTATCTTCTTGAGGAAAAATAAATATAAGACCCTGTCTTATTTTTGGAGAAACACGATAGATAATGTTTACACTTAAATTTTAAGAAATAAATCCAAACTGTTCCTATACCACATTTTAAAATATAACCTATTTGTTTGTTTGCTATAGGAAAGCCATGGCAGAAAAATACATCATGACAGCTGCAAAACTCATTGCTCCTGTAATTGAAACATCTTTTGCTGTAGGTTATGATTGGTAAGAGAGAAATTCAGTAAAACTGCATGGATAAAGTATTTCTTTTTGTAATTTATATTTTTGATTGAAAATTAATATTATCAGAAAAGTGAATAATTATGTATGTTGATTTGTATTTATCAAGCAGATCATATATGTTAAGATTAATATAAGCTGTTATAAAAGTTCTAAGGTATTTTTCTTATTACTAATGTCATTTTGTAAATTAAGTAGTCACGTGTCACCTAACAATGATTCAGTAAATGACAGACCACAGCAGTGGTCTCATAAGATTGTAATGCACCTGAAAAATTTCTATCACCTAGAGATACCATAGGTGTCATGACATCATAGCATTATACATTATTCACTCGTTTGTGGAGACACTGGTGTAAACAAACCTAAGCTGCCAGTCATATAGAATTGTACAGTAATATCCCACCTAGACCTTTACAATCACTCACTGAAAAAATTGGAATTGTTTTAGTCGTTAATTAAAAAATGAGAATGCAGATATCAATCCAATTTTTATTTAAAGTACCATAAATAATTAGAATTGACAATAGGCTGATGAAAAATTGGATAAGAAAACTTGTTTAGAACTGAAGACTTTAGTAACTTAAAGCCTATATTGGAGGAAATCAAGTCCTTAACCTTACAAAGCACTGGGGATCTTTGGAAAAATCTTTGAAAAGTCACATTTAAAAAAACCAACAACAGAAATGTACTAAAACAAAATCAAGTAACCTTTTTTTATGCTTTTCTTTATAGGTGTGTGGAAGTAGTGAAAGCTTCTCAATATGTAGAGCTAGCCAATGATCTGGAAATAAATAAAGCAATTACATACTTGAGACAAAAGGACTTTAACCAAGTAAGTTTTTAAAAAATAGATGGAATTTCATATCTTAATTGGTCAAAGCAATAAAAACAGGGAAGTGCCCTTCTAGAATGTTACCTGTGATTATTCTGAAGTTGGGTAATATTAATTGTATTTTAACAAATTTTCCATTAATATAATTTTAAACTTTGATTAATTTTTACCTGTTTGGCCTGTTTCTTATAATGTAAATACATTCTTTGTATATCATGGGTGCTAAATTACCAAACCATATTTTAGTCCAGAGATTAACTTTCCAGGTTTTCAAAATTTACCTAAAGCAATAAGGCTTTCAAGATTAGCATGTCGGCCGGGCGCGGTGGCTCACGCCTGTAATCCTAGCTCTCTGGGAGGCCGAGGCGGGCGGATTGCTCGAGGTCAGGAGTTCGAAACCAGCCTGAGCAAGAGTGAGACCCCGTCTCTACTATAAATAGAAAGAAATTAATTGGCCAAATAATATATATAGAAAAAATTAGCCGGGCATGGTGGCGCATGCCTGTAGTCCCAGCCACTTGGGAGGCTGAGGCAGAAGGATCGCTTGAGCCCAGGAGTTTGAGGTTGCTGTGAGCTAGGCTGATGCCATGGCACTCATTCTAGCCTGGGCAACAAAGCGAGACTCTGTCTCAAAAAAAAAAAAAAAAAAAAAAGATTAGCATGTCTGTGCACGGGGACAAGGAAGGCTAGGAGCTGGAATAGCAGCCTGATGTGCTTCCATCCTGCTGTCCTCACCATGCAGCTTTCCCGTTGTCCGTTTTGTGTGTTTTGTTTCCTTATTGACATGGCATTGGGAAAGAGAGAGTCTTGTTGCTAGACATGGTTTTTGCATCTTGTAGATCTTTCATTGGCTATGCTGCTACCTTGCTGACTTGGGTGGAGGTGGAGGGTGCTGTTCTTCAGTAGTCTCTTGGGACAGAGCTGACGCAAGACCAAGAGTTTTAGACAGCTGTAAGAAAAAGAGGGGACAGCGAAAGAGAGTGAATAGAGTGAATTTTATGTCCTAGTCCGTAACACCAGTGGTTAGTGTTTCAGCAACTAAAAAACTCAGCCCCTCCATGTGAAACCCAAAGAGCAAGGGCCAGAGAAAACCACTGCATCTTTCCCACAGCCAATCCCCAGCCTGTGCTTCCACTTTCTTCCTGTTTAAGGACCGTCCTCTTGTCCAGGAGACAACAGAAAAGACTAAGGGAGTGGGGAGAACACCATCCACTCAAAGAATGTGAGAGTAGAAAAAAACGACCACCCAGTGTTCATGAAATAATTATATGATTAATATAATACAATACTGTGGAGTGGTCCCATTGTATATGTTAATTTATATTACTGAGCTTAATTTTTAGCATTTACAAACCATTTGAAAAACACTTTTCAAAGTATCTTTCTATCTGTATTTTCATTTATCATCACACCCTTCGTCACGAAAAATGCTACTAATAATACTTTAACATTGTTGTCATGCCTTTCCAATGGAAACAGAGTGAGGCAAATTGGTGTTTATTATCTTGCTGAAGTGACATATCACCAAAAAATATTTTTGTGTATATGAGATATACTGTTATAAATGACCAAATGGACAAAAATCATGTTGCCAGTTTTATCTTGACATTTTATTTTTAAATGATCTTTTTAGAAAGGACTAATAATGCATTGCCATAGTTTATGTTGTAAAACTATGTCCATTAAGAAATAAGCTCTAAGTTTTTCATATTAAAATTCACTTAACTCAGATCTTAGTGTCTGTTGCTTTCCTAGCTTTCTCATTCAAAATATCTTTTGTTCCATTTGCATTTTCAAGTTCCTAATATCAATTAGTTTGCCAATATTTGTTAAATGCCATTTCTGCTTTCTTTCCAACATTGCTGCTTTCACTTTGTATTTCTTTTGTTTGTATTTTGTAAGTATGACGAGGTGGGTATAATACAATCGTATTATAGTTTGAAAGGAATGCTATTAGGTTAAAAAGGATTAGATTGACATATCTCATGACCATTTGATGAAGACTACTTTATTTACAATTCAAAGTAATAGAGAAAAAATTACAGTTTCTTCTATAAGGATATAGTTCTACAGTTAGCTCTCTAAATACTTTTTAAAAGAAAAGATGCAGGCCGGGTGTGGTGGCTCACGCCTGTAATCCTAGCACTCTGGGAGGCCGAGGCGGGCGGATTGCTCAAGGTCAGGAGTTCGAAACCAGCCTGAGCAAGAGTGAGACCCCGTCTCTACTATAAATAGACAGAAATTAATTGGCCAACTAATATATATAGAAAAAGTTAGCCGGGCATGGTGGCACATGCCTGTAGTCCCAGCTACTCGGGAGGCTGAGGCAGAAGGATTGCTTGAGCCCAGGAGTTTGAGGTTGCTGTGAGCTAGGCTGACACCACGGCACTCACTCTAGCCTGGGCAACAAAGCAAGACTCTGTCTCAAAAAAAAAAAAAAAAAAAGAAAAGAAAAGAAAAGATGCAGAAATCACAGAATATGGTTCTTTATTGATAATGGTGGTGTTTGTGGCCACTTTTGTAATAGAAAAAAACTCTGCCAAAAATCCAGAGATGGATGAGATGAAGTAGTTGATCCGAAGGCCAGTGAGGATATAGAAAACAGATGTGGTGGAATGCTGAAGCCAGGAGTAGACGGATGGCATCAGCTGGAAAAGAAACAAAAACAGAAATATAGCTATTTTCCTAATTGTTTTTAGGATAAAGAAAAAAACCCAAGCTAACAATGTTTATTCTCATTATTTGTTTTGCCATTTACAGCTAGATTTAAATTTGCAATTTTATCAGCTTCATTTATAAATTAACTTATAATATTTTACTTTTAAAAATAGAAATATTGGGTATACATTCATGGACATGCAAAGGATAGTTATGAAAACAGCCTAATTTCAGAACAAAATTCTGAGCCAAAATGTACCTGAGAGTGTTCCTTTTATTAGAATAATTACATAGCCTTTTAGAATAGCTCATAATTTAGAAACATATAATATGAAATGTTTTTACTCTGTCAGATGTTTTTAAATGTAAGTTTTAAGTTCTGAATACCTTTGTTGATTCTTTTAAGTAATAACTTTGGATTGCATTGCTTTCTGCATGTTATTTGGATTCATAGTAACCATTTGGGGAGAAAACAGATTTGATGTTAAATGTAGCCTTAAAGTGTTGTTACTGCTTTTATTAATGAGCTACAAAGCAGTAAATATCAAAATTTTAAATTTTAAAACATTTCATTGACTGTAATTTGAATGGCTGCTTGTGAAAGGAATGATATAAACTACTGTAGCATTCCTTTTATTAAAACAATTATTGCTGTTGCTTGGTAGCTTTCCTTTTTGTATTCTGTTTTATGAATGTCATAAACATTAGAGAACAGCTTTCTTTCCCTGTATGCTTTACTTCAGAGAGTTTAATGAATATACGAGAAACCTATTCAAGTGCCTTTTTGAAGTAACACATACATTTATTGTGACACAATCTAAAAGTGAAGATTAAAACATCTCAATTCTTATTCAAAGTTAAATGCAGCTTATAAAACTTAGAGATTCAAAACAGCAGTGGCTTCTACATTAATAGCTGTGAAGGTTGTGTAAAGAATCAATGAGCTAGTTTCTACAGAATGAACAATAAGAGCAGCAATGATTTTTGAGGTATGTTTAAGGAACTTTCTGGTGGTTTCATAAGATAAATCCTTTCAAGAAAGTAAATGAGAAATAGAATCTCAAAAGAGAGGATGTGATGTTGAGTTTTTCTTTTCTAGTGTTTACTTTGTGGAATTATAAATTACTGGCCTAAAAAATTCCAACATTTTTCTTTAAAGTCATCAGAAACCCTTTCAAAGAATAACTTGCTCGATACTTCATTATATAAAAATAAATAAAATATATAATAATTTATTCACATTGTAATCCAAGGATCTGTATCTGGTATTTTAAAATCTTCTACCCTTCAAAAAAAATTGAGTCAACATACTTTCTGGTACTTCATTTGAGGTCAAACCCTGCTCAGCACACATCTCAAAATTTTCAGATATTTGCAATAACTGTAGCTGACACTATTGTGACACAACTTTTGCTTGGACACAACTACTTTTCAGGAGCAGGAGGCCGAGCATCTTTTATTCAGTAAATGTATTTTAAAAGAAGGAACTAAGGAAAGCCCACTGCCTTTCTGTACATTTTTATTCTTTCTGATATTCTGAAGTCATTTCTAGGTGGAGTACTCATTCGCCTTTCATGCAAGGTTATCCACATATCTTACTTGGTTAGAATTATCTTAGACCTTCCAGGTGGTTAAAAATGTACTTTTCATTTCTCATGACTTGAAAATGTAATTATATTCAGATCTACTTTAGATCATTTTTGATAATATTCCCAGAATTATTTTTAGTTATTGGATTTTGGAAAATTCTCAGCCATTTTCTTTCTTCCCTTTCTGGAACTCCAATTACGTTTATATTAGACCTTTTCACTGTGTTCCTGTGTCTCTTATGTTCTTTTCTAAGAATGTATTTTTGGCCTTTTCTTTTACTGTGCTGTACTTAGTCTGAACACTTTCTGGGATCTTGGCCTTCAAGTCTTGGTTGCCTTGGTAGCTCTCCAGTGTCTTAAAAAATATTTTTAATATTTTATATAACTTTTCTAGTTGTTCTCTGTGAGAAAATGGCCTTCTATAGACTAATCTATTAAAGCCAGAGGCAGAAATCCCAGGATTATTCTGTAAAAGGCAAATTTGCAAAACCTTTCAACTCCTATTCCCTACTCCGTTGTACAGGATAAACACTAAATTGTATCACCTGACTCCTAAGACTCAGTATTTGCTACTGACCTTTCTTCCAGTCACCAGTCCTCTCTTCAGCTAGATCTAATCTGCTGTTAGACCTATCTCTATGTTCTTAATTTCAGTTATTATATTTTGAGTTCCAGAATTTCCATTTTATTCTTTTTTATAAATTCTAATTCTTGAATGAAATTCTCTCTTGTCATTTGTTTTCTTGAACATATCAATCTACCCCTTTTGTGCCCTTCCCATGTCTTACTTACCCTTCATACAAATCTGATCTTTTCTCCAGCCATAGCTTGAGTACTGTCATATTACAATGGTAGTAACCTTGAAATACTCTATTTCTAGGCTGTAGAGACCTTAAAAATGTTTGAAAAAAAGGACAGTAGAGTGAAAAGTGCAGCTGCAACCAACCTCTCATTCCTGTATTATTTGGTAAGTTTTGTTTTTTACAACTAAGATTTGACCATGTAGGCTTTCTATATTGCTAAATTTCTGCCTGAGGATCATGACTAAGGAGAGGCCAAAGAATACTGGTAGAGAATGTAAGCAGAATGAGGGCTATAGTGGATCTGATCATGACAAGTGCCAGGTCAAAGGTTGAGTTTGCCAAAATAAGTGAGAAGACCATCTCCAAAGGAGAAGAGGAGAAAAATGTGGTAAGCATCATACTATAGAATTGTGGAGTGTACCACTGGAAGATGAGCTAGAGATGTATTTTAACTTCTCTGTGTTAGTAATAAAGGAAGTGATATCTTAGGTTAAACGATTTATATAAGGTTGCAGGGTATTATCTTTCACAAGCATTCATTGAGCATCTACTGGATGCCAATCATTGGGAATACCAGAAGTCTAAAAGCTCCTTAAAAGGGAGCTTTCTTAATTTGGAACAAAGGAGGCAGGTGGGTAGACTAGGAAGGAAGGTTCAAAGTAGAGAACAATAAATTAACATAGATAAGTGCTTCAAAAATTCAGAGGAGGCAAATAATATTTTAATTTAGGGCTTTTAGGAAAGATTTTGTAGAGAGGTTGGATCTCGAAGGTCAGAATGTAGATAAGAGAGAAAGGGGCATTTGTGGGCAGACTAACAGAAGAAACAAACACACAGAGGTGAGAAAGTATTTGGAGGAGAGGTGTATATAAGAGTCATTGTGGTTTGTTAAACCACCATTAAGAATCACTGCTGTGGCCGGGTGCGGTGGCTCACGCCTGTAATCCTAGCACTCTGGGAGGCCAAGGCAGGCAGATCATTTGAGCTCAGGAGTTTGAGACCAGCCTGAGCAAGAGCGAGACCCCGTCTCTACTAAAAATAGAAAGAAATGAATTGGCCAACTGAAAACATATATAGAAAAAATTAGCCTGGCATGGTGGTGCATGCCCATAGTCCCAGCTACTCGGGAGGCTGAGGCAGAAGGATTGCTTGAGCCCAGGAGTTTGAGGTTGCTGTGAGCTAGGCTGACACCATGGCACTCTGGCCCAGGCAACAGAGTGAGACTCTGTCTCAAAAAAAAACAAAAAAACAAAAGAAAAAAAAGGAATCACTGCTGTGCTGAACTGCTGTTGCTGGTAGAGCTCAGAGGGTTTTTTTCATTTGGGGCTGTATCTGTATCTGTCCATTTAATCCAAATTAGTAACACTTTTGTTGATCCAACTCCCTTAAAAACTTGGAGGATTTTCTCTGAATCTCATTGGTATTTCCTTCATGCCCCAAAATCCACATCCATAATTCTTTTCAGGACAGTCCCCTTTCCACTTAGGTGTGCTATGAAACAGAGCACTGAAGAGTCTTAGAAGCCCCTCCTTTTTTTTTTTTTTTTTAACCTGAGAGAGAAGGTCTGCAAGATATGACCTTAAATCTTTAGAGACATTTATAAAATGTGTTACAACCACATCCATGAATTGATCCTTACCCTGCAAGCATTTCCTACTTTGATAATCTTTTGCCACCAAAAGAAACTAGTAGAGACATGAAATAATTTTATTTTCCAGCATCTACTGGATGTGCTGGTTCTTCTGTATTTCCTCTAAATTTTACCTGCAAACTGAGCAGTTCTCTCCTTAGCTCATCTTTCTCTTCTGTATCCTGTCATACCCAGTTAAAATAAGTTAATTGGCTCCTTCACATCCTGCCTAGAAATCTCCTTGGCCACATGCACACATTCATTAGGTATACTTTCTGTCTCTAAGCTACCCATAGGTGCCACTTTGAACAGCCTTTCACCATTACAATATGGCTTGCCCTTTATCCAGCTTCTGAAAACAATTCTTTCCTGCCTTTTCAGGCTCCACTCATGGTTCACTGTCTTCTCCAGTCCCTAACAGCAGCCCCTCACGACTTTTACCAGTTTTTGTATCAGAATTCACACAAAAACTTGCGTATGAGTGTTCATAGCACCATTATTCATAGTAACCAGGAAGGTGAGAGGAAGCAACGCAAGTGTCCATCAGCAATGAACAGATAAAAACAATGTGGTGTGGCCACACAATGGAATACATTCAGCCATAAAAAGGAATGAAGTACTAATACACACTACAATGTGGATGAACCTCAAAAATACCATGCCGAATGAAGAAGCCAGACACAAAAGGCTACATATTGTATGATTCTGTTTATATGCAATGTCCAGCATAGGCGTGGAGACAGAAAGCAGACTAGTGGTTGTCAGGGCTGGGCCATGGGAGGATGGGGAGTGACTGCTGATGGATACAGGGTTGGGGAAAAATGTTCTGTAAATAGACACAGTGATAATTGCACAACTGTACTAAATGCCACTGAATTGTACATTTTAAAAGGGTCAATTTTATTCTATGTGAGTTATATCTCAGTTTTTAAAGAGTTTAACCAGGGGACTGTGACCATGAGTGTTATGGGAGAAAGGATATGGGAATTAGATCTCATACAGTTGAGGAGGAGCCATGGCGGGGCAGGTGCACGGGGAGGGGGGTCTGAGGAAGAGTCACTGTCAGTCAGAGACCAGCCACTCATGGCCAGCTGCCACAACGGAACCTAGAGAGCCTCCATGGGGAGGTCTGTGGGAAACAGGTGCCTCTGTATAGCTGCCTCCTGGTGGGTCCACAGCCAAGCCCTGTCATGGGGCAGGGCCACAGTTGGGAGGAAGAGCTGGACATGGAAGAGAGGTGAGTGAGGAAAGGCTGGCACCCATGGACATTTCTGTATCTGGCCTGCATCTGATGACAAGAAAAAGGCCTTCAGAGAGCATTCCACATGCCACACAAGTTTCCCTTTTGGCCAAGTCTAGATTAGAGCCGTGCAGGGAAGGGGCTTCTAGGAAATGTAGTTCCTGGTGTAACGAAGCTGCCCTGGCACAATTGGCCACAGTATTTAAGAATAGAGAGGTTCCTGTAGCTCGCGTGATAGGTGACAAGGTCCTGACCAAGTGTTCAGCAGTGGAGAGGGAGATAAAACAATGGATTGCTAGAAGTGCAGAGGCCTAGTAGGTGAAGCAAGCGGTGCGCTAGGGACAGGGAGGGTAGTGCTGCCTTGACAGCTATTTCAGGGCTTCAGGTGGGAAGGGGAGTGCTGCGGTAAATGATGACATGGATTTGGGCGTTGAACATGGAACCACCTACATATAAATAGTGTTGTGATTCAAACCATGAGGTTGTGGAGAAGTCAATCATAAGAAACTTGGGTAGTTGATCTTGATGATTAAAAATCTTTCGTAGAAGCAGTTTATCAAGACCAAGATACGTAAAATATTTGTTTCTGTTCATATCTATAATGTCAGAATAGTCAGAAACTGATATTTGATGAGATTTAAATAATTTGTATACATTTTTACTTTATTTAGGAAAATGAATTTGCACAAGCCAGCAGCTATGCAGATTTAGCTGTGAACTCTGATAGATATAATCCATCGGCTCTTACTAATAAAGGGAATACAATTTTTGCAAACGGTGATTTTGAGAAGGCAGCTGAATTCTATAAAGAGGCTCTAAGAAATGATTCTTCTTGTACTGAAGCACTTTATAATATTGGTAAGTGAAACGAGGCAAAATTGCTTTTTGCATTATTTGTTTATTTAGTTTTTGCTTTGTGTATGTGTGTGTGTGTTTTGTTTTAGTTTTGTTTTGCTTAAAGAGCTGCAGTGCATTAGGGGTTGACTTTTTTCTAACATAAAATTAAAAAGAAGACTACTACTTCTCAGATTATAGATTATTTTAAGTGGAATTAATTATTCAAAAGATATGCACATGTAATATTTGGATCAGGATTGCCATACTGCCCTCCTAAAAGGCTTTTCCAATTTCTATTTCTACCACAGTATATAAGACTGATTCCCCAAATTCCTGATGATATTGAATATTATCATTCTTTTAAACTTCTGCCAAACTACTAGGTGGAAAAAAATCTAATTTTCATTCTTTTAAATTATGAACAATTTAAACATATAAAAAAGTGCACAGGAAAAATAAATACCCATGTACCTACCACTCCATTTTGCCATGTTTACTTCACATTTTGTTTTTAATAAAATATTATAAACTGTGAAGGCTCATTACCATCACATTCTCTTCCCTGGCTTTTGGAGGTCTCCTAAAGTAAGACCTGGGCGTGAGTTTGCAGTCTTGCAAGCACATGTCCATGCACTACTCCATTTTGTCTCTTGAGTTATTACTGAAGTTTCTTTTGAAGCTTTCTTTTCAGTGCATAGGTGTTTTGTACTTTTTGGTTTGCTTATTTTATTCCCTTTTTCATGATATGGCCTTTCCTCAGATATCTGATGATTTTATGATCTTGGGCTGTCTCCTGGTATTCAGGAGTTTGCAGCTAAAAGCTGAATGGAAGGCCGGGCGCTGTGGCTCACGCCTGTAATCCTAGCTCTTGGGAGGCCGAGGCGGGCGGATTGCTCAAGGTCAGGAGTTCAAAACCAGCCTGAGCGAGACCCCGTCTCTACTATAAATAGAAAGAAATTAATTGGCCAACTGATATATATATATAAAATTAGCCGGGCATGGTGGCGCATGCCTGTAGTCCCAGCTACCCGGGAGGCTGAGGCAGAAGGATCACTCGAGCCCAGGAGTTTGAGGTTGCTGTGAGCTAGGTTGACGCCACGGCACTCACTCTAGCCTGGGCAACAAAGCGAGACTCTGTCTCAAAAAAAAAAAAAAAAAAAAAAAAAAAAAAAAGCTGAATGGAGTCTCTGGGCTCATGAGTGAGGATGATGGGTTGCCACTATGCCATAAGCCCATCTATCTGGCTTGTTCAGTTGGGGACCTGCCCATCAGTCAACCAGATCTGTCTTCCTGGAGAAGACTCTTCAGTCTTGGAGGAAGGCGGGCCTGCTACCCACCTTGGAAAATAGGGGAGGCAGGGAGAGATTAGCAATTTTAGATGGAATCTGGGAAAGCCTCACTGAGAATGTGGTGTTTCCTGTCATGTTGAAAGAAAGGGAGGGTGTGACCATTTGGGCATCTGGGAAGAGAGCAGTACTGGCACAGTGGGGAGAAGAGCACTTGCTTCCTACGCAGATTCTTTTTTATTTGTTTTGAAAGTTTTAAATATTTTTCCCTACTCCATTGCTTGACTTTTAACTTTGTTTATAATTTCTTTTATCAAACAGTTTTTCTATTAATATAGTCAAATTTGCTTTTAAAAAAAATTATGACTTGATTTATTGCTTTATGAACCCCTTTTCTTACCCTCAGATTATAAAATCATTTTTCTATATTTTCTTTTCATATTCTTGTAGCTTTGTTTTTTCTATTTAGTTTTAAAATATACTTTGAATTCATTTTTTATGAAATCAGAATCTACATTTTTTCCTTTATGTATACTCAGTTGTCCTGGCACCATTTATTGCTAGTCCCTTCTCCTCACTGGTTTAAATATCCATGAACTTAATTTTATAACTGAGTCCATTTCCGAACTCTTTATTCTATTCTTTGGATCGGTTTGTCTATTCCTGTCCCACCACACTTTTAAAACCACTGAAGCTTTATAACCCCACCCCCATTATTCTTTTTAAAAATCCTCAGTTCATCTTTATTTTCTCTTCTGGATGAATATTTACATATATTTAAAGATTCATTCTGTTACTTTGAGTAAATTAATATCAATAATAATGCTTATAGGCTTTTTTTTCTTTTTCTTTTTCTTTTTTTAAGGCCTTACCTATAAGAAGCTAAACCGGTTAGATGAGGCTTTGGACTGTTTCCTGAAACTTCATGCAATCCTGCGAAACAGCGCCCAAGTTCTTTACCAGATAGCAAATGTGTATCTTATTTGAAAAACTTAAGGACAGTTATTGATTCATTCAATTGGTGATTGAGGATTAATTATTAAATAAGTTTAGTGAAGTAATTGATGAAGATAATATTTGAAGTAAGTGATGAGGATAATCTAACTAGCAGAGTAACGTGATAAAATATCATTTGAGTGATCCTGTTTTAGAAGATCATTTGCACTGTAAGAGGAATTAGTTAAAGGCTAAAGCTATTATTTATGAATTTTTGGAAAAAATAATTGAAGTAATGGAGTATGAAATTTTAGTACTCATGTCATTTATTGAAAGTCCATTAGATGCTTTAAGCCACTGTATTAATTCTGAGGCTTGTGGAAGGGTATCACTGAAGCACTAACTTACTAATTAATAGGAAAATATTATTCATTACTGATTAGTGCTACTGACTGAGTTTGGATAAGTCCTCTTATTTGTTTTAGCTGACATGTAGGTAACTCTCCAAAGATCCTTACCCTCCAAAATTGTGCAGTACTTTATATGAGCCCACTCATTAATTCCATTCATTCACTAGTCATTTATTCAATGTATACAGTGTATGCCAATGTTATGTTTAGAACTCTGGGGAATGTAGAACAATAAAACATTGCTCTCAGGTCAGTTACTTCAACTCTTAGCTTTCTTCAGTTTCCCCCACCACCACTTCACCCTCACCTTCAAATAGAAAAGCAGAAATTTGTTAATGTTTTTAATTTTAATTTCACATTAATTAAAAAGCACTTTAATTTCTCTCTTTATTTTAGTAAATTTTGACCATAACATTGGGAAAGGTTAGAATCATAGGTAGGTTTTTAAGTTATCTATCATCTTGATATAAATTTTATAAAAATATGTTTAGAAAAACATATATTGTGAGGTATACCTTCAATAATTTTAAGTTACTATCTGCAGTACTTTTGATAGAGATTAAAATTTTTTTATAAAAGAAACTTAGGTTTAGAGCAGATGGCATAGTTATTCCTTTTATTTTGTTTTGTTTATTTAATTTCTATGAAACTGCCAGTATCATGATCTTATACTACCTAGTTCATGATCAGTTCAGATCTAGTCAGGCAATTGATATGCTTAAGGCTGTTTGAATATATTTTATTTTTTTCTCATGGCATCACATTTATCATTAAAAACAGGAGACACCCTTTTTTTCAATAGAACTTTGGAAATTTTCATTTCATTGAGACTAATATAAAAATAAGTAGTAGTCAGTAAGTATTGGTATGAATCAATTATTTGAATAAATTCATATGACTTACTAGGTACTAGAGGAAGTTAAAAAAAACCTCCCTATCGTTAGGCTTATAATTTAGAGAAAACTCATAAGAAAAATACATGAAAACTGTTCCCTTAATATGCTGAGTATATTAGGAGAGATAAGGACAAATTTTCGGCAATACTTTGAATAATTCCACTAGAAATTTGGGAGTTGATCTTAGTGGATAATAATGAAGCAAAAGGGAAAGCAAGGTATATATAGGGAACAAGAGTGTTATATACAGTACTGATCCATTTCCCATCTTCACCCCTGAAGAAAGCCAGAGCAACCAGTATAAAATAGCATGTTTCCTGTAGGATAAGAAATATTTTTATTGGAATGTTGTTTTTAGGTTTGCTTATTGATTAATAAATTTAGAAAAATTTTGTTATCCTTAACTGACATTCCCAAAGATATGAATTAATGGAAGATCCCAATCAAGCCATTGAATGGCTAATGCAACTGATCAGTGTTGTTCCAACTGATTCTAGAGCTTTATCTAAACTAGGAGAATTATATGATAGTGAAGGAGATAAATCCCAGGCATTTCAATATTACTGTGAGGTAGGTGTGTTTTTTTCTATGTTTTAATATTTTATGAATTGTTGTAAAACAATAGCGGGTCTTTAAAAATTTAGAAAATCTTATTAGTTTTTAAATGAATAATAATTTATTTAAAATAAAACATTCTTAGAATATGAAGTTAGTTTTTGATTAATTTTAATAAAAAACAAAAGAGTATAAATTCCTTTTTCTTTTCATGATTTGCATCCCTTTTTGATTCTTTTAAATATTTAATTTGACACAGATATATGTAAATATATCAGAAATATTCATAGATAATTGAAAAATGTGTCAAACAAAGTACAGGTTTTCTAAATCTTGTATAGTTTCAAAATGTATAATTACTTATAACAGTTCATACTTTTTCATTAAAAAATTTTACATTGGATAAATTAATCCATTCAATAGGTAAAGTATTCAAGAAGTAAATTATATGTTGCCTTTAAAGTTGTATTGTCATTGTCATGTTCCCTATTTTTCTCAGTCATATAGGTATTTCCCCTCTAATATTGAAGTCATTGAGTGGCTTGGAGCCTATTACATTGACACCCAATTTTGTGAAAAAGCCATTCAGTACTTTGAAAGAGCTTCTCTTATACAGTAAGTAACTAGGATTTTATGTTCAGTTAATGTCTTATGTTGAGAATTTTTTTTATCCCTAGAATTAGTATCTGGTAGACCTAGTAAATTCAAGAACAGATATTAATGAACATTTATGAATTATTTTCTTACATTTTGTTTTATTTTACTTGGTCTTTGTTGTGATCAATGTTTCCCTTTGCATAGAATTTTTTAAATACCTTTTTAAAGGTACTTTTCTTTATGTATTATTCTTATTCACATCTCAGAAAACAATTATTATTTCTTTATTAATCAGAAAATGACTATCTCAGTCCTAGGACAAAGTTTTATTTCTGGAAGAGTCCTAATAGAAAAATGTTGTGTTTGTTTTAATGTACAATTGATATATTATATATTAAAAATTAACCTGTTTTAAGTGTCTTTAAGCACTTTTCAAACTCTTTCATACATGTCTGATTAAAAAGTATTGGAATATATCATTTTCTGTTTCGTATTTAGCTATATTGAATTTTAAGATGAAATATAACTTAGAATTATTTGAATGATAAAGGAATACATATTTAAATGATCTCTTTGTGGGATTTGTATTAGACAATTAATTTTTATGACATGGGTTTCACATAAATGTTTTGAGAATTATAAAACTATTAATAATTAGCAGCCTGGTTTCGTGGCTCATGCCTATAATCCTAGCACTTTGGGAAGATTGCTTGAGAGCAAGAGTTCGAGACCAACCTGAGCAAAAGGGAGACCTGTCTCTACAAAAAAAATAGAAAAATAGCCGGGTAAGGTAGCACGCATCTGTAGTCCCAGCTAATTGGGAGCTTGGGGCAGTAGGATCACTTGAACCCAGGAGTTTGAGGTTGCAGTGAGCTATGATGATGCCGCTGCACTCTAGCCCAGGTGACAGAGTGAGACCCTGTCTCAAAAAAAAAAAAACTAATTACCAAGGATAGGAGGATAGTTTTAGCTTAATTACATCTTTAAGATTAAAGCTACTTAGATAATACATCTTAAGCTTTTTTATTACACTTAATACTCTCTTAAACTTAGCCATTAATTAGCTCATGTAAGACCCTTCCTTCTTTGAGGCTCAGTCCACCACTGTTCCATCCTTGACTTCTATTTGTGGATGTCATATGTTGATACAACAGTCATCCCTTTGCCTAGTCTACATTATGTTCTTTCTCTCCATCCCACCAGTATTCTAGACTCATAAGTTTTGACCTCGATAACTAATTTAATCTACCCTCTCTGGAGTTCGGTCACCTAGATCCACCTGATTCTGATTATCACTAGCACATTTACACTAATAAAATTTTACATTATGATATCAAGTTATCAGAGTATAACCTCCTCTCTTTCCAACTTTCATACTCCCTAATTTCCAGTACGTTTTTCTTTGGTAATATTGAGATCTCTAACCTCTTGACCCACCTCTTCTCTTGTAGTCTCAGCCTCCTTCTGGCTTTCATTCTAAGCCTGTTCCTACTCAACTACTTAATTTATCACTTCTATTTCCTTTCTTGCTGACATCCTCAATTCCTTTTTCTCTCTTGCTTTGCTACCCAAATTGTTCCTAAAAATTCAGTTCTTGGGTTAATCCATTCATTCATTCCATTTCTATACACAGTCTGTGAAGCACTAACAGAGATAAATTATGTGACCAGGCAAATTGATGCCACACAAATCTGTGTTAGGTGAACACAGCTCATCAGTCTTAAGTGTTTCTTCCTCTCCTATTTCCCTCTCAAATCTACTCAGTTCTTCTCCCTATTTTATGCTTCAACTTCCTAGAAAATAGAAGCCTTTTGTAGAAACTCTCCTAACATTTCTTTCTCCCTACTTTCCTATGAATTTACTTTCACTTGTACCTGTTTTTGCCTTCTATCTCAGTTGCAGAAATATTTAATATACATTAATTACATTACCAGCCCTCTTTTGAGCATTTGTTTTCTGTACCGTATATCTTAATTTTCACTTTTTCTCTTTTTTATTAATATATGCTAAGTCTTTGTTATGTAAGTTTTACCTCTAATATAAAGATGTAAGCTCTTTGAGGATGGGAATGTTAGTTTTGAGGTCACATAGTTCTTTAAATATTCTTTACATATTCTATGTGGCATATAGTTGAATTAAGTTAAATTTCCTTTTATGATATTTTTTTACTATAGAAACTCCTCACCTTGCTGTATCTCTTAGATTTTTATGGTTCTTAGTAATCTTATATTTTTGTAATCGATTTAAACCTATACTATTGTTTTGTATATTCTGTATATTCATAAATCATGTCAAAAGACTTCAAGAAATCCTAGTCCTAACTGGTGCATTTAGTGTAATTCCATTATTGTGCAGCATTAGAGAATATTCTTTAATATTTATAATAATTATTATTATAAGTCACCATCAATCAGACTAACATATGCATTATGGGAATTCCAGAAGGGGAAGAGACAAAACAAGGAAGAGAGAGACTATTTGAATAGTGGCCAAACTTCCCAAATTTGAGGAAAGACATGGATCTACAACGTACTAAAACTTATGAGATGCAGCGAAAGCAGTCCTAAGAGGGAAATTTATAGCTGTAAAGACATTTTAAAAGAAGAAAGAGCTCAAGTCAATAACCTAAGGAATTAGAAAGAGAAGAGCAGGTTGGATGCAGTGGCTCACGCCTGTAATCCTAGCACTCTGGGAAGCTGAGGCAGGCAGATTGCTTGAGGTCAGGAGTTCGAAACCAGCCTAAGCAAGAGTGAGACCCCATCTCTACTAAAAATAGAAAGAAATTAATTGGCCAACTAATATATATAAAAAAAAATTAGCTGGGCATGGTGGCACATGCCTGTAGTCCCAACTACTTGGGAGGCTAAGGCAGTAGGATTGCTTGAGCCCAGGAGTTTGAGGTTGCTGTGAGCTAGGCTGATGCCACGGCACTCACTCTAGCCTGGGCAACAAAGTGAGACTCTGTCTCAAAAAAAAAAGTGAATGGAAAACAAGATACCCATATGCAAAAGAATGAAGTTGGACCCTTATCCATTACTTATGCAAAACATTAACTCAAAATGGATTAAAGACCTAAATGTAAGACATATATTAGGAAAACATAGGGGAAAATCTTGATGGCATTGGATTTTGCAATGATGTCTTGAATATGACACTTGAAAGTACAAGAAATAAATAGATAAATTATACTTCATCAAACTTAAAAACTTCTGCTTAGCAAAGGTAACAGAAGAGTGAAAAGACAACCCACAGAGTGGGAAAAATACTTACAAATCATACATTTGACAATGGATTCATATCTAAAGTATATAAAGAAATTCTATGACTCCTCAACAACAAAAAATCCCCAACCCAATTCAAATTGAGTAGAAATTGAGGCTGTCTTTGAAGCCATGAGGCTTCTACTTAGAAGGGAGATCCAGAAAAAAAAAAAACCCAGAAGAGTATTAACTTGTTCCCTAGGCTTTCCTTCCTTCAAATCTTGTTATTCTTAGATATTTTTAACAGAAGTCATTAGAAGTCCTGGTTATGGTTATTTATTGTAGAAAAGAATTCGAATAGACATTTCTCCAAAGAAGATATATAAATGGCTAGTAAATACATGAAAAGATGCTCACCATCATTAGTAATTTGGTAAATGCAAATGAAAACCACAATGAGATACTACTTCACATCTTTTAGGATAGCTGTTTAAAAAAAAAATAAGCTGTTGATGAGGACATGGAGAAATTGGAAGCTTTGTGCATTGCTGGCAGGAATGTAAAATGGTGTTTTATGCGGCCGGGCTTATGGCTCATGCCTGTAATTCTAGCAGGAGGATTGCCTGGCAGGAGGATTGCCTGAGGCCAGGAGTTCGAGGCCAACCTAAGCAAGAACAAGAACCCATCTCTACAAAAAAATAGAACAATTAGCGGGGTGTGGTGATGCACACCTGTAGTCCCAGATACTCAGGAGACTGGGCATGGGGCAGGAGGATCCCTTGAGCATAGGAGTTTGAGGTTGCTGTGAGCTATGATGACACCACTGAACTCTAGACCAAGCAACAGAGTAAGGATGAGACCCTGTCTCAAAAAAAAAAAAAAAAAAAAATGTATTTTATGGAAAACAGGAAGTTACTCAAAAAGCTAAATTTATAATTATGATGCAGCAATTTTACTTCTAGGTACATACCCAAAGAAATTGAAAGCTGAGACTCAAACCAATACTTACATGCAGTTAGGCATTCATAGCAGCATTATTTACAATAGCCAAAAGGTGGAAGCAACCCAAGTGTTCATCATCAATGAATGGACACACAAAAAAGTGGTACAGTAGTTTCCCTTATTCGCTGTTTTGCTGTCCCTGGTTTCAGTTACCCACAGGCACAGTACAGTAAGATATTTCAAGAGAGAGGGACCACATTCATATAACTTTTATTACAGTATATTATAATTGACCTATTTTATTGTTGTTAATCTCTTACCATGCCTAATTTATAAATTAAAGTTTATCACAAGTATGTTTGTATAGGAAAAAAACATAGAGGTTGGTACTATCTGTGGTTTCAGGTATCCATGGGGGGGGGGATCTTGGAACATATCCCCCATAGATAAGGGAGGACTGCTGTATATACCTGCAATGAAATATTATTCCTCTATAAAAAGGAAGTTCTGAGACATGCTGCAACATGGAGAGACCTTGAAAACATTATACTAAGAGAAAGAAACCAGACACAAAAGAACAAATATCATATGATTTCATTTATATGGAGAGTCTAAAATGGGTAAATTCATAGAGATAGAAAGTAGATTAGAGGTTACCAGGAATTTAGGGGAGAGAAATAAAGAGTTATTGTTTAATGGTTGCAGGGTTTTTTGATTGGTGTCATAAAAATGTTTTGGGAATACATGGTGGTGATGGTTGCACAACATTGTGAATATAATTAATGGCACTGAACTGTACACTTAAAAATGGTTAAAATGCCAAATATTATATATATTTTATAATTTTAAGAAATTAATATACTAAAAACTATTGTATACTTTGAGTGAATTGTATGGTATGTGAATGATATCTCAATAATTCAACTGTTAATAAAAAGGATACCTGTATGATTTCATTCATTAAAGTTCAAAAACAGGCTAGATTGACAGTGTTAGCAATCAGTATAGTAGTTTTCTTTATAGAGGAAGGAGGGTAATATTGGTATTCAGAAACATAACTAAGTAATAACAGCATATGGAAAGTACAGTGCTAAGAGATTCCAACAGTCTAATGCAGTCTGGCATAGAAGAGTGTAAAGAGATTAGAATGAGCCTCCAAGCAGAGGCACTGGTGTATGCCAAAATCAGGAGTCTAGCAAGTGTTGTGAATACAGGGACATTCCTGTTCCTGTTTGAGTTCACCATAACATGACATGTTAAGCAAGGCATGATGGAAGATGAGTTGGAGAGGTAGAAAAGCACTAGAAAGTAGATAAACTGGGTTGGAATATTGGATGTGGCATGTAGGTGGAGGAGAGGTGACAGATGTTAAGGAGGGAAGTAATGTGGTTAGATATTTTATTTAGATCACAGTGGGTGGCCGTGTAGGCAATGGATTTAAAGTTAAGTAACTTGCCCAAGTAGCAGGGCTGTGATTTAAAGCCAAATCTGTCTGATTCCAAAGCTAAATTTTCCATTAAGTAGAATAGAAACTCAGGCTTTCTTTGAAACCATAAGGTTTCTACTTAGAAGGGAGATTCAAAAAAATGAGAAAAGTATTAAATTGTTCCTTAGGTGTTTCTTTCTTCAAATCTTGCTATTCATCTTGCTTTTAACAGAAGTCTTTAGAAGTTCTGATTATGGTTTTTTTAGTTTAGAAAAGAATTTGATTTCTTTTTAAGGGGAAAAAAGAATTTTTTTTACTTTCTCTTTAGTTGAAGCCTGTTTGTTCAAATGCAGGATCAAAAGTTGCTGCTCAGGCACTAAATTTGCAAGCCTAAGAATTATCATTAAAGATTATGGCAAAAGTAAAGACCATGTTTGAAACAGAATGCAGTGGTTTTTAACCAAACAGGTTAAGTGGGTCTCATAAAAATATCTAAGTAAATGCATGAACCAGATGAACTTTGAAGGACTCTTAAATTTAAGTGTAACTATAACAAGTAATAGTGAAGGAAATTATATATTTGCTATTTTCAATAATAAAAATGATCTAACAGAAGGTCAGAAAATAATTGAAAAATAGGATAGATATACAGCTTTATAAAACTGTTTGAACATCACAGATTATTTTTGTTTCATTTCTAATTTCATCTGATTAATTTCTTTTATAGGCCTACACAAGTGAAATGGCAGCTGATGGTAGCTAGTTGTTTTAGAAGAAGTGGTAAGTGCTTTAATTTTATTCATTTTTAAGATATTTTGCCTCTTTCCTTCTTTTAGGTAATTATGCATATAACTGTGTTCCAGTTGCCTATTTATTAAAACATTAACTTTTGGCCGGGCGCAGTGGCTCACGCCTGTAATCCTAGCACTTTGGGAGGCCGAGGCGGGCGGATTGCTCAAGGTCAGGAGTTCGAAACCAGCCTGAGCAAGACCCCGTCTCTACCAAAAATAGAAATAAATGAATTGACCAACTAAAAATATATATACAAAAAATTAGCCGAGCATGGTGGCGCATGCCTGTAGTCCCAGCTACTCGGGAGGCTGAGGCAGTAGGATCGCTGAGCCCCGGAGATTGAGGTTGCTGTGAGCCAGGCTGACGCCACGGCACTCACTCTAGCCTGGGCAACAAAGTGAGACTCTGTCTCAAAAAAAAAAAAAACATTAACTTTTGATAACTATAAATATATGAAGCATTACATGAAAAACGTAATTACTATACCCAAAAAGTTATGCTTACAAATTAGGTATTAATTAATGTATTCCCATCCCTCTCTTAAAAACAGATTCATGTGGTAATATACATAACATTAACATTTGTACCCCCATAATATGCTGAAATAAAAAAAAAAACAGTTTCATTATTTTCCAAAGTTAACATGTAATTATTTGTACAAATTTACCACAGAAAAATGTATATAGAGGCCTTCTGTATATATACTGTTTTTCTATTTTCTACTCACTTGTTTATAAATGTCCTGTGTGCTCAGCCAAATTGATGAAACTAGCTCACACCTGAAAAGCCTAAGAAAAGCTCAGACTAGGACAATTGGGACTTTATGTTTTTTATATCAACGATCACTAGATTATCTTGGTTTGTGTTTTTGTTACTGTTTTTATTACATTCTGTACTGATGGCACATGTCCTGGAGGATAGAGATGCTGTTAGTTTTAGAGGAACTGTGAAGCGAATGATATGCTTGCAGTGTCAGAGATTAAGCTAGGAGATAGATGCTAAAAAACTTATAATTTGTCTTGTAGCACACCAAAATGACCCAGGAAAAGAAATTCTAAGGGAAGCACAAATTTTGAAAATGTTGACAGTGTGTTCTCACCCAGTCTTGTAGGAGGTTTCTTTCTTTATCTCTGTGAGCATCTTCAGAATGGCATCAGAAGTGTTTGAATACATACTCAGTGTAGTCCTCAAATCATTTTAGGGGTGATCTTTACCATTACAATAATTCCTGTTGGATATACAACATGACTATACCATATACATTTTATTTATATCAACATGAGTTCTTAATTCTCTGTGTTCATTTCTATATCAGTCATATATGTAAAATGTACATATATATGAGTTATTCTCATGGTTTAAAAACATGGCCTGCTTGAGTTATGGAAGTGCAGATTAGAAGCAGCACCTGTCGGGTGGTAGGTGCTTCCTATCTCTATTTCATTTAGGTCTCACAACAACTCTTTGAAGGATTAGAATAGCTGTCCCTCTTGTACAGCGAGGTCCAGAGATATAATAACTTGTTTGCTGAGATTTTAGCAAAGATCTTTAACCCAAACTCATTTTTTCTATTTTTTGGCACTATGTGAAACTAAAATTATTTTGTTATTAATACAAAACAAATTGCTTCCTATAAACTTTTTAATGTTCAAAAAAACTGTTAAGTAAATAATTTCATATTTTCCAAATGGATGACATTGAAATTACTACTAGTATATTACTTAAATTATTTTAAATGTGTCAGTTGTTCATCTGGAATAATCTTTTTTTAGGAAATTGAATGGTTCTTAATTTTTGCCACTAAAATGTTTATTTTAAGAAATGAGCCAAGGCCAGGCGCGGTGGCTCACACCTGTAATCCTAGTAATCTTTGAGGCCGAGGTGGGAGGATCGCTCAAGGTCAGGAGTTTGAGACCAGCCTGAGCAAGAGGGAGATCTTGTCTCTACTAAAAATAGAAAGAAATTAATTGGCCAACTAAAAATATATAGAAAAAATTAGCTGGGCATGGTGGTGCATGCCTGTAGTTCCAGCTACTTGGGAGGCTGAGGCAGAAGGATTGCTTGAGCCCAGGAGTTTGAGGTTGCTGTGAGCTAGGCTGACACCATGGCACTCTAGCCCAGGCAACAAAGTGAGACTCTGTCTCAAAAAAAAAAAAGAAAAAAAAGAAATGAGCCAAGCACAGTAGTTCACATCTGCTGTCCCAGCTACTCAGGAGACTGAGGCAAGAAGATTGCCCAGGAGTTTGAGGCTGTAGTGCGCTATGATCACACCTGTGAATAGCCACTGCACTCCCTGGGTAACACAGCAAGACTCCATCTCGGAAGGAAGGAAGGAAGGAAGGAAGGAAGGAAGGAAGGAAGGAAGGAAGGGAGGGAGGGAGGGAGGGAGGGAGGGAGGGAGGGAGGAAGGAAGGAAGGAAGGAAGGAAGGAAGGAAGGAAGGAAGGAAGGAAAGAAGTGAAACTAAGTTTCAGCCATCACCCTTTTACTTCTGCTCTAATCCTTTTTCAAATTTATTTTTATCTTATTTTTCTTCCAGAATACATATTGAGAATGGTGTATATATGCTTCTGGCAAACATGAAATCTTTCTACTAAACTCTTAAGTGTACCATTATATTGAATTAAAACTAATATTTTTCTGAATCCTATTAGTTTCCATATTTTACTAATGTTTTATATTTTTCTTTTTTACTTATAGGTAACTATCAGAAAGCATTAGATACTTATAAAGATATTCATAGAAAATTTCCAGAAAATGTCGAATGTAAGTGACATTATATTTTAAAACTTTGAAGTTATAGATTTCTCACATTTTATGTTCTAATATATAATTATAATTGCAACTGTACTTGCATACATAAATGCCAACCTGTAATTTGTGGTATATATTTTTAAATGTTTATATGATCAGAAAATTTGACTAGTAAGTGCACATTTTTATAGTACTAATCGTTAATGGATTTAAATGTACCACTAAATTCTGTTTTGAAAAATGTAACAGATTGAACATGTGTTTTCTTATACTACAAACAGAAAGACATTTTATAAGAAGTACAAATGTACAAGAACAAAGAGATGATTAAATTTGAGAAACTTTTTGCTTAGCAGATTAGAAAAAACTGCAGGTGTAGGTAATGGATAAGTCAACAGGAAGCAAAACAATTCCTAACATAGAGCCACAGGAGGGGGCTCAGCACAGTGGCTCATGCCTGTAATCCCAGCTACTTTGGAGGCCCAGGCGTTAGGATCGCTTGAGGCCAGGAGTTCGAGACCAGCCTTGGCAACCTAGTAGAAACCACATCTCTATAAAAAATTTAAAATAAAAGAATCAGCAAGATGAGGTGGCATGCACCTGTAGTTCCAGCTATGCGAGAGGCTGAGGCAGGAGGATGGCTTGAGCCCAGAAATTTGAGGTTACAGTGAGCTGTGATCATGCCACTGCACTCCAACCTGGGAGACAGAGTGAGACCCCATCTCTACAAAAAAAATTTTAAAAGCTCAGGAATTGAAGGTATCAGAAATTGTAGGTGTGCTGACCAGTGCTGAAAAGAAAAGGGTTGGCTGAAACTCTGTATAAGGAACAGCTAGATTTCCAAATCACCTACCTAAACTGTACTGCAGGAATTTAGGCAAAATGCAATGATGATGTTGGTAGATGACATGGAGAGAGAGATTTGGTTAATTGTAAAGGTAGGAAAAAGAGAATAATAACTTGGATATTTAATTAATTGGATATAATTTCAGGATAAAGTGAGAGAGAAAATACAGGAGAAAGAATTTGGAGGAAATGATGTCAGTTTTGGGTAGATTTTCTTTGAGATACCATGGATGTCTGGTAGAAATATCCAGTCAGTCTATTTTAGCAAAGCTGCCATAATGCATAGAAAGTCATGTTCCGGCCGGGCGCAGTGGCTCACGCCTGTAATCCTAGCACTCTGAGAGGCCAAGGCAGGCAGATTGCTCAAGGTCAGGAGTTCAAAACCAGCCTGATCGAGACCCAGTCTCTACTAAATATAGAAAGAAATTAATTGGACAACTAACAATATATATACAAAAACTTAGCCGGGCATGGTGGCACATGCCTGTAGTCCCAGCTACTCAGGAGGCTGAGGCAGGAGGATCACTTGAGCGCAGGAGTTTGAGCTTGCTGTGAGCTAGGCTGACGCCACGGCACTCACTCTAGCCTGGGCAATAAAGTGAGACTCTGTCTCAAAAAAAAAAAGAAAGTCATGTTCCTTTACTCTCTCTAGTAAAGAGTTTGGAGTTATATACTAATTTTAAATTATCAGAAAACAGACTAGTTGAAGTTTGCAAAAGGATGAACTATCTCAGGGAAGTTTATAAGGTAAGTAGAAGGGCCAGGAGTATAACCATGCAGTATGCTAATGTTTAATTGGAATAGAAGAAACAGTAAAGAGACAGAGAAGGAAGATCAGGGAAATAAGAAAAATGATGTCCCAGAAACCAAGGGAGAATTTAAAGAAAGATATGATAGTTTGTGAAGTGAAAACTGTATAAAAGTTAAGAATTGGAAGAAAGCCATTGACTTTGGAAGGTCCCCGGGGAAATAGTGGAGGCAGAATTGCAATGGGTTTGAAATGTGAATGGAAGGTGAAGAAATGGGCCACTTTTGTAGAATTTGTAGTTTAAGGAAGGAGAAGGGAGGTGACATCTGAAGAATGTAGCAGGGTCTAGGGAAACTTGGTTTTTTTTTTGTGTTTTTTTTTTGAGACAGAGTCTCGCTTTGTTACCCAGGCTAGAGCGAGTGCCGTGGCGTCAGCCTAGCTCACAGCAACCTCAAACTCCTGGGCTCAAGCAATCCTCCTGCCTCAGCCTCCCGAGTAGCTGGGACTACAGGCATGCGCCACCATGCCCGGCTAATTTTTTCTATATATATTAGTTGGCCAATTAATTTGTTTCTATTTATAGTAGAGACGGGGTCTCGATTTTGCTCAGGCTGGTTTCGAACTCCTGACCTTGAGCAATCCGCCCGCCTCGGCCTCCCAGAGTGCTAGGGGGAAACTTGTTTTTTAAGGATGAGAAGATGTGAACATTTCTGCTACCTAATGAGAATGATCTAGAAAAAAGGGAGAAATTGAAAATATGCCAGAGAAGAAATATTGATGGAAGAAGGTTTAAGGGAATGGAATTAACAGGACAGGGTGGGTAGCTTAACATTTGAAAAGTGCTGGGATATTTCTCTGATAAGATGATATTTAAAACCAGCCTGAGCAAGAGCGAGACCCCGTCTCTACTAAAAAATAGAAAGAAATTAATTGACCAACTAAAAATATATAGAAAAAAATTAGCTGGGCATGGTGGCACCTGCCTGTAGTCCCAGCTACTTGGGAGGCTGAGGCAGAAGGATTGCTTGAGCCCAGGAGTTTGAGATTGCTGTGAACTAAGCTAACGCCACGGCACTCTAGCCCAAGCAACAGAGTGAGACTCTGTCTCAAAAAAAAAAAAAAAAAAAAGGAAAAAAAAGAAAGAAAAAAATTAGCCTAGGAAAGCAAGTGAAGGACATTTTATCAACATCGTTTTAGACCAAGAACAGTACCAAAGGCAAGCCACACACTTCTCTCTTGGCAAATACAAGGTCTGGATAGATCTCTCCTCATTTTAGCCTAAGTAAGAGGAAAAAAGTCAGCATGGAGTTATGAAAAAATGCTGTTTCACAAGGAAATATAAATAATTTTTATGACCCAGAGAAATAGAATAGTCCAAAAAAATTATTGTAGGAACCAGAAGAAAATGTACAGAACTATTTGGCCCCTTCTGTAAGAATCAGAGAACACATGATGATCTCTGCCTCAGAGGCAGAAAGTCACAAGCTGAGATGAAAAGATATTAGGATAATATAAAATAAGGGGGGGATTATAATAGGATGATAAATAAGAAAAGATTATAGGGAAACTAAAAATATATAGCAGAATTAAAATCTACCTGAAGACACTAAAAGAGCAGAAAATCAAATTAGTAATTAGAAAACTGGTTAGTTCTTCCAGAATTCAGAGAAGAGAACAAAAATTGAAGAAGAAAATTTGATATATAAAGAAGATAAGAGAGATACAACTAAGAATTATAAATGTTGCCAGGGAATAAACCGCAATACTTGCAATAAAATAAAAAATGAAAGACATAGTAGAAGCAAACATTCTAGAACAGAGATAAAACCCTGTTACCGGCAAAGGAAGAAAAATTGGACAGTTAACAGCAATACTGAACACCGAACACTAAATACCAAAGGCAGTGAAACAGTGTCTCTACAGTTTCAAGAATTTCTTTACTTCTGCATGTAAAAAAACATAAAGATATTCTTAGATATATAAGGGCTTAGAAAATACACGTATTTCCTCTTCTTGGGGAAACAAAAAGTTGACTTGAAAACTTAATTTGGAAGTTCAATGGAAAATTGAATCAAACTTTAGCACTTAAACAGGAAAATGTTTTTATGTCAGAACAAGTAGAGAGAGTAGAAATTAATTTAACATGAAGTTAATTCTAAATAATTATAAAGTCTAATTTAAGTGGTACTTGTGATGTGGGGTGTGAAAAAATACCATTTAATCTTGATGCTGGTAGGAAAAAAAATTATAATACCAATTTTCCCTATTGTGTGAGCAGCATTCTACCCTTAAGGAAAAGAAAGCTGTGAGACTTCTTATAAACTTCTGCTGGGAGTGTAAACTAATGCACTAATGTTCCTGGAGGGCAGATATTTAATACATATCAAGAGCCTCAAGATGATCATATTGTTTGGGTCCAACGATTCTACTATTAAGTCATTTATCCCAAGGATATAAAGAGGCACACACATATTTAGAAACAACTTTAATGTTCAATAAAATAAATAAAATGATGGCATCTTGCAAAATATTTTGCAAGCATTAGAAACTATTCTTTGAATTTAACCTGTGATTATTCTCTTGAAAAGAAAAAATGTAGAAAGAAATATATAAAAGAAAAATGTAGAAAGAAATATATAAAAATGTTTAATTTTTGTCTCTGGGTGGAAGGTTAATGAGTAACTTTTATTTTTTCTTTGTACCTTTACATGTTTTACATGACCTGCAGTGCTGTTGTATTGAGGGAAACAAATCATTTTAAAATGAGCTTATAAAAACATTTTTAAAGTAATTTAGACCACAAATGGCAGAGGCCATTCTCATAAATGTAAAAACAGAATTATTATGGTTTGTAGCATCCACTGTATGTTTTTAAAAGTTTGCTAATTATAGCAATACTGTCTTGAACAAAAAAGCAAATTCCAAAAGACTGTATGTAGAATAATACCATTTTTATAAGAACCCATGGCAAGCAAAACTAAACAATATGTTATTTGGTGATATGTATATAAGTGATAAAAGGGTTTTTGTTGTTATTTTGTGCAAGGAAATGATGAATGTGAAAAATTGAGGGGTGGAAGTATGGGAATGGATAGAAGGAACGCATAGGCAGAGAGAGGTAGGGTATTGAAATGTTCTAGTTTGTAACCCAGATGGTGATTCATAGGTGTTCATTTCCACCCTTTGTTGTAATTATTTTATATATATTTGGTGTCAACTGCAAGCCCAATGACTGTAAAATATATCTTTTTTTACATTCCCAATGCTTTGCATATAGTGTGGATAATAGTTATTAAAATGAATTTACTAACAGTAAAAATATTTATTATTATAATATGTACAGACTATCTACATTTTTTTAAACCTAGTCTCCCTTACAACTCTTTGTATTAATATGTATTTATAAAACTATCACAGAACATTAACAAATGTTGCATCTGAATTTTATGTTCTTTCCCAGCAGTGTCCTATGCCATGTTCCTTCTAGGATCTGGCAGTGTGAGGACAGACATGTAGAGAGATTTTCTTCAAAGCCCCTTCCAAGGAAATCAGTTCACCCAGGTCTAGAGATTGCAAAGTGCAATTATTTGTCAGAAGAGAAACGCTATTTGTGAGCAGCATTCCTACCTGTGTCCCAAAAGACTGAGTTCATTGATTTGCTGAACTTTCAACACTGTGCATATATTTGTTCCTAAATGTATTTTTCACAATTTAGGTTTGCGTTTCTTGGTTCGTCTCTGCACAGATATTGGATTAAAAGAAGTTCAAGAATATGCCACAAAACTCAAGAGGTTGGAAAAGATGAAAGAAATAAGGGAACAGGTATCTCATATGGGCCCCAAACTGCTATCTGTTAATTTTCAAAACGTTGCCTTCTATACCTCAAATGCATGATGTTAGGATCTTCTGTCAGAAAACACAGTCGGAATTTTTTTCTGCTCTGGCATAATGAGAGGAATAACTAAAATTCTAGTTTTAGGATAAAATTCTGGTAAAAATGGGTTCCCAGTAGGAGGAAGTGCAATAGATTCTGTAGTCTTTATTAGGTAGCTACTAACAGGCAAATAATTATAATTTTCCAGAACTTGAAATAATTACAGGTTAATTTGAAGACTTAATTTTAATTGGAGATTCCTGTGGCCCATGAGAGGCAATTATTTGTCTACAACAGTAGTCCTTTTTTTTTTAAGCTATTTCCTAATATAGTAGAACATGGTTAATATTAATAATATGACATTTCAATGTTTCATGCAATATGTAGAATAACAATGTTATTTTTACTTCTTTAAAAAAATAACCTTTCCTAAGTTTGAGCCTACACTGTTTAAAAATTTAATATGATTACCTGCCTTTCATAAAAAGAAAATATGTTGTTGAAGCTTATGTTGCTATATTGGAAATAACAATTCGGAGTGAGGAATTAAATTGGTTCTTTTTCTTATTACATTGTGCAAATATAGTGACAAAGTACTTTGTCAAGAATTTAATTATCTTGAATATAGAAAAAATCTGAACTCACTATTTGCTTTCAAAATGTGGTTATCTTATTTTTACTTGTAAAATGTGTCTTGGTTATTCTCTTAAAAGTATCAGTTGTAAAAGGACATGAGAAAAGGTAGGCTTTTACTTTGAAAGACCTGTAAAATATCAAGTTGGAATGAAAATGCCATGCTAGCCGGGCACATTGACCCATGCCTGTAATCCTAGCACTCTGGGAGGCCGAGGTGGGCGGATGGCTCAAGGTCAGGAGTTCGAAACCAGCCTGAGCAAGAGCGAGACCCTGTCTCTACTAAAAATAGAAAGAAAATAATTGGCCAACTGAAAATATATATTAAAAAAATTAGCTGGGCATGGTGGTGTGTACCTGTAGTCCCAGCTACTCGGGAGGCTGAGGCAGAAGGATTGCTTGACCCCAGGAGTTTGAGGTTGCTGTGAGCTAAGCTGACACCATGGCACTCTAGCCCAGGCAAGAGAGTGAGACTCTGTCTCAAAAAAATAAAAATAAATAAAATCCCATGCTAGCATATATAGGTAAAACCTACTGTAATGACCAATTTAATACCATGTATCAAATACTAATTGAATTAGGTAACTTGTATGAAAACTTTGCAAAATGTAAACTGGTATAAATGGAAGTTCAAATGATCATAATTGTCATCATAATCACTATTAAATGTGTTTCATTATAAAGATTCAAAAAGAAGTATATATTTCAAACCAAGAATATTCTTTGGAACTCAATTCATTATGTAAATTACAGTAAAAAGTCAAATTCTTCACACTTCACAAGTTTAAGCATCAGCAGTTTAAGTTAGTTATACTAAACAGTGAACACAAAACTACTGCAAATATGGATCTTGCATAATTTGCTTCTTGCAACTTACAGTCTTAAGATGATGTATACGTTAGCACATCAGATTTATTAGATTTCCAGTGTTGACCCCTTTTAAACAATAAGAAGTTTAAAACTCCCCGGAGAGCTTCCTTGAAGCCAGTTCACAAAGGATCTTAGCTCAAGCTTTAGGAAACACTTTTTTAGTGTATGTGCTGCCAAATTGAGCATAAAGCTTTAGGAAATATTGATTCCTCGGAATTCCTGGGAAATACACTTGAAGGGATAAAGACCAAAACATCCCCTCTTAAAGAGATTCACAATTTTCATAATTTTTTTGTAGTTTACTATTAATTTAATTTCTTCTTTACTATTAATTTAATTTCTTCATTCTTGGTTGTTCCAGGAACTCCCCCCATGTCAAAAATCCAAGGATGCTCAAGTCCTGATACCAAATAGAGTCATATTTGCATGCACATTCTCCCATGTACCTTAAATCATCTCTAGATTTTTTATACTACCTAATACTATGTAAATGCTATGTAAATAGCTATTATACTCTAATTTTATTTATTTTTTATTGTTGCATTGTTACTTTTTTTTTTTTTTTTTTTTGAGACAGAGTCTCGCTTTGTTGTCCAGGCTAGAGTGAGTGCCGTGGCGTCAGCCTAGCTCACAGCAACCTCAAACTCCTGGGCTCGAGTGATCCTTCTGTCTCAGCCTCCCGAGTAGCTGGGACTACAAGCATGCGCCACCATGCCCGGCTAATTTTTTTTTATATATATATCAGTTGGCCAATTAATTTCTTTCTATTTATAGTAGAGACGGGGTCTCGCTCTTGCTCAGGCTGGTTTTGAACTCCTGACCTTGAGCAATCCGCCCGCCTCGGCCTCCCAAGAGCTAGGATTACAGGCGTGAGCCACAGCGCCCGGGCCATTGTTACTTTTATTAGCTTTTTTCCAAATATTTTTGATTCACAGTTGGTTGAATTTGCAGATGCAGAACCCTACAGATATGGAGGGTTGATGATAGTGATTTTCTGTTGATATAAATCCTTATTTAATCTGCATCCAGACAGGTTAGTAACTCCTACCAGGAATTAAAATGTTCCTTGCCATCAGCCTGTGATAATTGGAGTGAAGGGTAGGGTGTGAGAATAGCGCCAAAGTGTGGTCTGTGGACCAGTACAGCCTCGGAATCACCTGAGAGTTTCTTAGTGTTGAAAGCTTTTAGCCCCACCCCAGACTTACCCAAACCCACCCCAGATTACAACGTTTGGTGTCTGGACCAGGAATCTGTGTGTGTGTTAACAAGTTTTCTAGATGATTTTTATAGGTTGCCAAAATTTGAGAAGCATTTAAACTTTATACCCCCAAAGGGTCACTTTGATCAAATACCAGCTCAGGATATAGGTTCTGACTTAAGAGGGAAAAGTAGACATGAAATAAATCAGGCTATGGATTTTTTTTTAATTGTTTAAAAATGGAAAAAGATTTGTGTAGACTTAAGAGAGGAAGATAAACCCATTCAGGTTTATGTGGGTCAGGATAATTGTATCTCCCTGAGCTCCCAACTCTTAGTTTAAAAATGTTAAAAGTTTTATATAAACAGATTTTTGAGAGAAACTAGTTCTCTTTCTGGAACTATTATAGAAAGGAAGATTGTTCTTTCCATTGTGCTTGGTTGTTATTTCAGTTCCAGAAGAGTAGTTTGTGACATGTATGATCATATGTTCATATTTAAGAGTAGGCTTAAAGGGAAAAAAATGTTTATTTTCTCTCTGCCAACATTTATTTATTTAATTTGTTTCACTATTTTACTTGTATCTACTTTGCTTCTCTATTCTATAACTTCTTCTCTCATCTTTTTCCAAAGTGGGAATGACATCATATATTTTTCAGAATAGCAATACCATCTTTTAAAAATGTTATTAAAATAAATCTTCTTTTAAAAATTCAGGCAGGTCATTTTTATAAATAATTTTTAATTCAAATAAAAATTTACCATTAAATGTGGTCATTTTACCACTTAGACATTGCTTTTAGCATCTTATCCAAATACATGCAAACATATATTGATATGTATATTTTTGAAATGAGACTTTTTCAACAAAAATGGGATTTTTACAAAAATCCTGTCTTATAGCCTTTTCCTTCCATTTAGCAAAACAATATGGACAGCTTTCCATGTCAGTAATACAGATTTGTGTCTTTTTTTTTTGTTCCATATTCAGTGTGACTTGAGGCAGATTCATTGTTGATACAAAAATTCTCACACTTAAGCAAAACACAAAAGAACCCTAAAAGGTAAAAAGAAATTGGAGAATATCACAGCATAGAGATATTTCTTATGCTTTGAGGGTGGGTTTGGATCTAAGAAACTAGGCTGTTGGACAGATCTTAGGGGTTTTGTGAGATTTAATAAGGCCTTTAGTTTAGAAGTTGAATTTCAAAAGCCAGTTTACCTTTTCCCTAACCCTCAAATATTAATAGTTCAGGTCCAACTATTATAGATTAGGGCTAGTGCAGGAAATGGCCATTTTTAGATTCCCCTTCTCATGCACTCCTCCCTTAAATTAAGTATTTTGTTTAAGCCCTAAACCTTCATGTCAAGAAAATACTGTTTGGTTTTTGAGTTGTTTGTGTAAGCAAAGGTAACTGTACTTTTAAATTAAAGTGCCACTTTGGTATTCTCAAGAGTCTTGGAGGGCAAGCTTTGAATCCTTTGCTTACAAAACAACTCAGTCTGTTTTTCTGTAGAATCAACTCTCAGGTCTGATGAATTTGTCCTAAGGGTCACATGGTAATGTTAATTTTAAAAATCAACCTCTAGTTATATTCAACTTTGAAGGAATATTGTTTATTCTTCTAAACTTGTCTTCTTACTGCTCTAGCGCATAAAGTCGGGCAGAGACGGCAGCGGAGGCTCCCGAGGCAAAAGAGAGGGGAGTGCCAGCAGTGGTAAGTGTCTCTCGGTTCCCTAAAAGGCTGGGTCTGACAGATTTCTGGCCCACGGGCTTCTAGAAACATCTTGAAATAATCTAAAAGTGTCCTTTGTCTGTCTGTTTTATACACAGTAAAACTTCACTTACTCTAATTAATTTGGTAAGCAATCTGATATGTAAATGAGTATAAATGTTAAGCAGATTTCAGTTTATAAATAACCATGCCTGTTTCTGTGAATTGGTTAATTCATGAGTTTTTTGTTTATTAATCAGCCTGTCAGGTTGGACACATTATCATTGATGGGCATACTGATGTGGTTTTACTGTGTTACACTTTTAAATTTTCCATTTGAAGGAAGTACCATGAGAAGTAGGATGGTCTTCTAGAACATTGACGGCCCCAAATCTTTAGTCTGACTTTTAGTGTAGCAATAGTGCCAATCTAGGAGTTAGGAGACATGGTGCAAGTCCCAGTCTTGATCATGACAACATATATATGTCTTTGGGCGCACAATGCTGTGGGCTTTCAGTGATTCTAAAGTTCTTTACATCTCTAAAATTCCTTCGCTCTGTGACTTCTTGTGATATCATTACGTAATACATTTTATTTAGTTTTCTGCCCCTTCTCCCCATGAACAAAAATCTACTTTCTTTCTCTACTACAGGCAGATTGTATAAATTAAACTTAGTAGAAATTTGGTGATTTTAAAGAAGCTGATTGAAAAAATAAAGGCCAAATTGGGATCTATAAATACACCTACATCTCTCCTATCCATACTAGCACTCTCATGCATCTATCATCCAGCTCCACGTGACTACCCAGCTGCACTCTGTCTTATCTCTTTGTGATCTAGGAGTCAGGACAAAGACAAATTAGCTCTTAGTTTAGGTAAGCCTTTCTTTCATTTACACGTTTATTAGATGTACACTGTGTGTGCCAAACACTGTGCCAAGTGCCAAGGACGTGGGGACAAATACAGCGTGGTTCCCATGCTTCAGAAAGTTAGAATCTAGTTGGAAAGACACACATGTTTCCAATGCTGCTGTGAGTGCTGCCATGATAGAGAAATGCACGTGTGTTTTCTAACTTCCCTACGGATGGAAACTGCAGCTGAGACAAAGACTCTTTCTTGAATTCAGGGATCTGCTTTGCTGGGCATGTGTAGGCAGTTAGAGGCATCAACGGCATGTAGTTTTAGCCAGACCGCTTGATTCCCCAAGGGTCAGTCCAGCATCTGCGTCTGAACCTCGTAGTCCTGTCCTGTTTACTTAGGCACAGGAGGCATTACCCAGGGCTTGAGAACTTCGTAAAAGCGGCATTGAGTCCGAGTGCCAAAGGGTGTCTGCCACATCAAGGAGCAGTCACTTCTACCTCTTCAGCCTGTGTGGTCTTGCTGGACGCTGCTGTCTTCTTGCTGTCCCCTGACCCCAGGTATCTTCTTCTGCCACATACACACCTCCCCCAAACTCATGCTTGACTAGATCCATTTGACCATCTGAGGTTACATTAAATCTGAGACATCTGGCCCCAGCAATTCTTCATAAGCCAAAGACAGCTATATAGACCCACAACCCCTTACCTAAAACCTCTGAGGCTGGGTGTGCTGTAGAATCAGAACTTTTTGGAGTTATGATGTATTAGCCATGTATCACGTTATCCATGTAAAGCATCTCGTAGTGAAACGTCGTTCCTTGTTAATGCAGTGAAACATGAATATTTAAACTAAGGATAAATGAAAACTAAAAATACCTTCATTCAAGTCAAGTTTTATGCCCAAGAAATTCATGTATTGCCACCTGAAAACTTGGCTTTCAGAGCTCTTTGGAATTGCTTCTTGGCCTTTTGGCTAAGACTAAGTGCAGAGCTCTTTGGAGTTTGGAATTGTAGATGAGGGATCATGAATCTATACCAGAAATGTTCTTAACAGCCAAAAAGTCAGAAGACAAGGCATTGTGCATCAGCTAAAAGAAACTCTAGAAGGTTCACCAAACCAACTTGATGCTACTTGCTCTTCGGAGCCAGGAAATATGTGATATGAGCTCTCTTGAAATTGAGCGTCCCCTTTAAGGAGTAATTGTCTTAACCCCTCAGGAAGTACTAATTATTTATTAAAATTCTAGGAGCAGTTCACTACCCCTCAGGATCCTACACTTTCCTCTGAAAATCTTAAGTTCTTAATAAGCAACCAGTTCCTTCTAAACATTAGCAAACTAATGTTAAGTTCTCAGAGCTGTCCCTCATAGTTCATAAGCTTATGAAATCTCTCCCTTAAACCATAAGCTTATGAAATCTCTCCCTTAAACCTGAGCCTCAGTTTCCCGATGTCTTCACTCTGATAATCTGTCTCAGACAGCAGGACCTCCCAGAGCATGCTAGAGCATGCCTTAGTCACTGCTGAATAGTGTGGCCCTGCCCCCAAGTCCAGAGGATGGTGTACAGGGTCCCACTCCAAGAAAGTATCCCTGGGAAGACTGGCGGCTATCTCTTGGAAACATCAGATGCATTCCAGATCCTCTGGGGTGAGGAATCGCTTGGCCTCCCTGGCGACCTTTCCCGCAGTGCTCCTTCAGTCCTGCTGGGCTCGGAACAGGAGAGGGCTGCGTCCGTCCTGGGACCTCCTCTGGTCAAGGTTAGGGCAGTGAAGAGGGGCCGAGGAAGGAAAGCAGGGCTGGCCGCCCAGATCTGATACCTGTGTGCAAAAAGAGAGAGGCCTTCTTGTCGAAAAGTCATCTCCTCATCCTGACCCCCTGCTGCTGCTTTTTCATTTTTAATCAATTTTCCTCTCTGTCATCCAGTCCAACACAAATAGTTCTGGTGCACAAATAAGCTTTATTCTCAGATGAGGGACTTTCAGAGTAGAAACTCTGTGCTCGTGAGGCATTTTACCAGCAAGGTTTCATGTTACTTGGTTCTCTTGGCACAAGTTTAAAGCACTAGACAGTCCCTTTCGGGGTGCTTTTTCCTCCTATCATTTGCCCTTTTGCCCCTGACACCATGAGTTACATATCACCCTAGACTTCACTTCATCCTGCAGCCTACTTTGGACGCCTCTTGTGGTGGTTGTGCTGTGTCCACCCTTACACTTTTTTAGGAATCATATTTTCGGTTTCCTTCTCCAGTTTTCAGCACAGGCCACGCTCCAAGGCTGGGCCTGGCTTTGAAGTCAGAATAAACCAGGCTGTGGATGCCTCTCTCCCTTTCTCCTTCCTTTTGCCTGGGGGGGCCCTCCCAGGGTACCTGTAGCCCACTGTGGATGCACCCCATCCTCACTGCAACCACCTCCCTGGGCACTCTGTGCGCAGTGTCCCTTATCCATTCTCATTCTCCGGTTAGGAATCCCCAGGACAAACCTACAGGTAAAAAGGAGCCCGATCTCACGTATCTTCCACCTCTAACCTGTGAAACCTAGAGTGTGCCTGTACGTATTAGAATGGAAATAGTCACCCCTCTGCCTGCATTAGATTCATAGTTCAGATCAGGGAAGGAACAGTTTTTATATGAACCCACAGGAGGCCTGCCTGAAGCCAGTTTAAGTATAATCTGTTAAAACTAATGCAGCGCCTCCCCTAAATTTTTTAAGTATTGCCTAGGATAGAGGACCATAAGAAACTTTATCTAGTGTATCTGAATTATTGATTTATGCTATATAGCTGTTTTTGAAATGTTTAAGGGCCCTTGTAAACTGTTGTGGGTTTTTGTTTTGTGGATCAGACCAGTCTCATTGCCACTTCATTATTGCTAATAATTTGCATAGTGAACTTTAGTGCCCTTCTTCAGCGGTTCTCAAACTCTAATGTGTATCAGAATCACCTGGAAGCCTGGTTAAACAGACTGCTGAATCCCACCCCCAGAGTTTCAGACTCAGTCGGCCTGTGCTGGGGCCCAGGAATATGAACATCTAACAAGCTCCCAGGTGCTGCTGGCCCTGGAACCACACCGAGAGAACCACAGGGCTGTATTAAAAGAGATAGTGCTAAGACCCAATGTGCTAGAGTGGCTAAATAAAGGTCACTACTGCTATTACCAACACAGCCAAATTCCCAGTGTGTGACAGTCTTTGGTCATCCAGCCTACAGCCTCACACCCTGGCGCTGTCCCTCCAAGGGTGTCACCTTGGGGAGCTTCAATAAGGTGGCATGAGCATTGTATGTACAACCCATGGCACTAGCCCACACACTGCCTGGCATGTCCCGGAGGCTTAGTAATGGTAGCTGCTATTATTGTCATTACTTGGTACAAACTGCATTGAAAAGAATAGGGTTTGGTTTAGACTTTTTGATACCACAAGATTTTCAGTACTTTGTTTTTATAGAATTAATGTGAAATGAACTTATTTTAACTACTTGAAGTAAAAATGCGTTACTTTTTTAAATGCAAAATTTGAGGGTAAGGTTTTAGCAACTCAGTGCCAAAACATCAATTCAGAAAAAAAATTAAGTCACACTGAAAGTCAGCTTCCAAAAGCAAAGCTATTTTCTATGATTTCAAAGTCTTGATAGTTAATGTTATTTATATTCTCCACGGATAAACTGATGAAGAGAATAACCATATGCCTGCCTATTGTGTTGGCTGCATTTAAAAGGGCAGGAAATTCACAGAACACATCTGCTTCTCATGTGTAGCTGTCCTCAAGACACAAGAATGCCTTCTCATATGGCATTTTCTATTTTTGCATGATAGTGGCATTTTGTGACTTACTTTGAGTACGGTGTTATTAAGGTTTCATTTTTAAATTGCTTTTTTGCTTCCTCTGTGTATTTTTTAATGGCTTGCTGTATCTTTTGAGTTTGATTTTGATTGTGTCTTAGGTGTGAACATTTCCTATGAAAATGTATCAATTTTACAGTGAAAATAATTTTATAATGAAAATCAGGATAATATGACTCAGTGAACAGAAATTCACTTTATGGTCACTTTTTGAGGAACATATCTTTTATAAGGTACATTGTAACCATGTTGTATTTTATTTTTAAAAACCTGAAGTTGTATTTTAAAATTATAGACCAAGGGTGAGCTTGGCTAGAACACCTTTCCACGGTTTCGCTGGGCCTCGATGGTGCACAGAGAGTGAGCAAGTCATGCTCAGTGCCCACCAGGGACGGAGAGACACGGAGATTACTGTCAAGGAGCGTGCACTCGCAGGAGGCGTATACACCCGAACACGAAGGGACCAGGCAACAAAACACAGCCCACGGGGAGGAGTCAGTCTTGAGAGGCTGAGAGCAGGTGCTGTCATTTCTCTGAGGATCACTCCTGTTAGCTTCAGTCCCAACTTGAGCACCCTTCACCCTAGAGACTTAGATTGCAGTCTTGCTGGACCCCCTCGTATCCGGTGACTTTGGGGTAGCTTGATGAGTAATTAATATTAACAGCACTGTAGTATAAAGTTGTCTCCTGTTACAGTTCCAGAAGAAATTTGCATATGCTAGTGTCCCTGCTGGTCCAGTCTGCTAACGAGTCCCCTGTGTTCTGGTAGAGTAATTCTCTAAGCTGGGGTTGGCATACTCTATCTGTAAAGGGCCAGATGATAAACAGTTGGGGCTTGTGGGCTACATCTCCTCGGTGGGCACTGCGGCACTCTGCCATTATATCTCAAAAGCAGCTGCAAACAGTATGTAAGTGGGTGTGAAGGCGTCCTATAAAACTTAATTGTTGGACACTGAAATTTAAATGTCATAATTTTCATGTGTCATGAAATATCATTCTTCTTTGCTTTTCTTCTCAACCATTTAAAAATGTGCAAACCATTCTTAGCTTGCTGGATGTGTAAAAACAAGATGGGCCAGATTTGGCCCACAGACTACAGTCTGCTAATCTCTGCTCTAAGCCATACTCTCCATGAATATTCTTGGTAGTGACAGGTGGAGCCTAGGAACTATCCTTTTGGGCAAAGCGCTAAGCCTCCAGTCTGAGTGTGCAACTTGAACAATCAGATTCTGTATCAGTGAAACTTTCTTCTTAAAACTGTCTTAGCCGTTTATAGTTCAGCCACCTTCAAGTATGTCCATACACACAAAACAGAGTCTGTGAGGCTTTATGTCTTCAACAGAACATGCTTCTTTCCTCTGGCCTTAGCCTGTTGTCCTGAGTTTGAGGTCATTGTAAGTAATTCCTCAGTCTTGGCATTCATTCAACATCCATGGACCCCCTTTCTCAACCTTCCGCATCTTATGTGACCTTGGGCAAGTTACGTAGTCTCTTTGTTACAGTTTCCTCATCAGTAAAATGAGAGTGCAAATAGGACCTACCTAAAAAGATTGTTGAAAAGAAGAGATGAGGTCATACGTGGAAAGCTCCTAAAATAATTCCTGACATAGGGAAGCACTTGTAAGGGTGAGTGTGGTTGCCATGATTCCTGTCTGACAAAAGGCGCGCATGGCGGTGCCTGGCACACTAGTGGCCACGCCACCTCCAGCATCCGTGCTCGTACTGCAGCCGTGGGGGACCTCGGAGCGTGCTGCCGCCAGTGTTTTTCCCACCACTGCAGTGTCACGTTTATCCGTGCTTGAAGGTAAAGGTAAACAAGTGTCCCTCTGGCTTACTATAGAGTTTAATTTTGTTTTTTTAAAACAAAAATCCTAGAAATTATGTATAAAAATGAGTGTTGGTTTTTGAAGTTACCAATTTATAAAGCTGGACATTTATTCCAGTAATGCTGCCAATAATCAAAACGTTTGTGAATTTTTTTTTGTAATTAATTGCCATCAGAGGCAAATTACAAAAAGCACAGGGAATCCAGTTTAGAAATTTTACCAAAAAAAGTATGTACACATATATATATACAAATAGACACATATTCATGCATATATCTATCTGTGAAATATACACACACGTATATCTTGCATATATGTGTGTGTGCACACACATATACACAAACACACATTTTATCAGGTTTTTTTCCTTCTGTTGCCCTTCCTACTTTTCTGCATTTCTGTCAACAAATAAACATTTATCAAGTCTGTGACCATGGTAGGTGCTCAGTAAATACCAACATCCTTCTAGCTTCTCCTTTACTTGCCAGCTATTGGGTTAAGCATTTAAGTTGCACAATATAATAACAACAGTAAATCAGTTACCTCCTTTGCTTGCATCTTCACTGAGTCCCTCCATAGGCTCCCTCTCACTTTCCTATCTATTACAGTAGCTATCAGGGTCAACTTTTCCAATTTTGATATATCCCTGTTATCTGTTTTGTTGGATAATAATGTTATCGGATCAGTAGGAGTAGAGGGTGAAGGGTGGCATCAAACTGAGAATCACAGTTGTAGCAATGTAAGAATGAGCTGGAATTCTCGGAGTGAGGCTAGACCCAAGCAGTGGTCCTTATAAAATTATGTGAGTTATGTCGTCTAAGCTGGTGATGCCATTATTTTCTTAGATGGTGGTGGTTGGGAGGACACTTCGGATTCATAGGTGTGCTCTGCCACCCCTTTACTTTGGAAAGGGACAGGAGCAATGGAAGATCAGCTCCTCATAACAAGAGGATAGGTCACTTGCAAATCAGATTACAGAGTACCTAAAAGTAAGTTGGACGGTAGATTCTGGCTGAAGGTCTCAAAGGTGTTTCTGACTTTCTTCAGTATTTTTGGTTATAAACAAAAATTTCATCATACTTAAGGAATGAGAATAGATTTAATGATTGCATCTTGGGGCTAAATTGAATGTGATCTTGGGGATGGGAGAGAAAGAGACGAAAACTAACTTTAAAAAAATGTCTAATGGTTAATGAAATCAGTTGGTAGCTCACCAAAAGAGAATCGTTTAAGAAGAGATTCGAAAGTGTAAGGGCCACATGTTTGTAACATTCAGAAGAATGGGGAGAATTTTTTAGAAAGTTTGACTTTAAATAGCACTTTTAAAAAATAAGAAACCATGGAGGACAGTTGATAGGCTTCCTAGCTTTAAGGGAAGAGGGAAATGTTGAAGAATTATTGAATATGTATTGATTTATTAGGCCTTGAAGACTACAAAGGGAAATTAGATTTTTCAACCAAGACAGTGTTGATAGCCCTAAATAAAGCAGTCTAGGAACACTGTTAGAAACAAAATTCAGATACCAATGATTTAAAAAGTAAATGAGTTGCAGGGAGGTAGAGAAGAGGATATAAACTGTTCTCTCCTCTGGGAGGCCGAGGCGGGCGGATTGCTCAAGGTCAGGAGTTCAAAACCAGCCTGAGCGAGACCCCGTCTCTACCATAAAAATAGAAAGAAATTAATTGGCCAACTAATATATATATATATAAAAATCAGCCGAGCATGGTGGCGAATGCCTGTAGTCCCAGCTACTCAGGAGGCTGAGGCAGGAGGATCGCTTGAGCCCAGGAGTTTGAGGTTGCTGTGAGGTAGGCTGACGCCACGGCACTCTAGCCCCGGCAACAGAGTGAGAGTTTGTCTCAAAAAAGAAAAAAAAAAGTGAGGTAAAAGATATATTGCCTAGAGAAATGTTTTTCAGACTTTATTGACCTGAGTGCTCACTTGGGAGGTTTGAAAGACACCCATATACATTTCTGGGTGGAAAAAAATGACCTTATGTTAACAAAAAATTAGAGAGGAACAAAATAATTAAAAACATACTAAAGCATATAGACTTAATGCATTAAATTGAGGCATTTTATTTTCTAGTAACATCAATAGTAGGAGACATGATAATGTTTTGGATAAGAACCCAGAGAGGACTTACAATATTGGGTCAGCTGGCTAATCTTAAAATGTGGGAATTTTAAAGACTGTCTTGTTCAAATTTATTCCCCGAGACATTACCAGTAAACTAAAATATGAAGTATCCTCCAAAAGGAAATGATCAGTATATATTGGTGGACAGCTGTCATTAAAAGCAAAGCTTACGTGATATATTTTTTTAAATACAATTGTAGGAATTTTAAGGGGAAGAAATAAAAACCAGAAGATTGGTTCTTTTAGAAAATATAATGCTAGAAATTTAGAGTTAAAAAGTACCACTGATGTCTCCCACTAACATTAGTGTTCACACCTATCGAAACATCTTCAGTGGTGCAGATTGCATTCTTTACCAAGGCAGCCATTCCATATTTTGGCAGCTGTAATTCTTTTTAAGTTTTTCCTTATTGAGTCAAAATCTATCCTACTATACAGGGGAAATCTAATCCTCTTCTATATGAACACTCTTCAAATGTTTGAATAAAGTGATTGTGTGATCTAGGTTCTCTGCCATCCAGGTTAAGCTTACCTAGCCTCTTCTGCTATTTTTCTTATGATGTGGTTTTAGGGCCTCTCATCAGCCTTGACATGAGGTTGAAGATACAGCTCAGACTGATCTTTATGACTTCCCATTCATTCTTTCTTCAGATGCTCTTTGGTCTTTGCTAGGTTATACTAGTTAGGGTAGTCTTCTAACTTCTCATAAATTCTTCTATAAAGTTGAAACCTATATGCACACATTTGAAAGAATACATATAAAGACTACTCTTACATGATGTTTTATCTATATTAGAGATTTCCTACAAGAGATTTCTTTTAAATTTCAGAAATCAAGAATGACATCCCTAAGAAGTTGGCTTCCAAATGAAGCAACCTGCCTATTTCTTGGCAAATAAGTATGCTTTAAGATGCATAATATAGTGTTATGTTTTCTCAACGTATTAAACAAATGCATTTTTATTTTTGTGTTTTCAGATAGTGGCCAGAACTGTAGTGCCAGTAGTAAAGGTGAACGACTAAGTGCCAGACTCAGAGCTTTACCTGGGACAAATGAACCTTATGAAAGTAGCAGTAACAAAGAAATAGGCAAGTGCTGGTACTCCCCACCCAGTTCCTACAGGTGTAGCAGGTCTGAAGAAGACTGGTGAGATGGCAAAAATGTGTGATT
The DNA here is from genome assembly GCF_040939455.1 of Microcebus murinus. Taxonomy (NCBI): domain Eukaryota; kingdom Metazoa; phylum Chordata; class Mammalia; order Primates; family Cheirogaleidae; genus Microcebus; species Microcebus murinus. The sequence continues at coordinate 80,630,782 of NC_134116.1, read as the reverse complement.
GGGAATTATTAAAAATTTGGTATTCACAGACAAAATTTTAAATGACTTGGGAGACCATTTCTGTTCACTCTGAGTTGTTCAGTGTTGATGATGAGACTAATTGGTTTCATATTTGTTTCATTTTTCTATGTAACTCTAATGTAACCATCTGTTTTGAAACCTAGATGCCTCCTATGTGGATCCACTTGGCCCTCAAATAGAAAGACCAAAAACTGCAGCCAAAAAAAGAATTGACGAGGATGATTTTGCTGATGAAGAGTTGGGAGATGATTTGCTTCCAGAATAATATACACTTTAATATGTTCTTCATTAAAAGAAAGAAATCACCTTGCAAGATAATACTCATGTTAAACTTTGGATAAAATATTCAAATTTCAATTGTATACAGTGTCAAAACTTTAAATAAGTGTATTCTGTTCTATGAGTTTGTATTTAAGTTTTTTTTTTTTTTTATGGAATAAAAACATGTGAAACTCATACTTTAGGCTAGTGACTTCCTTATCTTTTTGAGAACATTGATCCACATGAAGAAATGAATTTTGTAGCATGACCTAGTACCTACATACCCGTATATAAATATGTATATGTATTCACAGAAATTTGCCTTTATTATTGCAGTGCACCCTGATATTTTCTATAATTTCATTAAAAATAAAGTACTGGAGGCCGGGCACAGTGGCTCACACCTGTAATCCTAGAACTCTAGGAGGCTGAGCCGGGAGGATTGCTCAAGGTCAGGAGTTCAAAACCAGCCTGAGCAAGAGCGAGACCCCGTCTCTACTAAAAATAGAAATTAATTGGCCAACTAAAAATATATAGAAAAAATTAGCCAGGCATGGTGGCATGTGCCTGTAGGGCCAGCTACTCGGGAGACTGAGGCAATAGGATCACTTGAGCCCAGGAGTTTGAGTTTGCCGTGAGCTGGGTTGATGCCACAGCACTCTAGCCTGGGCAACAGAGTGAGACTGTGACTCAAAAAGAAAAAAAAAAGATACTGGTAGTGAAATCACTACATTGATTTCATGGCTTGCAATTTGAAAAATACTGTGTTAGGATATATGCATGATGAATATTCAAGCTAAATTGTTTGGAGTTCAAAAACTTTAAGTCTTTGGAAGTTTCACCTCATGGGGATTCTAACACTATAAAAACAATTATGTTTTGGAAGCAATGTAAAGTTTAATGAGAGAAAATACCAAACCATAACCCTATTGCTCTTTTCTGTAGTTCCTTTCCACTTTCAGCCCAGTGGTATGTACCCATAACACAGAGCAAGGACAACCCTAAAATTGCTTTTCCCATTTGTGACTTAGGGCATGGGGTAAAGGCAAAAAGTACCTGCATTTTTCTTTAGCAGTGTGTTTGGCTGGTCTAGACTCTCTGGAAGAATTACAATGATGGGGCAATCAGAGTGGTTCACCTTTAACAGTACACTAGAGAGAATGGAACCCTCCATCTTATTTAACATTACCTCTACAATGTGCATGCTGTTAGGTACAGGAGCAGGAAAATCAAAACTAGACCACATTCCCTGCTTTCAAGGTAGGTTATGATCTAATGAAGGAGACATCCAACAAATACACTAAACATCAAGTATGTGCAGATAATTATTCAAGATTCTGGGGATACAGTAGTGAACAAGACAGAACTATACCCTGCACTCAGCTTAAATTCTCATGGGGACGATAGACAATAAATGTATTTTTAAAAGGACCTTAGATATTGTTAAGTACAGTTATAAAGTGAAATGGAGTAATGCAATAGGCAGTGATTGTAGTGGAGGGCGGTCTCTAAGAGGTGTCCTTTGCATTAACACTAGAAGGGTGAAAAGAAAGCAACATTCTAGGCAGAAGGAACAACAAGTGCCAACACACTGAAAAAAGAATAATCCAGATGTATTAGAGGGCTAGTTATTGAGTTGCAGTGATAGTGAATTAGAGGGTCTGGAGCCCTGCAGTGTGGGTGTTGTACCAAACAGCAGCAAAGGGAAAGGAGATGACATGCAAAAGGCAGGCAGGGTCCAGATCACATAGCCTTATAAAAAGAGTTTGGATCTTATTCTAGTTATGATAATGAGAAACCCTTAGAAGGTTTTATGTGAAGGAGGTGAGTAATGTGCTTTCATTTAACCTTTAGAAACAAGCAATCACACTGGTTGCCATAAAGATGAATTGAGGTGGGCGAGTGGGGTGGAAAGGAAGGGTTGAAACTACTAGCAGTAACCTTGGTAAGAGGTGAAGGCAATTGAGAGCAGATTTTTAGCAATGTAAATTGTAATAGTTGGTCAGATTCAGCATGTATTTGAAGGCAGAGCTGAGAAGACTTACTGATGGATTTGGTATGGATTGTGAGAGGAAGAGGAAAGGATGATGACAAAATTTGCAGCTGAGGAACTGATTGGCTAGTGTTACCTTTTACTGAGATAGGATTAGATTTGGGGGGCATAAGTAGTCATGTTTTAACCATGCTAAATTCAATCTCTGAAACATCCAACTTGAGATACAAAAAAATGCAGTTATAGTTAAAAATCTGGAGTTGACAAAAGCGGTAAGGGCTACAGATACAGATTTAGGACCCATCAGTGTACTCACAGTATTTAATACCATGAGACTGGATGAGATCATTAAGCTCTGAGAGTGAGGATAAAGAAAAGAAGTTGTCTAAGCAATGTGCCCTCAACTATATATGGAGGTCAGGAGGAAAAAGATGGCCCAGCAAAAGAGACTAAGAAGAGCAACAAGTGATGTAGGACGTTTCAAAATTGAGAGAGTGGTATTTCCAGTTCTAAGGAGGATGCAGTAGGTCATGGCAGGCCAATGCTACTCTGTCACAACTGCGGTGAAGGGGATCACTGCAAAAATCATATTCAAAGTCATGGGAGAACTGTGGAAGCAATGAGAATAAATTAAAATTCCAGAGAGGAAAGAGCCATTTCTAGATGAGCTGATGATCTTGGCTATTTTAATCTCTGGAGATATTTGCCAATTCTGGGTATGGGCGTATGGGCTGAGAATTGGGCTCTACCCAGGGGAAAGGGTTCACGTAAGGGGGAAGAGAAACTAGCAGAGGTTTTCATGGTCATGTGGGATGGGCACAAGTTGGAAACGTAGAGAAGCCCCAAACATATGGCTGGTGTTCCACCATGGGGCACTTGCTGGAGTGATGCCCCTGCTGGGGTAATGCTGGAAGCTAAAAAACTGAGATGGAGCCTTTTAAAGGCTTAGTTAAACCTCTCATAGTCCTTAGGGACAAAGTCCTGCTAGCAGGAAGGACTTTTCACAAACACGCAATTAATCTACCCTCAAGACATGCTATTTTATGAATCTGTATGGCGCAGGAGGATAATGATCTAAATTAAAAACCTCCAGGGGCTGACTTGACTCTCCATTTTTCTCAGCTGAGGAGACAGATCTTCTAGGCTCTTAGTCAAAAGCCTGAAAACACATGAAGCATAGATGTACTGATTCTACAAAATTGCACCCTGGCTCAATTTCTGATTGAATTGAGGTAATCAGTCCCCAAATCTCTCTGCCTAGCAGAGGAATGAGGATCTTTCTCTGATAACTATCATTTGTAGTATCTATGGTTCTTGTAATAATGATGCTTGGCATACAACAAAAAATAACTAAAATGCAAGAAAAATATGACAAATAAGAGAAAACATAGAAGCAGACCCCTAGATAATCTAGATAATGGATTTAACAAACAAGAAGTTTAACTATGATTAGTGTATTAAATAAAATAGAGAAAAGATGGACAAAATGGATAAAAAGATGGAGAATGTCAATAGAATATTAGAATCTATGAAAAGAATAAAGTGAATAACCTAGAACTAAAAGATGCCATATCTGAAATTAACTTATTTGGATGGATTGAACAATGTACTGGACACAGCAGCAGTCAGAACTAGAGAATAGGTCAATAGAAAATATCCAAACTGAAGCACAGAGAGAAATAAGTATGGAAAAACAAAGCAGATGATAAAAGACATTTGGGACATAGTCAAGGGTAAATAAAATAGGAATCTCAGAAAGAGAGAACAGGGTAGAAGTAACATTTGGAGAGGATAGTGTCTAGAATTTTCCCAAATGGATGAAAGACATCAACCCACACATTTAGGAAGCTCAGTGAAACACCAAGGGGAATAGATACAAAGAAAACTACACCCTGGATATATTATGCTCAAAGTATTGAAAATGAAAGACAAAGAAATTCTTTAATCAGAATAAAAAAGGACATACTAGTTTCAGAAGCACATTAATAAGACTAATGGCTGACTTTTCTATAGAAACTATGGAACCAAAAGACAATAGAATTACATCCCTGAGGTGCTGAAAATCAAAAGTAAAAAAACTCTACCATCCTAGAATTATATTCCAGTGACTATATACTTTCAGGTTAAAGACTTTTCAGACAAAATCTGAGAAAATTACTAGAAGACAAGCTTTACAGAAAATACTAAACGTTCTACAGACTGAAGGAAAATGATCCTGGAAGAAAGCATGAAATGACAGAAAGAATGAAAAGCACCAGAATGGTATGGGAATATATAAAAGAATGTTGACTATTTAAAACAATAATATAATAATGCCATGTGGGGTTATTAACATACATAGAAATAAAATGTGACAATATTAGCCCAAAGATCGGGATTGGCTGTTAAACTGCTATAAGGTTCATTCAGACAGTGCTAGACTCTAATAAGTCAAAGATACATATTGAAGTCTCTAGTTTTTCCCCCAACCCCAGTGGGGAAAAAAGAATGTATATTTTAAAAGCTAATAGTACAACTAATAAATACAGAATAGAGTAGAAAATCACCATTTTGCAACCATCTCAATAGTAATTAATTCAAGCAAGAATCATTAATGGATGCTAAAGCAGATGAAGGAAAGTTTGATGAGAACAGTATATTTACATGGCCTCAGAGTTTTTTCCCCACAAATTACTGATACACTGAGAGGACACTAGATTACCTAGTTAATATTCCTGCCAAAAAATAATCTAAATCTAATCATGAGGAAGTATTCTACATTGAGGAATGTTCTACAAAATACCTGTCCTGTACTTTTCAAAAATGTCAAAGCCATGAAAGAACTGGGAAATCTAAACTCAACCAAAAAGGAAATAAGAACTTGAGTGGAATGATTAGAAAAGTGATAGCGTTAGAAGTCTGGATGAGATCAGAGAATTGCAGGAGTCAGTAAGGATAGAAGGTGATTATATCAGGGAACAGGATATTTGAAATCAGATGTTTGGATGTGGTACAGTTACTGGTGATGACAATAACTTGGAGATGACCATATGATTTGATAGTTGAGACAGAAAAGACAACTGGAACTAACATAGTCATTTAGAAATCAGGGTGTTAAATCAACTGTGTGCAAGTTAAAGTTACCAGGAATGATCAACAGGAATGATAGATGCTAAAATCATCAATGCATAAAAGGAGTGATGGGAATATCTGAACACAGTCCTTTAAATGAGAGCAAGAGGTTTGAATATATATGCACATCAGTAACCCAAGAAGATAAGCATGGAAGTAGCCAACCACACATTGGCTTTTGGAGTTATGGTGCCTAACAATGTTTTAAAAGATTGTCCCCAACAGCTTGGTCCATGCTAAGGAGTGTTGCAGCTGTCTCTGTGCTGGTACGAGGGTGGCTGAGTAAACCAGGGGATGACAAAAGGGAAGAGAGATGACTTAAAATCAAGCTTGTGTGTCTACAGTGATGGAAACATCTTCAGTAGAGAGCACTGCAGATGCATTAGTTTCTAAGGGAGCGTATGAGCTTGCTTTTGAGTATTCTGTTGCCTTTTTCTCACTTGTATGTCTTAAATTTAGACTTAACTACTAACATGTTTATTTTGCATCTTCAAAAATGGTTGAAATTTGAAGAGAATTCATTATAGATTAGAGAACTAAAACATTTGCCCCTGTTAATAAGACTTTTTCTGAACTGTTTAGTCTCACAAAGATGAATTTTATGTTCTACCAAATAGGTGAACATTTTCAGTAATTTGTGATCTTTCACAAAATGAAAATTATTGGAAAGTAAATATTTTCTTTCCCACTTCAAGATAATCAGAGAAGAGAGAACTTGCCATGTTACCAGACAATGGAATATTTTGTTGCATAATATACACAATTAAGTCTGGCACTGCGGCACCTTCCATATAAATGGATGCTGAAATGAGAAAATGAGACATACTGAGTATGTCTGAGTATGACATAATGAGACATGAGTATGTCTATGCAACTCTTGTAACAATAATCTTTCTCCTAAAGGCTTCCCACACTTTTCTTCTTTTCAAATAAAAAATAAGCACTATTTGAGAACTGGTAGGCCTTTATTCCCATTTTACTAGAAAGGAAACAAAGAACATGAACAATTTACCTATTAGTCAGAAAAACAGTGTTCTATAACTCAAAACAAGTGTTTACTCACTAAGAGCTATAAATTACTGCAGATTTCAGTGGGATTTTTAGCAGTAAATAAATTACTAAACTCCTTACAGAACATTCAAGGCATATAAAAGTGTGTTTCTACACAGCATAACTGTAATGTAACCAATGGTTTACAATTCAAATACCAAAGCTGCAAACCATTTAGGGGATCACAAATTACATATTTGTACACGCTCAAAAAGATTTCAGCTGGGATAATTTATTTTCAAAGCATGACTGCTTTTAAATGATCATATCCATTAGCCTGCCATCTAGAAAGCATTAAGCGTTTATTTGTAGAATGAACAAATGAGCAAGTTTTCTGATGTTATGAAGTACAATATGGTCCTTCATTTAAGTATATTTCCTTTAATTTATTCACAGAATATCAGGCTCATTTTCTATGACTGCTTGCACTTAGAATTTATCATCACGGAGTAGGAGTTCTCTAACATTGTAATAATAGACCAAGTGAGGCCCACTTCCAGCCGTAAGTGTCAGCTGGGGGAGTACTTAGTACTTTCAAAGTTGTTTGAGAGAGAGGCACAGGATCATTTCACCGGCGTTCGGGAGAAAGGAGAAACAGCCTCCTCTCACCTTATTAAAAATAGAGATTTTTTAAAAAAAATCTCCAGTATATTTCTTTGAACTAGGGAATCCCAAGAGGAAGTGGCCATAGGCGGAGAATCCTTCTGGGTTTCGTTCGAGCGCGTTCCCTCTCCAGGTGGCCCACTGCGTTCCCGGATGGGCTCCGCTGTGAGAGAAGCCTTTCTCCTGAGCCAAAGCCTGCCCCCACCCGTCCTGTCGGCCTCGCCGCTCCGGAGCTCCGGGCAGTCGCCACCTCCTCCTCCAGCCAGTCAGGCCGCACCGGCGCGGCGGAGCCTTCTCCTCCTCCTCCTCCCCGGCGACGCGCCCCCACGGGAGCCCCGGGGCGAGCGGCGCTTCCATTCACTCCGCCAAAGCTCCGCCGCGGCGCCGCCTGCACGCACGTCCGAAGGCGCGTCGCGGAGATGCTGGGGCCCCTGGTGAGTGCGCGTCGCCAGTGACAGGCTGTTTCGGTCCCGGAGGCGACGCGTGCGAAGGGCCGCTCGGGGACCGGGGGCGCGGTCGGCGGAGGACGCCGCCGGGGCGTCTCGCGCTAAGGCCGGGGGCCGGGGCCGGGGCCGGGCGCGGCGGGGGCGGGCGGATGACGAGGCGCGGGGGCGTGCGTCTGCGAGGCGGCGGGTCCGAGCGGCGCCGGCACGGCGGGCTCCGCGGGCTCCTCGCAGGCGGGCGCGGGCATGGCGCGCCCGGGGGTAAGCGGCGCGGCGGCGTCACGGGCACTCGCAGCCAGCCGCGCAGCAGCCCGGCAGGCACACGCACACGTGCACGCGCGCCCCGCACCCGCCCCAAGCACGCCCCCCGGCTCGGGGCGGTGGCGGCGGCGGGGGCCGGGGGCGCGCGGGCCGGCGCCGAGCGGGGCCCCGGGTCCCCCGCGGGCGGCGGGCCGGCGGGGAGGGCGCTCGGGGGCCCGTCCGCGCGGCACCCATCCTCCGGGCCGGCCGCACGGGCTGCGAGGCGATGGGAGGCGGCCGCCGGCTCCAGACGCCGCGGGCGGGACGCGGGGCGCGGGGCGCGGGCGGGGTCCTCCGGCGCGCGGGCGCTGAGCGCGGCCTGTCCCGCAGGTCTGGATGCTGGTGGCCGGCTTCCTGCTGGCGCTGCCGCCCGGCCGGGCCGCGGGCGCCCTGAGGGCGGGCAGGCGCCCGGCGCGGCCGCGGGGCTGCGCGGACCGGCCCGAGGAGCTCCTGGAGCAGCTGTACGGGCGGCTGGCGGCCGGCGTGCTCGGCGCCTTCCACCACACGCTGCAGCTGGGGCCGCGCGAGCAGGCGCGCAACGCGAGCTGCCCGGCAGGGGGCAGGCCCGCCGACCGCCGCTTCCGGCCGCCCACCAACCTGCGCAGCGTGTCGCCCTGGGCCTACAGGTGAGCGGGGCGCGCGGGCCGCGGGAGGGCGGGGCAGGAGGTGGGCGGGGCGACGCGGGGAGGTGGGCGGGGCGAGCCGGGGCGGGGCGGCCTGGTGGGCGGGTAGCAGTGTGAGGGGGCGGGTAGCAGTGTGAGGGGGCGGGGCGGGTGGGTGGAGAGCCTGAGCTGGGAGTTGGGGGCCGCTGGTGACCCAAAGGTCACCTCCATGACCCCCCTGAAGGACTGCTGCTCCCCTTCCGTTATCTCAGGGCGCCGACGTCGGGAGCACCCATTCTCTGGCGGG